>NC_045606.1:16334964-16637994 GCF_009762305.2 Zalophus californianus | reverse complement strand
GATCGGATGTGGGCCCCCAAATTGGGGCAAGGATCGGTGGAAGCGATGGCATGGAAGGTTGAAAGAATTCACTTGAGGAAGAACAAAGGAGATAGGAGTTTATTGAATACACACAAGGGAGTGGTGGGCAGGACAGCAGAAGAGAGGCTCTCTGCCATGAGGCAGTGTGTGGGGGCTGTTTTTAAAGGGGGAAGGGAAGGAGGTATGGTGACATATGGTATCTTCCCTTTTTTGGTAACTGCCTAGTTGTAAGTAGCCCATTGGTTAGTTAGGGCCTATCGATATTTTGAGGTGGGTTGCCTGACAGGCCTGCAAGGGGGTCACTGTGGGCCTTTTCTACCTTCCATTGCTCAAGACTTTTTCCCTAAAAGCAGCCTCCACAACTTGTTTTTTGAAGTTCAAATGAAAGGACTCAAACAAGATTATTTCTTTTTTTCCTCACTCCATTCACCATTACAGTTGTGAGATCCATGTTATTGCACAGAGCAATCCTTCATTCTCACTGCTGTAAGGTATTTTGCTGTCTGAATTTATGACCACTTATTTATCCATCCTACTGTTTGTGAACATTTGTGTTTTCATCTTTTGGCTTTCATGAATAGTGCTCCTGCAAACATTCTCATTTTGTTCTGTTTTTTGGTGACAATGTGCACACAGTTTGGTGAAGTATCCACCTGGGAGTGGATGTGCTGGGTCGTGTGCACATTTTGCTTCAGTAGATGCTGAAGTAGCTATCTAGTATCTATAGCAGACTGTTTTCCAAAGCATTGCACCAACTTATACTGCTTTCAGCTGTGACGTTAGAGTTCCAGTTGCTACACATTTTTGTCAACATTTGGTTTGTGTGTCTTCTCCATCTGAGATATATTTTTTTAAGATTTATTTATTTTTTGAGGGAGAGAGAGAGAGAGAGAGCGAGCACAAGTGGGGGGAGGGGCAGAGGGACAGGGAGAGAGAGAATCCTCAAGCAGACTCCCTGCTGAGTGCAGAGCCCAACATGGGGCTCAATCCCAGGATCCTGAGATCATGATCTGAGCTGAAAATCAAGAGGACGCTTAACCAACTGAGCCACCCAGGTGCCCCTCCGTTTGAGCCATTCTTAATGGGTGTGTAGTAGTATCATACTGTGGTTTTAATTTGCCTAAAAAAGTTGAGTGTCTTTCTCAGATCTTTATTATTATTTAAATATCCCCTTTTGTGAATTGTCTGCCCAAGCCGTTTGCCAATTTTTCTTTCTGGTCATCTGCCTTTTTCTAATGGTCTTGTAAGAGTTTATATGGTAAGGATACAAATCCTTTGTTGTGTAGGGGCCAAGGGCAGGCTGCCCCAAAATGGGCCACTTTGGCATGAAGATTATTTTTGAATTAAAAGCAATCAAAACCCAGCAGATTCAGGAAAAGCTCTTTACCTCCCTTACAGCTGCCTAAAAGAATTTAGATAGACGACCTACTCAGGAAGAGAGCTGTCACCATAGATAACTATATTTTGATATGAACTAGGTAGGGTAGACAGGGAGAAACCTAACAAGGCCTATTTGATCAAAGTCCTCTGTGTCCTACTGTTTCTGAGTGGCCCCGCAAACATTTAACAACCATTTACTCACTCATCTTCCTTATTGCATTCCATCCCTTTGAGGCGCCAGACCCCTACCCCCTTCTCCTTAGTTCAGAATGACGTATGTACCTCTTTTCACCTGACTGTCTTTGGAATCTCCACATCTGTGAGGATTCCCCGTATGTATGAAATTAAATTTAACTTTCTCCTGTTAAACTGTCTTAAATCAAGTTGATTATTAGTCCAGCTAGAAGGATCTTGCAGGGTAGAGGAAATTCGTTCTCCCCAGCAGGTAGAAATACGTATTACAAATATCTTATTCTATTTGATGGGAGAAAAAGGAGCAAAGGTTGGACTTTGCTGCAGATCAGTCTCCAGCCAGGATTTCTGAAGCATACAGATTGTAATACTCCTACAGGTCCCTCAAGGACTCTCTTTAATGTTTTATCACTATAGCTTCACTCTGGTGTTACGTCCCCCTGATAATCATAAACATCCCCCACTGGATGTGGTTAGCAATCATCCTTGAAACGTATGACCCACTGATATACATCTGAAGGGTCTCATAATCTTATCTTTTTAAAAAGATTTTATTTATTTATTTGACAGAGAGAGAGAGAGAGAGAGAGAGAGCACAAGTAGGCAGAGTGGCAGGCAGATGGAGAGGGAGAAACAGACTCTCTGCTGAGCAGGGAGCCGGATGTGGGGCTTGATCCCGAGACCCCAGGATCATGACCTGAGCCGAAGGCAGCCGCTTAACAGGCTGAGCCACCCAGGCACCCCTAAATAACCTTATCTTAACAGCAACTAGCCCCTCAAGGTTCTGGAAGCCTTGCTTCCAAATTCCTTAAGAGACTTATGCTATCCCTAACCCCCAATAACCAAAAGTGTATAATCAGTCGTTCCTCACAATCCCAGGGCAGTTCTTTCTACCCACTGGCCCTGTCCCTGTGCTATAATAAAAGCCCCTTTTTGCACTGAAAATGTCTCAAGATTTCTTTCTTGACCACTCAAGGCGGTCCCACATCATATCCTGTGGATTAGCTTTTCAGACTTAATCGTGCCTTTTTAATTTTAATGTAGTTCAATTTATCATTTTTCTCTTTAATGGTTAGCTTTTTTTGGGGGGGTATATAGTTTAAGAAATCTTTGCCTAAGATAATGAAGATATGTTCCTATGTTTTCTGACAAAAACTTTTACTTCTCACATTTAGACATATCTGGAGTCAATTTTTGTATATGGTGTGAGGCAAGGAGTGAAGCATGCAGGGTACACGGTAGGTGCTTAATAAATATTGCTGGAAGACTGAATTAAGCTGCAGTGATGCTAAACAAGGCCAATATGGTTTGGGAACAGCGATCAGATTAGTATACAGTGGTTCAGAGTTTCCTGGGCTTGCAGGCCTGTTCCGGGGGCTTACCACAGCTCACTTGCCTTATCTACCTGCTCGCCCTACAGGTTTCCAGAAAAGGGGCTGGGGGATCCACTTGGACGCACACAGAGCTTCACGGAGCTGGAGGCTCTCCTAGGCTCTATACGCATTTTCAATCTGCTGACAAAGGTAGCCTACTTCATCCTTTTCTTCAGGGACATCTTTGGGCCTGGGCACGGAGGAACTGTTTTTGCATGAGATCTAGCCTGAAGGTCATCCCCCGTGCACTGTTTTAGATCAAGTGCTCCAGTATTCTGAGTACCCCCTGCCGAACTTAAACAACTTTTTGAAATAATTATGGATTCACAGGAATTTGCAAAGAAATGTACAGCCAGATTCCACTGTACCCTTCACCTAGCCTACCCCAGTGTCAACATCTGGCATAACTATAAGTACAATATACAACTCATGACATTGACACTAGTACAAACCATAGAGTTTATTCACATTTTGCCAGTTATACATACACTCATTTGTGTGTGTGTGTCGCTCTATGCAGTTTTATCCCATGTACAGCGTAAACCCCACCACAATCAAGATGCTTAACGGTATCTTCAGCACAAGATTCCTCCTGAGGGCCCATTTTAAAAAGCACTCCAGGGGTGCCTGGGTAGCTCAATTGGTTAAGCGTCTTCCTTGGGCTCAGGTCATGATCCCACGGTCCTTGGATTGAACCCCACTTCAGGCTCTGTGCTCAGCGGGGAGCCTGCTTCTCCCTCTCCCTCTACCCACCTCCTCCCCCCCTGCCCCCCCGCCCAGGCTCTTGCTGTCTCTAATAAATAAAATCTTCAAAAAAATAAAATAAAATCAAAAGCACTCCAAGCACAGACACACCTCTCCACATGGCACTACTCCCAGACTTAAGGCCAAACAAGAATATCCTGAGTTCTTGTTTAGAGGAGCACCTCTGATAATACACTTCCTACAGCCTAGATTAGTTGACCACTTAATATTCTATTTAAAATTTGTTTGCAATTTTTTTCATTCTTACTCATTACCATCCCGGTCATGGAGGAGCTCTATACCTCACAGCAGGAGCATCTGAAGGTCACTGTTTAGATGAAAGAGAATGGTACAAATTCTTGACCGACCAGTGCTACAAATTGGCAGAGATTCTTCAGGAGGGAAGCGAGGTATGGCTCTTACCTTAGTTCAGGCTGCTGTAACAAACTACCATACGCTGGGTGGCTTACACAACAGACATTTATTTCTCACGGTTCTGGAAGCTAGAAGTCTGAGATCAGTGTGCCAGCACGGTCAAGTTCTTGGCAAGTGCCCTCTTCCTTATTTACAGAGGGTGGTCTTCCTGTTTTGTCCTCACCTAGCTAGCTCTCTGGCCTCTTCTTGTAAGGGCACTAATCCCATCCTGAGGGCTCCAACTCTCCTGACCTCATTACCTCTCAAAGTTCCCACTCCCAAATACCATCATTTTGGGATTACGGTTTCAACACATAAATTTGAGGGAGACACATTCAGGTCATTGCAGCTCTCTCAAAGCACCTGTGAACAAGGTGGCATTGCCACAGAGCTGAGGAAGGGCTCTGGCCTTTCCATGTTGATCCAAGCAGACAACCCTATCCCTTCCAGGTGAATTCACTTCCTTGCTCTTCCATTTGTGGTGAATCTAGCAGAGCAGTGTCCTTGAACCCATTCCTCCAAGTCTATACCATACACAAAAGGAGGCTTGAGCCTCCTTCTCTACCTGGCACAGAAGTATTCAGGTGAACAGGAGAGATGTGTACCATTAGAACTCATGATCCCTCTCCACTTAAGTGAGTAAGGGAAAAAGTAGTGAGCAGTGAGGCTGGGGTGGGGGTGGGGAACTGGGCCAGGTTATGAGGGGCCTCGTGGAGCACATTAAGGAGCTTGGATTTTATCCTCTACTCTGGTAAGAGATAAAGGCCAAATGGCTGGGTCCCATTACCTAGTTAATCCAATCAGCTGACCCAGACACCTAGAGATAAATTCCGAAGATGAAACTGAAGTAGAGATGAATGAACCTTTGTTGTTTAGTTTCCAAGAAGAGAGTGACAGATGACAATGGACATTATTAATTAGCTTTTGTGACTTAAAAAGCTTGTTCAAGGGATGTGATTTTTATTTCTCCAGTTTATCCTTAAGACAATTTTAGTATTCTATTATCTATAATGATAAATGTAATCAAAAAAGTAATGAGGAAAACATGTGCTATATTAAAACATTTAAGGCAGAAGTAGATCCTGATTTATACTATAGAGTTAACATTCCTTACAAACATGTTGTTTCAGTGTGGGAGTCACTGTCTTTTCTGGTGCTACTTGCTTATAAAAAACAAAACAAAACAAAAACAAACAAAAAGAACTTTTGGTCCCTAATACAAAGGAACACACGACTGCTTAATATTTCTGTTTAAACCAGTTATTGAATGTCTAAGACAAAATACAAGGTCTGAAAAACCTTGGAAACCACCTCCTCCCAAAGAACTCAAGGCCTCGAACCTTTGGGAGCGATGTTTCGCTCTTCTCTTCCTTCCCTTCCCTTTTCTGCATTGGGTGGCTGGCCTCACCAGAGACACAGTGAGGAAGCTCAGGATAAAAATCTAAAATCTACGCTCGGGGGAGAAACAGGATGGAGACCAAATTTGCCTGCTTACATAGGTGAAGCTAGTTTCTTTTTTTAGTTTCATCTGCCTTTTTCCCCCTTTTTTCAGACACTAGTTTTTCCATCAGTTCCTTATTCATTCATTCATTCATTCATTCATTCATTCATTCATTCACTGAGCATCTACGTTGTGATAGGCACAGAACTAGAAGCTGGGTATATAGTGAACGGTAAACCAAGCAGAACACACACAACCTCTATGCTCATGGAACTTGTTGTCTAATGTGGGAGATGATCAATAAACAAGTGACCAGGGCCCCTGGCTGGCTAAGATGGTTGGGCGTCTGCCTTCGGCCCAGGTCATGATCCCAGGGTCCTGGGATCGAGTCCCGCATTGGGCTCCTTGCTCAGCAGAAGCCTGCTTCTCCCTCTCCCTCCGCCTCTCCCCCTCCTTGTGCTCTGTCTCTCTCGCAAGTGGATAAATAAAATCTTAAAAAAAAAAAAAATAAACAAGTGAACATCCCAGTAAATATACAACAACTACTTCTAGAGGCTGGAAGGCGACAAGAGGGCCATCTGTGATAGAGAAAAACAGGGGTGCGAAGGCTGTGCACTCTCCCTGAGGAGGTAATATTTGCAAAGAATTAGCATGCACAGATCTGTAGGAAAACTGTCCAAGCAGAGGGAACGGCACAGGGAAGAGCCCGGAGGTGGGAAGGATTTCAACAGAGAAGGGAGTTATCTGGAATTGAGAGATCAGCAGGCTGAGGAGACTGCCAATGTAGGGTCCTAAACACTCAAGAAGCTGTAATGGAAAGGCGCGGAAAGGCTTTAAACTGGGGGGTGGTTAGTTTTGTGTTTCTGGAAGATGACTCTGACAGACACACAGACTTGTCGGTTTCTACGTGCAGCTAGCTCTGAAGGGATGTACTTAAGGATCTGGTCATTTTGGAAGTAGGTGGCCAGGGGACAGAGGTGGGAGGCAGAAGTTTTACTATGGACGCTTTATTAACTTCTGACCTTGGAGGTATCATATATATCCCAAGACTGGAAGCAGGAACAGAAAGAAGGCTACTGCAGATGTCCAGGACCAATCAGACATGCTTCAGGAAACTCGGTGATCAGACTGTGGGAGTGAGGAAGGGGGAGGCATTAAGATAATCCCTGTTTTTGGATTCAGGATTGAGCAACTAAGTGGATGGTGATGATAACTGAAATTGGGGAGAGGTGAAGAGGGACAGTTTGAGGGCATGGACAGTTCCAGAATTTCTATTTAGGAGAGGCTTAGGGGTAGTGAGCTAGTTGGAAGTAGAGGCTGGAAGAGATGTGTCTTAAATATGCATTTGTATAGCATTTATATCAGGATAGGTTCAATGATAGTGCAGTAACCTCAAATATACACACAACATGCACACACCTCAGAACTAAAAAACAGTAAAAACCTCAGTGACTTATACAACAGAGTTTTTCATGTTTTTTTCCTTGCTCACAGTTAGCTACAGGTCTAAATGACTCTCTGGGCAATTTTCCTGCAAGTGATGGCTCAGCATTCCAGGCTGCTTTGATCTTAGGCATCTGCATCTCAACACATGAAAACTTTGGGACAAAGGGGAAGAAAAAAAGACAGCAAAGAGAATTGTGCACCTGTTTCTAAATATTTCCATGCAGATGCAATATGTGTAATTTCCCTCTCACATTTCAGTGGCCGCAGTAACTGCCATCACCAAGTCTAACTGCAAGGAGATAGATAAATAGAATTCTCCCAAACGTCTAGGTAAGGAAGGAGAGCTGGAAGTATTGGTAAAGCTCTAGTGATGTCACTATGATACTTACATAAGAATGAAAAAACCTCCAAAGTTTGTATCAAAGAACGGTAACATCAAAAAAAAAAAGGGGGGGGGCACCTGGCTGGCTCAGTAGGTGGAGTGTGTGACTCTTGATCTCAGGGTGGTGATTTTAAGCCCCACGCTGGGTGTAGAGACTACTTAAAAAAAAGAATGGGGTGGGGCGCCTGGGTGGCTCAGTTGGTTAAGCAACTGCCTTCGGCTCAGGTCATGATCCTGGAGTTCCAGGATCGAGTCCCACATTGGGCTCCCTGCTCAGCGGGGAGTCTGCTTCTCCCTCTGACCCTCCTCCCTCTCGTGCTCTCTATCTCTCATTCTCTCTCTCTCAAATAAATAAAATCTTAAAAAGAAAAGAATGGGGTACAGGTTATGAAGAGAGTTGAAATGTGGGCTATCAATGAGCACCCCCCTCCCCACCATAAGTGTTGTGTTTTGTGTGCGTGTGTGTGTAGGGGAGACCCAAGAATCCCAATTTCAGACACATTAAATTCAAGAAGCCTCTATCCAAATGGAGGTGTCAAATAAGCAGCTAAATCAGGAGGTCAGAGGATAGGTCAGAAGATAGGTCCAGGCTAGAGATAGAATTGGGGAGATAGGGCGCCTGGGTGGCTCAGTTGGTTAAGCGACTGCCTTCGGCTCAGGTCATGATCCTGGAGTCCCAGGATCGAGTCCCGCATTGGGCTCCCTGCTCAGGAGGGAGTCTGCTTCTCCCTCTGACCCTCTTCCCTCTCATGTTCTCTATCTCTCATTCTCTCTCTCAAATAAATAAATAAATAAATCAAAAAAAAAAAGAATTGGGGAGCTAAAAAATATCTATCTACATTTGGGCACAAGAGTGTGAAGTCCCGCGGTCTAGGCCAGTATGGTTAGGGATAAGATGGTCTAAGGAACATGTAGAGGATCATTCAAAGACAGTTGCTGGACAGAACCCTGCTAACCACCACAATTACAAAGGGGTGTGAAAAGGAGACTGGGAAGGAGTGATAGCAGAAGGGGAGAGTCAAGAGTGACTTTGTTAAAACTAAGGGGAAGAGCTTTAAAGGGTGTATTTCTGCTCTTGTCAAAGCAAACTCCCCCACCTGTACGACAGATCCCTGCCCCTTCTGCATCTCAAGTCCCCTCTCTGCACTGAGTCAGATCTAGCACCATTTTACATGCTCGAGTGACTTCACTGTGTCTTTTACAGGGTGGAAGGGGGCAGGGGGTCTCTGTGGCGTCTCTTTTACAAGAGCACTAATCTTATTATTCGCGAGGGCTCTGTCCTCAGACCTGATCACCTCGCAAGGCCCCATCTCCTAATACCATTACCTTGGGGGTTAGGTTTTCAACATCTGAATTTTGGGGGGGAACATAAACATTCAGATCATAGTAGTGCTTTCTATCACATTGCCCTGCTTTGTTTCCTTCACATCATTTACAATTCTACACTTGATCTTAGGCAAAAGGCCAAGAAGCGATACAGCATTTACAATTCTAATTATTGTTTACTTGTATACTGTGAGTCTGACCCCATCACCCCAATACAAAGCAAGCTAACAGAAGATATAAGGAAAGCTCAGTTGGTGAAGGGAATGAGGACTGGGGACAATAAGCGGTGGTTATTTCCTCTGAAAGTATCACATTTTCAGCAGCTTTAAGAGAGTATGTTGACAAGAGAGTTTTTAATGATATGATGACAATAACATTGGAACAGGCATTCTGAAATTCCGATTGTGAAGCAAGCAGAGAAGTTAGTCAAAGGTTGGCACCTTTATGAGGGCTTGCTGTCCCATGAACCAAGGTCGCGGGGCTCACCATGCCCCCTGACATGGCCCTGGGACAGAGAATTCGGATGTTATGACCTGGCTACAGCCCAGAGACAGGATCTCATCTACTTCTGCATCACAGGGCCTAGAACAGTGCCAGCCAAAAAGTAGGTGCTTGATAATTACTGAATAATTTTACATAACCTTATATAAATTATTTTGTCTACATAATCATATAACATACTTCATTACTTATACAATAAATAAAGTTGCAAATGTTGCTGACAGCTTAGTTAGGTTTGGGCTGAACAGTACCCATGATTTGGACATGAACTTCACCGGTAACCTCAGTGGGAGCGTTTGCAGTCGGGGGTGGGCAAAATGGCCAGAGTGCAGGAGGGAACAGCAAGGGAAGAGAGGAGTAGGGCCAGGGAGACTGCTCTTTCCAGAAGCTGGCAGCAAAGGGAAGAACAAGACAGTGAACCGTAAGATGCAAAATGAACAGAGTTTTGTTTTGTTTTAAAAGGCAGAGACTTCAACATTTTTGTGTGTGTGAGGAGAACAGAGCCAGTAGAGAAAGAACTGAAGATGCATGAGAAAGGAAAGCTGATTGGTGTGTGGACAAGAGGAGATCTGGCATCTACAGAACCGGGAGTTCCCTTTCCCGCAGGGTACAAAGGAAGGACAGGTTGGGGGTAGAGGTCAGGAAGCGGAAGGGGTGGGCCTGCCAATGGCCTTTATTTTCCTCTTAAGCATGAAGTACAGAAACATCACTTCCCAAACTACTCTTTTTAATTTCTCCTTTTTAAAAAAAGATTTTATTTATTTATTTGACAGAGAGAGACACAGCGAGAGAGGGAACATAAGCAGGGGGCGTGGGAGAGGGGGAAGCAGGCTTCCTGCGGAGCAGGGAGCCCGATGCCGGGCTCGATCCCAGGACCCTGGGATCATGACCGGAGCCGAAGGCAGACGCTTCACGACTGAGCCACCCGGGCGCCCCTCAGTTTCTCCTCCTAACCAATTCTGTCCCTCGGTTACGGATCTTCTTCGCTTCTGCCCAGTTAGGCTATCACCTCCTCCCTGCTCTGGAGTGGCCTGCAGCCCCTAGGCCTTCCGCTGGCTTAGCGTGTGACCACGGCCAGTTGTCTGAGACTGTCCTGCTCTTTGATACCCAGATGACAAAATCTTCCATCTTATGAAACTGTACGCATTCCAGACTTTTATCTGAATTCTCTATCAGTGAGGATTCCCATGGAGGGTCTGCACGTTTCACAAACCCTATCATCCTACTTCTGAAACTCTGTTCCAATTGGTTTAATTATTCAGCCCAAAGATGGCCACAAACCTCCCCCTTAATTCCCCAAAATAGTTATATAACTAAGTTATCTGAAACAAGTTTGTATTTGAAGGCTTCGAGGTAACAGAAGGGAATGACAAGAAAGAAAAGTTAAAAAGTGCTGTAATTCAAATGCCCAGCCCATTTTATTCTTGCTCTACCTGTTCTCAGATGTCAGTAAAGCTTATCTAATTGCAAAAGCACTGTTGATATTCCTTATCACACAGAAAAACTTGTTAAAACCCTATTTGAACTCTTCTGCACTTCCAAGTTTCTGTCCCTACATCAGCGGTCCGTTGCGTCATCTGTCCTTCCAGAAGTTTCCTCCCACAGTGCATGGAGATCTCTGGCCTTCAGCAGAGCCCTTCTCCAATCATACCAGCTCAGCAGAACAAGAGCTGGAGGAGCAGATGTCTGCAAAATAAAAGCCCCCGTTGTTACTCACACCTGACCGAGCCTCACACCACCACACCTGGAAACAGAATAGGAGGTTTTTCCCAAAGTTTCTCTGTGAATCCCCAGCATCAGAATCTCCCAGAGTCTGGGAATCAAACCAGAACGTTTGACTTGTAATTGTTTTAGATGATGGCTTTAGGAAATTTTTATGAATCAAATGCTTAGTTTGGGAGCCAAACTGTATTTATATCTATGTATGCACATTGCCTTATTACCATTACCAATGTGGCATTATTGCTGTCTCTTCATATAACTTCCAAACTGAAGAAATAGTGTTATGGGGGCGATTTTATTTACCTGTGTCTGGTGCCATCTAGTGGACATCATCTCCTCAACAGCTTGGAGTCGGGAGTTTTATCCACCTGGCAAAGGTAGTGATGAAGATGAAGATGGCTAACACTCAGGAAGTTACTGTTAGGCACTGTGTTAGAGGTGATGCTAATCTATTTAAATTCACTGGTGAATTTAATCTCCAAAACAATACTAAGCAGTGGCAATCACTATCCCCATTGTGTAAGATACGGAAACTGAGACAAGGAAAGCTTAAGAGAGTTGCCTCTCAGGAAGTAAATGGCAGAGCGACAAGTCCAGAGTCCAAGCCCTTAACTACTGAGCTGAAACACTGAGGAAATTCTATTAATGAAAGAATTCAATAGAGTGTGTTTATATATTAAGACGGTGATGTCGCTGGTGTGGTTTAGCACCTGGTTGGGGGGGGGGGGGAGCGACTTAGACGACTTAGGTACTAACAGGTTCCAAGGAAGTAGCTCAGTTGTCCCTGGAGGCATTAAGAAGGGGCCAAAGAAATGTCCTGCACTGGACACTGGGCAGACAAGATTCATTCCTCTGCGTCCTAAATTCCTAAACTCCTAAAGTCTGGAGTCCACAATGCAGGCGGGCCAGGCCTGCATTTTTTATTGTCTTTCATTGCGAGAGATAAGCAAATATTCACAGTAAATGGGATAGCTGAAGACTGATACTCTCCCTCCCCACACATCAAATTAGAAGGCTCAGACTCTATTCTGACAATCTTGAGTCTTTATTCCTGACAAAGGGAGAGTGTATCACTCTCCAGCATCTCAGTGAGAAGTTCAAAGCAGAGGAGGGTCTTTTTTCTGTGGAGTAGACCTTAGGTGCCATCAGGATTTTTCTATGTAACTGGGGAAAATTAGGTCATTCCCAGATGTCTTAGTCAGCTGGGGCTGCCATTACAAAATACCACAGACCAAGTGGCTGATACTGCAGAAATGTATTTCCTCATAGTTCTGGAAGCTAGAAGTCCCAGGTCTGGGTGCCGGGGTGGTCGGGTTCTGGTGGGAGCTCTCTCTCCGGCTCATGGAGCCTTTCCTGGGTACGTGTACAAGAAGAGAGAGCAAGTTGTCTGCCGTCTCTTCTAAGGGAACTAATCTGATAGGGCCCTACCCTCATGATGTCAATCTAATCCTAATTGCCTTTTAGGGGCCCCCACCTCCAAACATCATCACATTGGAGGATAGGACTTTCAACATATGAATTTGGGGAGGGCACAGACATTCAGTCCATAACATTCTACCATTGGACGACCAAAATTCACTTCCTTATCGCATGCAAAGCACATTCACTCCATCCCTATGACTCTGAGTCTTACCTCATTTCATCAACTCTGAAGTCTAAAGCCCAAAGTCTCATCTAAGTATCACCTAGATCAGGTATGGGTGAGGCTCTAGATAGGATCCATCCTGAGGTAAAATTCCTCTCTTGGCTGTGAACCTGTGAAACCAGACAAGTTATGCGCTTCCAAAACACAGTGGTGGGACAGGCATAGGGCAGACACACCCATTTCCAAAGGGAGGAACAGGAAAGAAGGAAGGTGTGATGGGTTCCAAGCCAGTCCAAAACTTAGCAAGGCAAATTCCATTAGCTCTTAAGGCTGGAGAACAAACCACTTTGGTTCGATGCTCTGCCCTCCAGGCCCGCTGAGGCCGTAGGGTCACCGCCTCAGTGTGGCCGAGCAGCCCTGCCCATGTGGCTCTCTGTGCGGTCACTGTCCATGCAGCTCTGCTGAGCAGTCCTGCTCTTTGAACCCAAGGTGGAGGCAGCCTTGTGCCCCTTGCACCCCCTCTCCTCAGGGCCTCAGGGCCTGCGGTGGGAGTGGCAGCCTTGCTGATCTCTGGAATCACCGGTGGGGTCCTTTTTTCCTTTTCTTGGAGGATAGCATACACTCCCACGGCCAAATAGCTCCATGGTCTCATCTTGTAAAATCCAAAGCGTCCAAAAGCCATCCTTCATTCCATCCCATCTTCTCTACCCCCTTCAAGTCACATGGGTAGTGTCTCTGCTGGTACTAACCCCACCTCTATGTCTGGCTTCCGTTGGGATGGCTGATGAAGTCCACAAGTTACTGCACCCAAGATTTCTGTCAGATGACTGCTTAGCCCCACCTTTGGTGTTCTCCTCAAAACTAGCTTTCTCATTTTATGCAATATGGATAGGCTGAGAATTTCCCAAATCTTCATATTCTGGTTCCTTTTTGCTTCACTCCTGCATCTCTCTCATTTTGCATTTCACTGTGAGCAGTTAGGAAGAACTAAGCTGCTCTTCTCTCAGTTGCTTGGAAATCTCCTAAGTATTCCCATTTCGTCACTTGCAAGTTCTACCTTCCACAAAACATTAAAACACAATCTAGCCAAATTGTCACTTTACAATAAGGATTGCCTTTCCTCTAGTACACATACTCCTCCGATAACATGTTCATTTGTCTGCGACCTCACCAGAATCACCCTAAATGTCTATATGCCTTGTGTGTACCTCAAGGTTCTCCCCAAGCTACTTCCACATATTTAGGTATTTGGTATAGCAGCACCCACTTCCTGATACCAAAATCTGTTATGAGTCAGCTCGGGCTGCCATACAGAATACTGTAGACTGGGTGCTTACACAGCAGAAATTATTTCCTGTTCTGGAAGCTAGAAGTCTGAGAACAGGGTGTCAGGCTCTGCTCAAAGCTCTCTCCTGGCTTCCTTCTCACTACGTGCTCACATGGCCTTTGGTGAAGAGAGAAGGAACATGTTCTCTGATGACTTATAAGGATACTAATCCCATCATGAGGGGCCCACCCTCATGACCTCATCTAATCTTAATTACCTCCCAAAGGCTCTATCTCCAAACACCACCACCCTGGGGTGTCAGGGCTTCATCATTTGAACTTGGGGGGGGGGGACGGACATGACAACGGGACGACACATACATTCAGTCCATAACACCATGTATTATTATTTCAATTTCTTTGGCTTACATTTATTTTTATTGCAAATGAGTCTGTCTAGAGTTTTTTTTCCAACTTTTTATTATTTTAAACACCTGAAAAGTTGAAAGAAGAAGACAACAGTACACCACTGCCTAGATTCATTAATTGCCATATTTGCCTTCTCTATATGTCTACATGCCTATCTAGCTATCGATTTGTTGTTCAAAGTATCTTGTGGGCATCATGATACTCTATCTCTGTCAGCATGCATCTCCTAACCAAAATATCATTATTTTTTTAAAGATTTTTATTTATTTATTCATGACAAAAAAGAGAGGCAGAGGCAGAGGGAGAAGCAGGCTTCCCGCGGAGCAGGGAGCCCGATGCGGGGCTCAATCCCAGGACCCTGGGACCATGACCTGAGCCGAAGGCAGACACTTAACTGACTGAGCCACCCAGGCGTCCCAAAATATCATTATTACTCTTAAAATAATTCCCTTATATCATCTTTTAGCCAATTCATATTGAAATTTCCCCAATATATTTCATAGCTGTTTCCCTCTGAATTTGGATCAAATGAAGCTTTAAGCATTGCATTTATTTGGTATAGCTCTTTTGTCTTATTAATGTAGAAAAGTCCTCCTACACATATTTCCCCCATGACATTGACTTTTTGAAAAGACAATGTGATAATGATATTGTGACCATATTAACTCTTTGAGATACACAAAAATATTTACCAATGGGAGGAAATGCTCTTACAAAAATACAATGCATAATTAACTGGCCTCAAGTTTAATTTAAACTTACCTGAGTGGACTCAAAAAGCTTATCAGTTGCAGAAATTAACATATTGTTACATGGTAATAGTACTGGAAAACACTTTATGTTCATGATTCTAGAACTCTGACTCAATTTACCTTAGTTTTAAACTGATGTTCATTGATGGTTCAGCTCATCAAAATATGTGGATGAAAATTTTTTAAAAATCCACCTTAAAAAAAATCCCCAACCAGTACAGAAAAACATAAAGTTGCAAGAATCACTCAAAATCAGTCTATCCATAAGTAACTATTATTAATACTAGGTCAACAGCATATACAGCTATCTATACATCCATTTGGGGAGATAGGCTGCAATACTTTTATAAAAATAACATGTACTCTTGGGGCTCCTGGGTGGCTCAGTCGGTTGAGCAGCTGCCTTCAGCTCAGGTCATGATCCCGGGGTCCTGGGATCGAGCCCCGCATCGGGCTCCCTGCTCAGCGGGGTGTCTGCTTTTCCCTCTCCCTCTGCTGCTCCCCCCAACTTGTGCTCTCTTCCTCACTCTATCAAATAAATATTAAAAAATAATAATATGGTACTCTCTATTTGATGCAAGGCCTGTGTGCCCATTCGTTGCCCTACCTCTTACCACTAATATTGCTCAAGTTTTGATCCTAACAGGCTGCATATCCCAGGCTCCTGTGTTGGCTGACATCTGGCTGGGGTCAATTAATGGAAGACTGTTGGGACACTAGAGGGTACTGCCCTCCCACCCCCCCCCCCCCCGAACTGTGATTCAGGTAATGCTGTTTTTTCCCTTTGTCCCTACAGCCTATGGGCTCAATGGTTTCTGGCTCTTACACTAATCACCAGGTTATGTGTTGGTCATATTTGGCTTCTCAGCTTTTCCATTACCTGTATAATCAATTCCTTGCACTAAATTCCCCTCACTGAAAATACTTGAAGCAGTTTCTGGTTAGACCCTGACTACTCTATGGTAGATGCTAATTTTAATGAAAATATTCTAATTTTAATGACTTTTACTTGAATTTAATGCAACAAAAGATTATGAATTAGAAAATTTTTTCCTTTAACATGAGGGCGTGTCACGTTCTGAAAGCTCTTTCTAGGTTAAGAAAAGGAATTATGAAAACCTCTCAGAAGTTGGAGGTGTGAAGCTGTATATTTTTAATGGCTTTTCAATTTTAGACAGTAAAAGTAGACAATTCATGAAAAACTAGTACTCACATGCTTTCTGGGACCTCTTCACAATTGTTTAGTTACATTTATTTTGTTCAGGCTTATAACATTCACATTCTAGAAAAGATAATTTCCACAGTTGCTCATTATTAGTAAAGTTACATATTTAAACCAGCGCTATTTCACTAAAAAGTAAGTCTCACTCAGCCAACGCAGGTTACTTGCTTTGTTCACAGAGCTATTCAAGCAACAGGAAGAGTGTCTGGCACAAACAAATACTGGTTGAATAAATCATTTACCAAAATTATTCACTTTCTTAAGCTTTAAATTAGAATTTTCCTCCTAATTGCCTGGATTTCATTGTTGTGTATGTAGATATGTATAAACACACTCTTATAGTTTTTTTCTCACTCAAAGAGAAGCATGGCCATGTAGGGCTGTTTGAGTTTCTTGGTGTTTGAAGACCCAGGCCACTGTCTTCTGGTATTATATGTTCTCCGCTCATTTAATCGAATGAACTCGGAATATTGGTGTGATAAACTGTCACGAACTCTTTATAATCCTAGTGGTCAGTGCCCTCCTATCATAATTATTTTATATTGTAAGCTTTTGTCCAGTTGTTTGTCATATTTGTGGGCAGAAGTTTTAAATGTCTTTTTATTTTGAAAGGCCCGTGTTATTTTTGTTGACATTCTTCAGTAAGTCAACAAATATTTTATGAGCACCTTCTGCTACATACTGTGTATTACACAAATACAGATGGCCAATGGACCCTATACTGGACCCTATACTCAAGGAGCTGGTCCTGTGGGGTAGATAAAATAAGCCTGCTGATACAATATGAAGTAGAGAGTCAGGTCTTAGGAGAAACACAGCACCTGGATGTTTTGAAGAGACAGTAATTACCAAGAGGAATGAAGGAAATGAGCATTTACAGAAGGCCTGTTATCTGGCAATAAGGAGCCTTCATAGATGTCATCTCCTTTCACCTTCAGAATAATTCTGCAAGAAAAATGATCATTATCCCCATTTCACTGAAACAGATACTGAGCTTAAGTAATTGTCCAAAATAATGGAGGAAAAGTTGAAATTGGAACCCAATTCTGCCTGATTCATACACTTTTCTCTACTACATACATTACCTGTTGCAAGAATGAATCAGAGAAGGCTTGATGGAGAAAGTGGCACACGAGCAAGTGCCTTGATGGGTAGGTAGGTTTTATGGTAGGAGTGAGAATTCCAAATCTATGCCCAGCATTTTCCTCAATTGAGGTATGGGTGGGTGTTCAATCTACTGCCAAGAAATTGTTTTTGTTCATTTGGAGACCCAGTTCTGAGGAGGTGGAAAGAAACTCCAAGTAGCCTTGCTCTTGAGTTTCCTGGAATTCTTTGGTCTTGGATATCTATCTTCTTCCTCATCACCCCTTTGCACAGCCACACAAGAATTAAGTCCTCCTGGTGCTAAGATTTATCCTTCCTCTCAGACATTTCTAGAATAGTATAAATTCTTCAAAACACCATGGGAGATATAAAGCAGTGTTTTTCAAACTTAAGTTCCAAGTCATTAGTCCACTTTGACATTTTTAGTGAGTCATAACCAGCAATTTGTTTTATAGGGACAGAGAGAATAGAAACAGCAGAGGGAATTGCATATAGTAAGGGTAAACATAGTTTTATGACACATGTGTCATCTGTATGTGGGTTTTTTTTTATGTACTGCGCTATGATGTAAAATATATTTCTGATAGTGACAGATTTACATGGCCTATTTACAAGCCATGTATACCAGCAAAGCCTGAAAGTCTTTTCTAACCAGCAGGGAGTAGCAGCTGGGCTTAGGGTCAGGGAGCCCTTGGATGAAAGCTCTCTCAGGTCCAGGAAACAATATCACAGGCTACTTGCTTACAAACATGGCATAACTATCAAGCAGTGTAATATCCTAAGCATTCTTTCAAGAGTAAGCTTAGTAGAAATGTTGAGAGAAAAAACTAGGCAATTATCTCTTAGCAGAGGCTCTGGAGGGAGGAGTAGCCTATCCAGCTCAACAGTTACCCAGTGCAAAATCTGCCTTCTCAAAAGAGGAGAGAGGCTGCAGGACCGCTCTAGATTAAAGGCCTCCTATCCACTTGGGTTATGTATATTTGCAGAACTCAAAGGATGACAGTGGGGGAATGCCTTCAATCAGCAATATTCAGTCCTTGGAGTATTTAATTTTCTTCTCTTTCCCTGAATTTGTCTCTTGCCCAGTTTTTGATGGTCTTTGGAATGCCGGCTGCCATACTTGATAAGGCTTGGCTGTGGTAATGTGTTAGGGCTCAGGTTCAAGAGCTGGTAGGGAGAGGAGGAAGCTGGGGACCTTGTGGGGCTAGAGTTAAGGCTGGCTACTAACCCAGTTTGAGGGCAGATGACTCAACTGACTCCAATACAGAGAAGTCAGAATCTGAGCTAAACATCAGTTTTGTTTTGTGTATCAGTGTGCTAATGGGTTCAAATCAGCCCTACTGACCCTGTCTCAAAACCTATTTCCAATCCAATTTTATAGGTAATAATAAAATTGTAGCTAACATCTAATATTCATTTAGTGATGTGCCAGCTGCTATACTAAATACTTCTCATTTAATCTTTTAACCATCACCTTAAGAAGCAATGACTATAGTAATTACCCTGGTAATATGAACTACCATTTAACGAGGGCTTACTGTATGCCAGAGAGTACTAAGTGCTTTAGATTGATAAAAACATTTAATTCTCACAACCCCAAAGACAGGTACTATTGTTATCCCCATTCTACAAAGGAAGGAAGTCAGCCACAAAGATTAGGTCCTCTGCCTAAAGGCTTGCAGCTGGGAAATGACAGCACTGGGCTTGGAACCCCCAGTCTTTAACTCTCAAGTTCATCTACCTAATCGCTATATTCTACTGCCTTTCCCAGCTACTTCTACTTATCAAACCTTTTCTTTTCTAAAGATTTATTTGAGAGAGCATGTGCATGTGCACACCAGGGGAAGGGCAGAGGGAAAAGGAGAGAGAGAATCTTAAGAAGACTCTGCACTAAGGACAGAGCTAGATGCAGGGCTCGATCTCACGACCCGAGCTGAAACCCAGAGTTGGACGCTTAACCGATGGAGCCACCCAGGTGCCCCTACTTATCAAACTCTTTAACGCATAGTGGACACTACTCTGATTAGTTCTTCTCCCATTAACAGTTCATTCATACTAACTAGCATTTTGGATCTCACAGCGGTCTCTGGTTTCCTGGTCAACTGTTCTTTCTTTCCTCTCTATTTAAAGATTTTATTTGTAAGTAATCTCTACACCCAACATGGTATAGATTATGACCCCGAGATTAAGAATTACGCACTCCACCAACTGAGCCAGCCAGGCGCCCCGGTCAACCATTCTTCTCTTATAGGTAATAGTATTGATTCACTCCCCCGCCCAAATTGAAGTTCTGCTTATTTTTAAAAAATATACCTTGCTCAACTATGCTGTTTATATGAATAATATATCATGGTAGGTTTTATGTACTTTTTTTGTAATTAAAAGTTTTTTTTTAAGTAAACTCCACACCACATGTGGGACTTGAACTCATGACCCCGAGATCAAGAGTCACATGCTCCACCAACTGAGCCAGCCAGGAACCCCTATGTGCTCTTTCTTAACTGGAATCTTTCTCTGGAATCTTACTTTTAAAGGTTCTGTACAATCATACCTTAATTTTATTTTTCAGTACTCCCAGACATGGACCAACAGTACAAGTCAAGCTGACCGCCGTCCTCTATAGAAGTTACAATTCTCATTCTGTGCCCTTGCTCTTACCTGTTTGATATGCCTCTTTCATTGCTCTCCTACTCTCCAAATCCTATTTGTTCATCAAGGCTCAGCTTAAATCCCTCCATAAAGTCTACCTAACTACCCTCAGTCCTACTGCTCATTATTTTCTCTGAATGTATGTAGCACTGCATTGCCTCAAAACACTTAGAATTTAATTATAATGTGTTTTTAATTATTTCTATAAATGCTAGCCAGTCTGATCCTTGCAGGGACCGTTATTTATATAGTTCTTGCCTTCTGCAGTCTTAGGCACAAAAGTGTGATACCACTGGAAGAGCATTAAGGAGATGTCCTGACCTGGTACTGGAGTCTCAAACAAGCTCCTGGGACTTGAACTCATGACTCTGAGATCAAGAGTCATGTGCTCCACCAACTGAGCCAGCCAGGCACCCCTATGTGCTCTTTCTTAACTGTTACTCTAAAATCTTACTTGTCAAGATTCTGTACAATCATAGCTTATTTTTCAGTTCTCCCAAACATGGACCAACAGTACAAGTCAAACAAGCTCTCTGATACCCACCCTATTTTTCTCTTAGTGGAAGGTTATTACAACATCTTAAAGAACGTTAGCTTATAATTCATGGGCCAGCAGACGGGTCTATCAGATGAAAATATGCACCTCAGTGCTTCAGATCTCCCACTACTAAGATGTTTCGTTTTTATAAACCTCAGGACAGCACCAAGCTATAAAATAAATATGAATGCCAACTTTTTGTTGTTGTTGTTGTTGTTGTTGTTTTAAATCATGCTGCTAATTTTATTTTTAGTTTTTTTCCATTTTATAAAAGTTGTTTAGATATAATAACAATAATAACAGGTTATTTCATAGAAGGCACGTAGAGCATACTAAGAATGTTGACTTAATAAACTGTGATGACAGCACAGAGGTCACCAACAATGGATATCAGACAGCAGTAATCAAATAAAAGTCTATGCACAGTTTCACTTATCAGTTTAGGTAAAGAGATTAATTTGTCACACTGCTACCGCCCTGATAAAGTGAGACAACTACAGCTAAGGGGGAAATGAATATAGAGCATAGATGCTACAAGGAGTGCATGAAAGCAACAGATGTCAAATAATTCAACAAATGTTTGTCTAACATTTTATCAACAGGAAATCTAAAATAAGTGAGTGTTCCCTCAGTAAATTTTCATAACTTGATGCACCATAAAATGCTGACACAACTTCTGATCTGATTTACAGACTAAATGATGTAAAATATAGTTTGAAGGCTCTTTTTTATTCTAATTCTTTAAATATGCGCATCAGCAGATGCTAATAATACCATTATGAGCCTGGATTTGCATTAATTTGAAGTATGGCTGACAGGCTAAATATGAAGAGAGGAAAAAAACAAAAAGAGCACCTCCTAGGTGAAAACTACCTTCTTCTGTACCTCGAATGGGTGAAAAATACCCGATTATATCAGCACTGTATTCAGAGAAATGGGAAAGTATGGCTAAACTTCCTCCAACCTCCAAAACAAAAAGTAAGCTCAGCAATTGAAAGCATCTTGGAAACCACTTAGTAATACAGAAATGTACATTTCAACAAAAGCAGGCGTAACTCTGATTCACAATTATCCTTAGTTGTAACTGTACCTAAAAACTTGCTTATAAAGCTTCAGATATAGCCGGGAAGTCTTTTTGAAGACCCCAATAAAACATTCACCAGATAACACAGAACACTTGTTTTGATCTTTATGACTCAAAGCTGTTACTGCGTAACTATAGATACAACACACCGCTGCACACACTGAATTCCAGAATTCAGTACCGCGGAAACATTTCTATTCGTAGGGCAATATAATAATAATCTATTGATCCAGTGATCTGGCACTGAAAGCGTGAACAACCCAAGGTAATGATGTCGTCACCAAGGGACGACAGGAATAGAACCCAAATCCCTCGGCTCCCAAGCTCGTGTTTTCTCCTAATTGTGCTCCTTTCTACTCATCCGAGAGCACCAAGTGTAAAGGGCCGGAGAAAGGAGTGGACACAAATGAGCCGAGTCGGCGTGGTGGAGACCGCAGTGAAGGTCCCCAGGAACCACTCTGTGGCACTTTCCTTTGTTTTGGCTGAGGACGATGAAGGCAGCCGCAACCACAACCCCCGGGGACCAAGAACTGGAACTAGGTACTGCCTGTTGTGCTAACTCTCTCTTCCTCATTTTAGGCCTTTCCTTTTCACCCTCTCCCAGCCAGCCAGCCCCGCCGCTCTCTCCGCCTCACTGCGCGTGCATCCCCTGCTCGGGCTCCGCTCCGCGCTTTCCTGCCGCTGTCTCCCGCCGGAGGGGCAGCTGCGGGTCCCCTGCGCCCTTAGGTGGTCAGGGCGCTCCCAGCTCTAAAAAACGAGCGCTAGTCAAGCGTTCTGTATTTCAACTGTTAGAAACTCAAGCGGTGGGAACAGGGGTGTATACCAAGTCGGCTCTACGAGAGTCTGCGGAGCTCGTCAGGACAAAGCAAAATTTAGACAGTAAGCAAAGAGCCTTTCTCTTCTCTCTCCCAGCTCAGCCATCCCGTGGGAAACCTCCCACTGCACGACGCCTTCCTGAGCGCGCGTGTTTACACTTTCCCTGCACCCGGCGGAGGAGACAGGCGCTCGCGGCACTCGGGGGGATTCCAAACCGTTACTCCGCCCGCCGAGGTGGGGCCAGCCCAACGGCCGAGCCTGCGCAGTAGACCTGGCCGCCTCCAGGGCCCCAGCGCACTACAAATCCCAGAAGGCAACGCTCCGCGGAGAGGCGGGCAGCCGCCTTACCTGCCGCGAGCTTATTCCTCCGGCTGCTACAGCTCTCCCCATCCCCCGTTCCCGTGGGTCTCCTTCCCACAGTTAAAGGCTACTCTCTCTTGAAGCACGTGAGGAGAAGGCTTAGCAACCTCAACCTGGAAGCTCTTCGCGTACCCTCTTTGTCACCCTCTCCCCGAACTATGCCTGATTCCCTCACCGGAGTTGGGTAGTGGATGAGAGAGAAGGAAACCTGGGGAGGCCAAAGCTGCGGCAACTTGGTCGCACTTCCGCCTCCCGGGCTCGGGAAGGTAGAGCGCACGCGCTCCCTGCGACTCCGGCGCGGTTGACTTCCGCTCCCACTGTGCCCTGCGAGCCGAATCATGGATCACACTGGTAAGGAGGCGGAGGCAGTGGGGGTCCCGGTTCCATGCCCCCTTGGCCGGCCTGGGACTGGCTGCCCAGCGGGCAGAGAGGGGATACGCTCGCCCTACAGCACTGGGGTGTGGCGGTGAGAAAGGAATCTCACAGACCCCTCCCCGTGCCCGGTAAGGGCCTGCTGCTTCCCGGCCTACGGTCCGGTGTGGTACCTACAGCCTCGGTGCCGGCAACAGCCGCTTCTCTGGTTCTGCTGAGCTCCCAGCCGAGACGGTGGGCGGCGCGGGCCTCGTGGGGACGAGAGAGCGCTGGCTCCTTTTTTTCTCATCCCGGGTGCTCTGCTCTACGTGTTGGGGACTGGCGGGTAGATTCCAGTCTCCGAGTCGGGGAAGCCTCATTACGCTGGGAGTCGATGCGCGGGAGTGGGTTGGAGACTTCCTGCTGTCTCAGTTAGCCTTGGGCGGGTGCTGCGGTGGTCACTGCCGGTCGTTATTGTCTCTCCGGTCCTTCATGGATTAGAGGTGAGAGAAGGGAGTTGGATATGGTTTCCGGAATCATACTTGGAGCGGCTTTTCTGCCTGAGCCCAAAGCGTGCCCCGCGCTTCGGCTGTGGTCCTTACTCATCATTTGGGGGCGTTTACAAAGGAGAGTTTAAATTCAAGATATTCTTATCTCTTTCCTCAAGTAAGAATGACTGCGCTCTTCGTTATGTGTTGTTTGGCTTTTTCTTTTTTGTGTTTTTTGGATATTGAATGGGTGCACTTGGAGTTAGTGTTCCGTACAGTTCTATCAGCCATATCGTAAGTAGGAAAAAAGGATATTCTTTGTATTAAGTATTGGTTAGGATGTTCTCAGTCATCAAATACCTACTTAATTTTGTACATAAAGGTATGCCTGGGTGGCTCAGTCAGTTGAGCGTCTGCCTTCGGCTTGGGTCATGATCCCAGGGTTCTCGGATCGAGTCCCATATTGGGCTCCTTGCTCAGTGGGGAGCCTGCTTCTCCCTTTGCCGCTCCCTCTGCTTGTGCTCTCTTTCTAAAAAAATAAAAAATTTTGTACATAGTGATATAAAATTATATCTCTATAGAATGTAGTGAGTGCTAGTCAGCATAATATATGGTAGATACCTCTCTGCCTGGAGATGGGATGATGGAATTGTAAACAAGACGGACTGAGTCCCTGACCTCATGGAGATTACATTCTGTTGGGGAAGACACGATAGACAAGTTTTTTTAAAAACCTAAACATTACAGATCATGAGTGCTTTGAAAAAAAATGAAACCGTGTCTGTGGTAAAGACTAATAGGAGGAAGCTTCAGAGAGGGTAGTCAGGGAGGGTCTTTATGTAAAGGTAGTATTTATAAGCTGAGATCTGATGGATGAGAAGAATCCATCTATGGAATTAGGAGGAAAGCATTTCAGCAAATACAAAGACTCTGAGGAAGGAAAACTTTTAGAGGTAAGTCAGTTGCAGCTTAGCAAGAAGAGCAGAGCCCTAAGAGATTGGAAAGGAAGGGAGGAGTCAGATCGTGCAAGACTTTGAAGGCCATGGTAAGTGCAGTGTGAAGCCATGGAACAGGGGTACAGGAGGAACATAATTTCCTTTAAAAATACAATAAGTTGTTCATGGAGAATGACAATTTAGACGGTGATTGCAGTAGACAAGAAGAGAGGCTCAGCTTAGTGAAGTTGGCTTGGTTTAGGGAAAAGGGGAGTGTGCAGATTCAATATTTGGTGGTCGAACTCAAATAGGAGCTTTGTGAGAGAAAGGAGAGATGCCTAGGTTTCTGGTTTGAGCAGCTAGGTGGTGCCCATTATTAAGTTGGGGAAAACTTTGGAGGAAAATGGACTTTTTTTTTTTTTTTAAGTGGTAAAGGTGAGACTTGGGAACAAGATTTTGGACTGCTAAGTATGAGTTGTTTACTGGGACATACAAGGGGTGCTGTCAGGTGGAGATCAGAGGAAAGATCTGGGTTGAAAAATACATATTTGAGACTTATGACCAGATAGCTAATATTTTAAGGAATGAGGATGGATGAGATCACTTAAGGAATGAGAATACAGAGGAGAAGAGGGCCGAGAACCAGGCTGTAAGGAACTCTAGTATTTGGAAATTTTGTAGAATTGAAACAAGTTTTGCTCAAGCATGCAACTTGAGCAAAACATTTCTCATTAGAGCCTTTTACTAGAATTTGGGGTCAAGCCCCTTCCACAGTTTAGAGGGTGTTACGTTAAGAAGTTGTAGTATTGCTGGGTGTGTCTCTGAGTATTTATTATCCTAGTTCTCTAAGTTAAAATGTTGCCAAAGAAAGGAAAGAGTCATCCTGATATGAAAATATTCACAAATGAACCAACCACTTAAAAAATTAGTTCCTGCTCGGATATAGATATCACTGCTGCTCCTTTTCTATTCTTCTTCTTCTTCTTTTTTTAAAGATTTTATTTTTAAGTAAGCTCTACATCCAACGTGGGGCTTGAACTTACAACTCCTAGGTCAAGAGTCGCATGTTCTACCAACTGAGCCAGCCAGGCGCCTCTTTTTTCTATTCTTTTAATTTTGTTATAAGTCATTGTCCTTGCTTCATACCAGGAAATGGTATCATATGCTGTATATTGATTGTGATTATAAACCTTGCAAAAGATAGAGGTTTTCATGGAATTCATAAACATGAATTTGTTAACTTTTTGAAGCACAAATAAAAATCATTGGCAAGTGAGGAAATGCCAGTTGATTGAAGACATGACTAGGTAGGCATCTGAAAAGAAAGATTTTAATGTCAAAGGATTAAGAGAGGCTCTTGGGGAAATTGAAATCCTTGAATATTATACACAAAAATGACTGAATTTATGGTCATGCTGAAAAGTCAAACATAAAATGAAGGCTATCTTGTAGTGTTCTAATAGAATTTTGCTAGGAAAAACTACTCCAAGAAACTCCGATTAACACTTGATTCATTCTTTGGTCGTTCTAAGAGTCAGCACTTAGTTGTAACTGAAATCTAAATTTTGTAAAATATTTCTTGGTTCCTTTAATTCAGGATAAAATTCTAAATGAATATTTTTTTTAAAAACTATAATATAAATTGTTAGTCCTTTTTATTTTTTTTTAAGGATTTTATTTATTTATTTGACAGAGAGAGAGACAGTGAGAGAGGGAACACAAGCAGGGGGAGTGGGAAAGGGAGAAGCAGGCTTCCTGCCGAGCAGGGAGGCCGATGCAGGGCTCGATCCCAGGATCCTGGGATCATGACCTGAGCCGAAGGCAGTTGCTTAACCAACTGAGCCACCCAGGCACCCAATTGCTAGTCCTTTTTAAAGTGGATTCGCCTTAAATGGCCTCAAAGTTAAAGAGGTACCTGGCTGGCTCAGCCAGTAGAGCATGTGACTCAATCTTGGGGTTGTAAGTTTGAGCCCCACATTGGATGTAGAGATTACTTAAAAAGGAAATCTTGAAAAAAGAAAAAAGAAAAATAAATGACCACTTACAGCATTAGTTCTCATTTTCTGTGTAATATCCAAGAACTTTTGTGCTTATGGGCTTTATATATTTAGTTGGTATATTAAAATAAGAAATTGTGCTGTATTTTCTGATTTTTAATAAAAAAAAAAAAAAAAGACAAACCCAGAGTGATGTCACTCTTAAATGCTGTGCTTTGTTTATGGGCTTGCAATCTGTGAGGTAGGTGGCAAGGTGTTAAGGGGCAGTGGACTTCCTAAAAGTTGTGGTAGGCTAAGCAAGCAACCATTGTGACAAGTGTTCAGGGTGGTGGGAAAAGGATTTGCAGTAATGAAGTGTTGGTATTTTGGTCATTCCTCTAGGTAAAACCATTGAGTCCTTCTAATATATGAAGGACAACATTGAACTGCTAAATCTGTCTACATTAACTTGCTTTTTTAGTTTATTGAAAAATCAGGAATACCTTTTGAGCAAGAAAAAGAAATTGATTCATGTCTGTCCTTTGGGTATTACATTGCTTGTAGGTACTTTTACATAAATAACTAGAATGGAAGCAGATGAAATACATTATTCAGCTTGTTAATACATTTTGTGAAGTGTTGAAAGTTGACCAGGTTGAGTTTCGGGTTAGGGTTAGGCCCATGTAATTCCTTTCCATGAATTTTTTCTTTGAGGATTAGCTATTGTAAAAGTAATAGTAGAAAGTAGACTGAAAGATATTTAAATTAATTATTAAGGACCTATTTTGCATTTTGTTCTAGATATTGTTCAGAAAGAGGGGCACCTGGCTGGCTCAGTCAGAAGAGTGTGCAACTCTTCATCTCGAGGTTGTGAGTTCGAGCCCCATGTGGGGTATAGAGATTACTTAGATAAATAAAACTTAAAATAAATATTGTTCGGAAAGAGTGTAAATTGATGTGAATTTAACATGTGTCTATGATCCTAGTAGCCTTGGAGGTCATTAGTACTAGGTTACTACTTCCAAATTTGGGTTTACTGAATGTAATGTGAACAGTGTGCCTATCAGTCTTGATTGTACTATCTCCTGCAGGGCCAGTTCAATAAATTGTCACATTTAAAACATTACTTTTTAAAAATTATTTTATTTGGGTGGCGCCTGGGTGGCTCAGTCTTTAAGCGTCTGCCTTCTGCTCAGGTCATGATCCCAGGGTCCTGGGATCGAGTCCCGCATCGGGCTCCCTGCTTAGTGGGAAGCCTGCTTCTCCCTCTCCCACTCCCCCTGCTTGTGTTCCTGCTCTCGCTAACTCACTCTCTTTGTCAAATAAATAAATAAAATCTTTAAAAAAATTATTTTATTTGCATTTCCTATTTTAGGGCATTTTCCTTTGTGTCTTTAGTAGGTAAAGGTGAATATTTTCTGTATTGTAATATTTTGTCATAGACTTGAAAAAAAGGGAGACAACCTTCAGATGGAGTCAGTTCTATGAAATAATGCTCCTATTACTCATGAGAAATGAGTTAATTTATTTCATAGCTAATAACAAGTCTGGACTTAGAAAGTGTCCCTATTTAGATCTAATTTAGTCACAGAAACCTTGCATCCACCTAAACTCTAATGTTTAGAGTTTCCATCATGATGCTGCTCAGAGTAACACTCATTATATATCTAGAAAGTTTATAGCACAAATACATTATTGCATATTTCTGCTATTAAATGGTGTAATAATTTTTGCTATTCTTGAATACTTTTTAGAAAAACTATTTTACCCCTAAGGAAATAATCACCTTCCTTAAAACTAACTTCGTTTTCAGGTGCATTATTTCTTTAATTTTGCCATTGTGAGTGTAGTTTTGTGTTGTTTTTTTTTTGATTGTCCTAGTGTAGATTCACTGACTTAACAAGTGTTTTGTGTGCTTGCTGGAGAATAGGGATGATGTTCTTTCTTTTCCTCCTCCTTCCTCTTACTCTTTTTTTTTTCTTTGAAAAAAATCTCTTCTAGTTAAAGACAGAAGTTCTTATCTTGGGCTTATGAAAAGTTTTTTATGTTTTCTGTAAACTTCTGGAATCATGAAATTTTTTATTATCTACTTTAGGGAGAGGTTCTATAACTTTTGTCAACTTTTTAAAGGGTTCTGTGTCTCAAAAAGCATTGCATTAAGGTTTTATCCAGTACAGAGAAAGTTAGTGTTTAAACTTATATAACATAATATTTAAAATCAGAGCCCAGATATCTAGCCCTTGATAATGTTGGGTATGTAACTTTAATACCTGTGGCAGAATAATCTTCAAAAAAGGAAAACTAAAAGAAATTACAACTTTCTCTTCTGACATAGATAATGAGTTACAAGGCACTAATAGTTCTGGATCATTGGGTGGTCTTGATGTTCGAAGACGAATTCCTATAAAGCTCATCTCCAAACAAGGGAACAAAGCCAAAACTGCACCTCGAACTCCAAGGACTATAAACAGGATGCCTGCAAAGGCTCCGCCTGGTGATGAAGGTAATTTGTTTTAACTGACAAGTCCACAGGTCTGTCTTTTGTATCTCATTCCACCAAATAATCCCTGTGGTCTTTTTTTTATCTTACTGTCTTCATTTTGTAGTCTTTTTGTTTGACTTCTCATTTTGGCATGTACTTTTTCTCTTCCTTTATAATATTTTTGTTTTTTTCTTTTGTTATTGAAAGTAACACTGCATGTTGTTAAAAAAAAACCTAAATAATATTGCAGAAAACATAATATTAAAAGTGAAATTTGTTCCTCTACCTTGACAGTACTTCACCAAAATAATTTTTATAGTAACTTTTTAATGTATAACTGCCCTTTTTGCATGTAAGATGCATTTGAAATTTTGCTGTTTATCAGTATGTACAGATGTACTCATTTAAGAAAATAGGTGTAGATATTTTTTTATGGATATGCCATAATTTAGTAATTTTTCTAACTTTTTTGCTGTTAAAAACAATGTTGTAGTAAATATTCTTGTACATGTAGCTTAGCATGTATACTTGGTATAGAATTTAAACTGCCTGATTTGGGTATTTTATAACTTGATGGATACTATGCATTTTAGAATTTAACTGAAATTGTCAAATAGCTCCTCAAGAAAATATATCAGTTTATATTCCCACACACCAATATTGGGACTATTACCCTTTTAAAATTTTTGTTTTGATACACATTTCTTTAATTATGAGTGGGGTTATGTATATATCTTCTCATAGTATGTATCTTTTACCTAGGATCTACCTGTTCATATCCTTTAACCATTTTTTTTCTGTTTTGTTGTCTTTTGATTTTTATGAGTTCTTCACAAATTATTTTACAAATTGGCTTTTATGAGTTCTTTACAAATTAATGTACAAATTGGCTCTTTGTCATATATTGTGTATCTTCACCATTTGTCTTTTGCATTTTATATATATAGTTTTTATTGTATAGAAGTTTGAAGATTCTGTGTAGTCAGATACCAATCCAGTCTTTTCTGTTATGACTTCTGGGTTTTATAACATTCATAGAAAGGCCTTTCCCTATTTCATGAGCATAAAATAGTTTTCCCGTCTTACCCTTTAGTACAGGGTCAGCAAACTATGGCCTGTGGACCAAATGCAGCCCAGTTTTTATAAAGTCTTATTGCCCATTCATTTAAGTACTGTTCATGGCTGCTTTCACACTATAATGGCTTAGTTGAGTAATTACAAGAGACCAGCACAGCCTAAAATATTCACTTATCTAGCCTTTTACAAAAAAAGTTAGCTGGCATTGGAACATTTATGGACATATATTTGGTTATTAAAAAAATAAAGTGGAGTTTGGCTCTGTTTATTTTTTCTCTGAAACAGCTAGCTGTTTGTGCCAACTATTGAGTGATTTGTCTTCTCTTTGCCAAATAGGTATCCCGTCATTATCATACATTAAATGTCTAAACGTATTTATGTATGTCTGTTTCTAGATTTTCTGTTCTTTTCCAGCAGTCTGTCTGTATTTCTTTTTTGGAATTAAACTATTTTAATTATACCTCATATTATGCTTCCTTGTATTGTAGGGTATCTCTCCCCATCTGAACAAGTACATTTGAAGTCAAATGTTCTAAGTCATGGTGGTAGCAACTTAGGGCTGCTGCCGCACTATCCCATAACCTAGGGGGCCCTCTCTTTGGTCTTTCGGTTTCTTTTAATAATTTCTAAAAACTACCCACTAATACGCAAATAAATTCTTGTTGTAATAATCCAAACAAGGCAAAAAAGCTAAAAACCCCCTTCTATCCTTTTGCTGTCAGATGCCCCTCCATTCCCTCTCCTCTCACTCCCCAAGCCCACCCCCCTTTCTAGAGGGAACTACTGTTATTCTCTCTCTCAGCACAGCAAACTGAGGCCGAAGATAATTTTTGAATACTTCAGATTCACTTACTTGGGGTAAAAAAATAATAAGTGATTGGTGTTTTTCCTAGGCATTGATCAAAATAGGGAGTTTGGGTGCTGATATATCTATGTGAATATATATAGTATGTAGTTTAAGGATGGGAGTATAGGTTGAACTACTCTGATAAATGATTATGTGTTCCTTATTTCCTTGTTTGTTGCTTTCTGCATTTTAGATAAATAAGAGGAATTGATTTTCCTTATTTTGAGTTTTAGATGACAGCAGGTTTTATAAGATATAAATGGGTCAATTGAGAGTCTATGGTCACTCATTTGTAGCTTTATAACTTTGAACTTTATATCTTTATATCTCCTTTGTATTGGAGATAATTAGCAGTGCACTGATGTGTCTCTATCAGCTTTGAAAAACTCTTGCGTCATTGTATTTGTGTGTCTGCCCATGTGCCTATCCATACACAGGTGCTGTAATTTAGCCATGTGGGTAAAGTTAAAACTTGTGTGCTTGGGCTACTCATTTTACCAGTTCTAGGGCCAAAAGAGACATGAGAAGCCTGGCATTTTGGAGGGATAGATGTGTCTTCTCAGCTTTACTTTAGGTAATTGGATTCTACCTAGAATTACCATCAGACTACCCCTTGGTTGTCTGTTCTTTTGTATGAGATGAGAAGATTATGATCAGGATTAGAGAAATTGAACCCATTTGATCTTCGTAACTTTATTGGTACATGCAATGTAGAAGAGGATACTTGTAAATAGATATGATATGGTTTCCGCTGTTTGGTTGATAAACCAGGGAGAGGTTTGAACTGAAAGGATGAAGTATGAATATGTTGTTGTTTCTAAAATCAGGCTCAGTTTTAAGACTGAAGGAGAGGATACCTAATTTACTAAGTCATAAGAAAAAACCTGAAGAATTCTTTGTTTCCATTATATACTTAATGGCAATGAAATCAGCCTCTTGCAGCATGATACCACTTTTGTAGGAAGATTAGAGTAAGTGGTGATCAGTATCTTAAAAGTTTGTGCAACAAGTGTGATGATGGTAATTAGTGAAGTTTAAACTAGAGATAGTCTGATGAGTTAATAAGAGCACTTGAATGGGAGTGAAGAGTTCTGAGGTCTGTTCTGGCTCTACCACTAATCTATGTGTTAAGTTATTATGGGTCCCAATGCTACAGTATTCTCAATCGTGAAGTAAGAGAGTTGGACTAGATGGTTGCCAAGATCATTTCTAGCTGATATTTTAAACTCAATTTGAACTAGTTGATTATCTTGTCCTTAGAAGAGCTTTGAAAGGCTTCAGATAGGCTTTTCGGTGAACAGGTCTGTGGCGCCATATACGTGTACTTCCAAAATGAAATTTAGGCTTTGAAAAGTTAATCTTTAACACTTTCTTTTCTCAGAAGGATTTGATTATAACGAAGAAGAACGGTATGACTGTAAAGGGGGCGAGCTTTTTGGAAATCAGCGAAGATTTCCTGGACACCTTTTTTGGGACTTCCAGGTATAACTAAAAATAAAAAATATTATTAGAACAATAAAATATCAAGTATTTTATTAGAACAATCAGAAAAAAGAATGGTTTGAGCTTTTATTGCAGCTGTTATGCTTTTTAGAGAACACTCAAATGATTCATTTATTAATGCCCCTGTTTCCACTATTTTCAAAAATAATTTGAAGTAATTATCAGTAAAGTGAAGTAAAATCAATAACCATAAACACTAAGAGAAAAAAAACCTAACAGTGGCACAGCTAATTGTGTGGAATATATAGGAACTATACCAAGAAACCCTTAATTGTTCTAAGAACTTTTATAAATACTAACCAATTCATTGCATAATTATAAATACAATTTTTAGAAATGCTTAAAAAGGAAATTTTAATTATATCATTTCAACAGATAAACATCTTAGGTGAAAAGGATGATACACCAGTACATTTCTGTGACAAATGTGGATTGCCTATTAAAATCTATGGGCGAATGGTAAGTATCACTAAATTAAATGTTTTAGTAAATGTAAAATTTGCATAGAGATGGGATTCTGAAATTTAAATAGATAGGTTTATCACGGTTGAATACTGAGTTTGTGACATTTTTAAATAAGTATGAAATGGCTAAGGGAAATTTTGGGATAACATGTATTTAATATAACTGACAAATTCTTGACTTGCTTAAAAATTACTAAGGAAACTAACTTCTGAAAACTTAACTTCTTTGGACTGTTTGATAGTTGTTAGTATACATTTATTATAGTTTATTAAGGAAAAATGTTTCTTGTTTAAAGAATAAAGTCAATTACTCGTTTCTGAAGGTTATAATTTTTAATGTAAAACTAATAATATTTAGAATTTTGGCGAGTTGAATTCTAATAATTAAAAACAATTACAACCCCCTCGCTGTAATTTTATAGTAATTTTGACACATTCTCCATTAAAAAAAGATAGTTTTTCATTTGTGTTTGAAAAAAAAATTGAACTCAGTAACATATCTGCTGGTAGAGGGCATAAATTGTACACTCTTGCTTTGCTGTATAACATAACTAAATAACAGTAATGTGGATTGTGAATTTTAAAATGGTTTAACATCATTTTACCCCGTCCTTCTGATTTATTTTTGGATTTTTATAAGTTTATTAACTGCCAGAGAAAAATGCTACTTATATTAAACGTAGGAGATATTTCTTATTTTATTGCTTTGGAATAGTTTCAAGAGGAACAGGATAAGATAAAACATGGTTATGGTATTTTTTGGGAGGTTTTTCTTTAATTTTTAATTTTTTAATTTTTTATTTATTTTTTAAACATATTTAAGGGTATTTATTTACTTTTAAGATTTTTATTTTTATTTATTTATTTGAGAGAGAGAGTGAGAGAGAGAGAGCACATGAGAGGGGGGAGGGTCAGAGGGAGAAGCAGACTCCCCGCTGAGCAGGGAGCCCGATGCGGGACTTGATCCAGGGACTCCAGGATCATGACCTGAGCCGAAGGCAGTCGCTTAACCAACTGAGCCACCCAGGCGCCCCTAATTTTTTTATTTTTAATTGAAGTATAGTTGACATTAAATTAGTTTTCAGGTGTACACCATAGTGGTTTGACAATTATATATATTACACTGTGCTCACCATAAGTGTGGTTACCATCTTTCACCTCACAAAGTTATTACAGTATTATTGACTATATTTCAGTATTGTATAATATAGTTCAATATATTTCAATATTGATTATGCTGTACTTTTCATTCCTATGACTTGTTTTGTAACTGGAAGTTTGTACCTCTTAATCACCTTCACCTATTTTGCCACAACCACTAATGTGTACTCTGTATTTATTATGACTGTTTCTCTTTTTGTTGTTGTTGTTTGTTTTGTTTTTTATATTCTACATGTGAGTGAAATCATATGGTATTTGTCTTTCTTTGTTATGTTTTTTTAAAAGATTTATTTATTTTAGAGAGAGAGTGCACATGTGCTCATGGTGGGGGAGGGCAGAGGGAGAGAATCTCAAGCAGACTCCTGCTGGGCATGGCGCTTGATGCTGGGCTCAATCTCATGACCCTGAAATCGTGACCTGAGCTGAAATCAAGAGTCGGTTGTTTAACTGACGGAGCCATGCAGGTGCCCTTCTCTGACTGACTTTACTTAGCACAACACCCTCTGGGTGCATCCACGTTGTTGCAAATGGCAAGATTTAATTTTTAAGTGTATTTTTTTAATTATATGTATTTTTATTTTTATTTATTTTTATTTATTTTATTATATTATTATACATTACATCATTAGTTTTTGATGTAGTGTTCCATGATTCATTGTTTGCGTATAACACCCTGTGCTCCATTCAGTACATGCCCTCTTTAATACCCATCACCAGGCTAACCCATCCCCCCACCCCCCTCCCCTCTGGAACCCTCAGTTTGTTTCTCAGAGTCCATAGTCTCTCATGGTTCATCTCCCCCTCCAATTTCTCCCCCCTTCACTTTACCCTTCCTACTATCTTCTTTTTTTTTTTAACATATAATATATTATTTGTTTCAGAGGTACAGGTCTGTGATTCAACAGTCTTATACAATTCACAGCGCTCACCATAGGACATACCCTCCCCAATGTCTGTCACCCAGCCACCCCATCCCTTCCACCCCCCCAATTATATATATTTTTAGTGTGTATTATTTATTATTACTTTTATTGTATTATTATTTTGTATTATTTATTATTTTATAATTTTTAAATATTCCATTGTGTATATGTACCACATCTTCTTTATCCATTTATCTATCATTAGACACTTGGGTTGCTTCCATATGTTGGCTATAATAAATAATGTTGCAATAAACATAAGGGTGCATATGCCTTTTCGAATTAGTGTTTTTCGTTTTCCTCAGGTAAATTCCCAGAAGTGGAATTAGTGGATTGTATGGTACTTCAAATTTTAGTTTTTTGAGGAACTTCCATACAGTTTTCTACAGTGGCTGCACCAGTTTATATTCCTACCAGCAGTGCAGTTGAGGGTTCTTTTTTCTCTACATCCTCACCAACACATTATTTCTTGTCTTTTTTTTGATACTAGCCATTCAGACAGATGTAAGGTGATATCTTATTGTGGTTTTGATTTGCATTTCTCTGATGATTAGTGATGTTGAGCATCTTTTCACTTGCCTATCGGCCATCTGAATGTCTTCTTTGGAAAAATGTTTATTCAGGTCCTCAGCGCATTTTAATCAGGTTATTTGGTGTTTGGTTTTTTTGTTTGTTTGTTTGTTTGTTTTGGTGTTGAGTTGTATGAGTTCTTTATGTGTTTTAGGTATTAACCCCTAATTGGATATATCATTTGCAAATTTCTTCTCCCATTCAGTAGGTTGTCTTTTTGTTTTGTTGATGGTTTCCTTTGCTGTGCAAAAGCATTTAGTTTGTTGTAGTCCCAGTTATTTATTTTTCCTTTTGTTTTCTTTGCCTGAGGAGACATATCTAGAAAAATGTTGCTAAGATTGCTGTTCAAGAAATTGCTGCCTGTGTTTTCTTTTAGGAGTTTTATGGTTTCAGGTCATGCATGTAGGTCTTTAATCCATTCTGAGTTTATTTTTGTGTATGGTATAAGAAAGTGGTCCAGTTTCATTCTTTTCCTGGCTGTGCAGTTTGCCAACACCATTTATTGAAGAGACTGCATTTTTCCCATTGTGTATTTTTGTTTCATCTGTCGTAGATTAATTGACCATATGAGCATGGGTTTATTTCTGGGCTCAACTCTGTTTCATTCATTTGTATCTGTTTTGTGCCAATACCATCCTGTTTTAATTACTACAGCTTTGTAGTTTAGTTTGAAATCTGGGATTGTGATACCTCCAGATTTGTTCTTTCTCAAGATTACTTTGACTGTTCGGGGTCTTTTGTGGTTCCATACAAACTTTCGGACTTTTTGTTCTAGTTCTGTGAAAAATTGCATTGAATCTGTAAATTGCTTTGGCTGGTGTGGGCTTGTTTAGGAGCTTTACATGCTAGGAACCACAGGATGAAACTCATAGCGTTTGTACTTCCAGAAAGTGTAAGCAGATGCACATGTATTCGTTTATTGGGGAAAGGGCCAAAGTTTTCCTTATATTCTTAAAGGGCTTTGTTACTGAAAAAGGTTAACTGTTGCTTTTCTGTAACTAGTACTTAATAAATGTTTTTGTTTGTTTGTTTTGATGAATCGTTCTCAAGTGCTTTCTGTGTCTAGGTTACTGTGCTTACAGTTATTTTTTATGGAAATATTTTAAATTCTCATGTGCTTAACTATTATGTCTCTGTTCACAGATTCCATGCAAGCATGTTTTTTGCTATGACTGTGCTATTTTACATGAAAAAAAAGGAGATAAGATGTGTCCAGGGTAAGATTATCATTACATTTTTAAATAATAAAGTTTGTGATGGGATGAATTGTAATCCAGGTTACAGGTCAGGGTATGATGTAAGTCAGCAGCAGGATATCAAATATGCAGACATAGCTAATCTTTCTTTGTGAGCCCAGAGTTGGCCTTAGCCTTCTCCTTAGGATAGGGCTAGGTAGCTATTATCTGTCAGTTCAGATTGGCCAAAACAAATATATTTGTCATCACAAAATTGGTGTTATAAACCAAAACAGTTGTTTTGTATTTTTGTTTTTTGTTTTTTTCTGATGGGACACTAGAGAGATAGTATCAAGCAGTGATTGAGAACAGAGACTTTGGAATTAGAATTCCTGGCTTCAAATCCATATTCTGCCACTTATTAGTTATGTGACAGGTTGTTTCTTCATCAGTAGAATGGAGCTAATAATAGTATCTACCTCCCTGTGTTGTTGTTAGAACTAAACTAGTATGTATATTTGCAGCACCTAACATATAATAAGTACTATGTTAAGTATAAGCTCTTATTTATTACCTTCAAATCTTATTTATTTATATCTCGAGTATATCTTAGGACACCATCATGACATCAGCTCAGACAAGTTATGAAGAAGATCTAGAGGTATTTTGGTTGATATTGATCCAGTTTGGGATGGTCTTGAAAGATCCAGAGTAAATTGGGAATTTTTATATCCATTTAGAACCCCTGATAGAAGACTTGAGAAAGCTGTGAGACAAACTTCCTTAGAGCAATTGTAGGCTTTTGAGTTTTTATAACCTGTGTCAGAAGCTATCTCAAGATTGGTAGTATTGGTTGATAACAGAAATTGTGGATAGTTGCAGGGGATGGTTTCTTTTTGTGGTGTAGGAAGATTGACATCACTGAGAGAGAAAGGATGATTCACTAAGTGTTCTAATATTAATATTTAAAAGGGAATTTAGTTTTCAGGATATTAAGTGTAACTCCCAAGTAAGCACCTCACTGGTTGGCCCTTAGCTATTTGAGAACATAAGCCTAGCTGTTTGACAGACTCAAATCAGGAAGAGAAGAAATGGCAGCGCACGTTAATATAAATATCTACTGTTGCTTTTAAGCATCGCCCAAAACAAAGTGCCTTATATCCTGTTACTGTAGAGATATTTCTGAGTTTACAGCAAAGTAGAAGCAAAAAATGAGAACTGTGCCAAATGGCCACTCGGGAAGCCTGCTAGGATCAAGGAGTGCCAGCCTTATAGCTGGGTTGGAAGTGTGGACACAACTCAAAATCAAGAATAGAGAGCCATTTAATATAGTCTCAGATGACCTGACACACATGTTCAGTGATCAGAGCTGTCTGTGCCTACGTAGTGCTTAACTAGTGATTCAATCCTGTCACTTTCATTGTTTCATTTATCCTAGAATATTCTTTTAAGTAGGGCAAAGTAGATTAAAAAAAAGAACATTGTGATTAGGTAGAGGGCATGTTTTAACCCCATATGGCAGATGAAGAAATAAAAAGATTAAAAGACTTCTCCAAGTTGACAGAGCCGGTGCTTAACCCCAGTTCTTCTTGTTCAGTCCTCTTTCCACTATTTCTTCAAAGACTCCAAAGGCAAGTGTGGATTAAATACAGTGAATGAAGAAAAGTTACATTTGACCCTGAGTCAATAAGAAAACGTTGAGTTAAATTTAGTGCTTAGAGTTTAGAAGGGAGTGTGTAATACTTTTTCGTAGTAAAATTGTCTGGTAATTCTTCCTTAAGGGACTCTGGATAGTCAGGGTTTGAATTTAAATTGTTCACGTTGTTGAATTTTAGGAACCCTGCTGATGAGGATGATCTTACTCATTTTTGTAGTCCTTGCAGCATCTTTTACTTCGTATTGTTTGCTCAGCACATACTTATTGCTCAGTAAATACCAAACAAGTTTGGATTCCATGACTATGAGACATCTTTGGTTTATCCTTTCTGGATATTTTTGCAAAAGGATGCAAAGCGTAGAGTTGTTTGAGACAACCAGATCATTCTGGGTCTTAGGAAGAATAGGTCTTTTCTTAAAACATATTCTGTTTGATGAACACTTGTAACTTACAATGTTTTTTTTGTATTAAGAGGTCTGAGTTTGGTGGAAAGCTGATGCTTAATAGGGAACAGACCACAGAGTGGGAGAGATTAAAGGTTGACTTACAGTAACTACAACTTTCAATTGTGAACTTCTGCAATATTTTCCACAACCGATTTTAGGAACAGGCATATATTATTTTTATAGTCTGCTTTCAGTAAATCAATTTTTTCCCCTTCTAATTTAGCTGTAGTGATCCTGTGCAGCGAATCGAGCAGTGTACACGAGGTTCTCTCTTCATGTGTAGCATTGTTCAAGGGTGCAAGAGAACATACTTGTCTCAGAGAGACTTACAGGCTCATATCAACCACCGCCATATGAGAGCTGGAAAACCTGTTGCCCGCGCTTCACTTGAAAACGTCCATCCGCCTATTGCCCCACCACCAGCCGAAATCCCCGATCGCTTTATAATGCCGCCGGACAAGCACCATATGAGCCACATTCCGCCAAAGCAGCACATCATGATGCCACCACCTCCTTTGCAACACGTGCCACACGAGCACTATAATCAGCCCCACGAGGACATCCGTGCGCCTCCTGCAGAGTTGTCCATGGCTCCACCTCCACCTCGTTCGGTCAGTCAGGAAACCTTTCGTATTTCAACAAGAAAACACAGCAATTTAATAACCGTCCCTATTCAGGATGACTCAAATTCAGGTGCTAGAGAACCACCACCTCCTGCCCCAGCACCTGCTCACCACCATCCTGAATATCAGGGTCAACCAGTGGTTTCGCACCCTCATCATATTATGCCTCCACAGCAACATTATGCACCACCCCCACCTCCTCCACCACCAATAAGCCATCCAATGCCACATCCTCCCCAGGCCGCAGGTACTCCTCACTTGGTTTATAGCCAAGCTCCACCTCCACCAATGACCTCTGCTCCACCACCAATCACCCCTCCCCCTGGACATATTATTGCCCAGATGCCACCTTATATGAATCATCCTCCTCCAGGACCTCCCCCACCTCAACATGGTGGTCCACCTGTAACTGCACCCCCTCCTCACCATTACAATCCTAACTCTTTACCCCAGTTCACTGAAGATCAAGGAACTCTGAGCCCTCCATTTACACAACCAGGGGGAATGAGTCCTGGTATATGGCCTGCACCAAGAGGGCCACCTCCTCCTCCACGAATGCAGGGTCCGCCTTCTCAAACCCCACTTCCTGGACCACATCATCCAGATCAAACAAGATATAGACCGTATTACCAATGATTAATAGTACTTTGAACTGAAGATTTGATGAGGAAAAAAAAACTTACGTATAGTCAATCTTTTAATTAAGCTTTGACTGTTTTGGGGAAGGAAAAGTACCTCTTACTGAGGTGACCATAAAACACTTAGGGTCTTGTCTCTTAAAATGGTTTTAAATCTTGACCTTAGAATTGACTTTGAGACTATACCGTAGTGCAGATAAGTCACTCAGTTGAGCACAGCTGTACCTTAACGACTTTGTCCCCCTAGTGCGCTAAATTGACCCAGAGGTGACCGTCTGTGAAAAATGTGAGAAGAATTTTTCATTGTTCCACTTTCAAAAATACGGCTTTTGTTAAATCCAATGTTTAGTTTTTCTGGTGATACATTTTGTTAACCTGTGTAAAAGGATTAAATTTCAAAATGGTTGTAAAAATGCTATTTTTATGTGAATTTAAGTGCAGCTACATACTGTTTTTTAAAACCATATGTTTTACCACTAATTTCCCAAAGTTACAATAAAATCCTAAAAGTAAAAATCTACTAGAATTTACTGTAAGGCAGACTGTTAAATGGTAGAGAATTATTTCACATTTAGGCACTGAAATTTTGAGGTATATTAAGTATATAATGCACTTCACTTGGATGCCTTTTCATTTTTAGGCAGCCTCAGGAGCACCAAAATACATTGGAATTCCATATTTATGTTCATAATATTAAAAGGCATTAGTAATTATTTGGAAAGATCCGGCCAAAGCAATTGACTCTACAGGCTCCAAGCTGTTGGGGGATACTGTTACTCGTTAATGCTTTCTATCGAATGGTTGGAATCACATGATGCACCACATTTACTAATCTAAAGTAACATTATTTTATAGAACTGTTTAAATTGTGTTATTCAGATGAAGTGTGTTCTACTCTGCTCATTGTCTTAAACTACATATTTAGGGCTGAATAAGCTTTGTATAATTCCTCATTTCCTGGTAGAGTTTGATCTGTGCTTTGAGTGGGTTCTTGTCTGTTGGGTTTTAAAGTACAGTATGAATGCCGTTGAGGAATACTGTATTAATGAAGGACGTTCTTGTAATCACAAACTTGGCGTTGCTCAGGTTTCATTACTGTGTGATAAGGTTTTTTTCTCTAACTTGAAATTTTAAAACTATTAATTATTTCCTATTCCTTTTATTGGTTAAGCACTATAAAATTTGGAACGTTTTAAAATGGAGTCAACAGTGCAGACTACCAGATGATTTTGTATAAGAGAAAAGGAATGACTAAATTGTGAATTTCAGAGCTTTATAAGGTGCCTTTAGAGTCAGCTTTTGCATTATAGGGGCTTGTTACAGTCCAGCTAAGATGACCACTTAACGTTTTATACAGAACTCATATGTATAAATCAACACTCTTAGGATATTATTTTATATCCTTTGAATAAACCCCTGTGAAGTATTTCCTCCCCCCTAAAATGGTGCATAATATAAACATGAAAAGTGTAGTATGCAGATATCATTTATTAACTAGTTTGTAGTGCATAAATTTAGAACATTTCTTTTTGACAAAGGGTGAACTGATGGCTAATTTACCATTTAATTCTGTCAGATACAGGCAAAAAACAGTTTCTCATCTTGGATCATCAGATGCAGAGGCATCTATGAACTTAGAGCTGAAGTTAGAGATGATATCAATGATCATTTCAACCTTGACCAGCTGAAAATAACAAATACGCTTTTTTTTTAAAGTTAATTGAGTGATTTTTCACATCTAGCAATTTGAGAGTCCAGTGTTAATGCAATAGATCTAGTGGGAAATTCTTATTAGAAGCGTGGGAGTGAAGTATGAACTAGTGTGAAATGGTGGTGGTGAGTGCTTCTATCATATTACTGTAGGTACTTGGACTGGTGCAAACTTGATTCCTTTTCATGCCCCTGTTTAGGAGCTGTTAAAATATTACTGTTGAAAATCCAATACCATTCTGTTTCTTGTAATAAGAAAATAGCCAAATTCACTTTAGAGCTTTTCAGCTGTCTATGAGGAGCTCTCCTGTTTTTACTGAAATTCGCTAGAGTTGAACGTGGTATGAAACCACTTAGCCTATGTATTGGACAAAACAATTACTATCATGATAAACTTCCACATGTTTAAGAGAATTCTCATAGACTTTTAAGAAAATGATTTCTTTTCAGTTAGGTTTAAAAAAATACGTGTTATGCAGGGAGGCAGATCAGATGAATGTGTTGTAGCAGACAAAATTTTTAAATGGTGTTAGACTTGAATTCATCCAGTTATTGTTTGAATGAGGGTGGGTGGGTAGAAGGATAACAAAATTACTGTTAGTTTTTCTTTCCTTAAGGAAAAAGATGTGAATCCCAGCCTTTTTTCAGGGAAGCCTTTGAAGCTATGATGGACATAAGTCTAAATTAAATGTATGTATGTTTCATTATATTGCTCTTAAGACTACTGAGGTGGCAGTTTAATTCTTAAAAACAATAAAATGGAAGCATAAATACTATTTTGCCTAGATGAATTTTTACCTAATGACGACACATTTGGGAGAATGCAAAATTTTCTGTGTTTATGTGTTGGTACAACTTTTACAGTAAAATTAGATTCACTTTTTTTGAGATGAAAACCAGCAAGTTGAATGTTAATATTTCTTCAGTGGCATGCTTGTTCTCAGTATAATACAGTATTTGGGGAACTATCAGTTGCAAAAACCATGAGAAACTATATCCATTTTGCCCTGTAAAAACCATTTGCTCAAAATTATTGTGTAAATACTAACTAGATACCACTGAAATATAAGTGGAAAGGATAATCTGAACTTAAATTTTTTAACTCACATTAAGTGACTTTACTATATGAGGTATACAGAGCTGCTGTAGACTTTGTTCTAACATACTGGAAGAGCGTCTTACCTCTTTCTGGAAAAGCCCTATAGTCCAATCTCATGAAAATTTCGAAAAAGTCCTATATTATAAGTACGGTTGACTCTGAACAATGTGGGAATTAGGGGTGCTGACCCCCCTGCACAGTCAAATCCACGTATAACTTTCGACTCCCCCCAAATTTTAATAATAGCTTGATTATATACACAGTTGATTAATACATATTTAGCATATTATATGTATTATATATGCTGTATTCTTATAATGAAGCTAGGAAAAAAATCTCGCTAAGAAAGTTACAAAGAAGAGAAAATACAGGACTGTACTGCATCGAAAAAAATCCGTGTATAAGTAAGTGGACTTGCGCAGTTCAGACCCCTGTTGAAGGGTCAGCTGTACATGAAAAAGTAACAAGTACCTAGAAGAAAAATATACTTTTCTAATTATTAGATTAGCCATCAAATATTAATGTTAATTGGAGTTTGACGTAATCATACTCAAACACTATATTTTGGCCAAAGTGGCTTTATTTTTCCTCACTGGTTTGTAACTGTAATCTGTTAAATTTTGGCCTAAAAACTAAGTAGAATTTACTTATTACGGTATATGTACAATCTAATAAAGGAATATTGGATATTCGCTTAAAGGGGACAGAGAGGTAAGCCAGTGAAAATACTTGATATTAATAAAAACATTTGGATTTTCAAACAATTTTCGTTTTGATTCATGCCCCTTCAGTATTCTGTTGTTGAGGGGAAAAGTGTTAAGACAATTTTTTTTTTTTTTTTTTAGATTTTATTTATTTATTTGAGAGAGAGAGTACATGAGAGGGGGGAAGGTCAGAGAGAGAAGCAGACTCCCTGCCGAGCAGGGAGCCCGATGCGGGACTCCAGGATCATAACCTGAGCCGAAGGCAGTCGCTTAACCAACTGAGCCACTCAGGCGCCCGACAATTCTTTTTTTTTTTTTTTTTAAGACCATTCTTAAAGTAGTATCTTAGTGTTAAAGTTTAATTTTTCCATCTCCCTATCTTTAAGAATTACGAATTTTTAGGCATTACAGAATCCCAGAATGGAAGTGAATAGGTCATGGGTTTAGCTCTCACATATGGGCAGGACCATGTCTTGTTAAAAATCTAATATTTTGAAATGTTATTCTATGACTCAGAATATCCCATTTCTATTCTGAGTAGTTGTAGGCACCAATTTTCATATTGCATTAAGCCCATTTTCTATTAATCTACCTTTAAAATTGCTCTCCTTTTGCCTGCCTTCAGATTGAAAAATTCTGCTCCTTTTACTTTTCTTCCTAAACATTACTTTCAAACCTTTAATTTTTTGTTTTAAAATTGGTATTTCAGTTACATAAGTAATCTTTTGGGGAAAATATAACACATTAATGCTACAAATAAAGGTATAGATCCCCTTGCAATGAACATTGCCCTTCCAGAGATAAGCACTGTTATAATTTTGGTGTCTGTTATCTATAATCATTATAGTTGCAGAGCTGACAACTATAAATAGGCTCCATGCTCTGGTTTAGCATCTTAATCCATGGTAAATGTGGTATTTCATGACCGATAATAAACATAGACTGAGCACCTACCATGTGGAATCTAAACCATTCATCCACTCATTCATTCATTCATTCATTCATTCAGGTATGTGCTTGACAGTATTCTAAGCACTTGGGGTGCACAAGTATTTAGAGATAGATGATCGACAAATTTCATTAAATTACCTAACATGTTAGAACTTGATAAAATTCTATGGGATAAAGGAAAAGGAAGGATAATCAAGTGGTGGGAGGTTTGTAATTTTAAGTAGTGTTGTCTGGGTAGAATTCACTGAAGAGAAGACATTTGAGCAACGACTTGAAGTAGATGAGATTACTTAAAAATTTAAAAAAAGATTCTTTAAAACGGGGTGTCTGGCTGCCTCAGTCGGTAGAGCATGTAACTCTTGATCTCGGGGTTGTAAGTTCGAGCCCCAGTAGAGATTACTTAAAAAAATAAAAAAAACTTTGAAGTAGGTGAGAGTTAGCCATGTAGATACCATGGGGCAGAACTTTCTAAGCAGGCAGAGTCTGTAAAGGTCAAAGTGGGGGCTGCACCTGGCATATTTGGGGAACAGCAAGGAGATTGGATTGAAATGAGTGAGATGAGCAGGAAGAGGAGGTCAGAGAGGTAATAACAGAGGGAATGGGGAAATCACAGGCTTTCTGGGCCATCATACACTTCGACCTCTCTCTGACCTGGGAAGCCTTCGTGGGGTTCTGAGGAATGGAATGATCTGGCTCTTTTTGGAAGCATTATTATGGCTGTGTGTTTGGAAAAGATGAGGAAGGTAAAGAAATACTAGTAAGAAGGTTTTAATAATTTACACAAGAGATGATGGTGGTACTTGTGGAAGGATGACTATATAAATACACATGATGTGTAAAAATGTAAATTTATGTGCATAAATTAAGCACTATATATGAGGTGGGTATATAATGGTGAATGAAATAGATATGGTCACTGTCCTTTAGGAGCTTACATTCTAACTTATCTAGAAATTTTTCTTGGTAGTCATTCCTAAATTTTCCTCAAAAAATTTCTTACATTCTTTTTCAAAGGATAGTAGCCAAAAAAAAAAAGATCTTAAAAAGATGTATCACGAAAATACATGTATACATACAGCCATAATGAGAAAGAAATATTATTAGATTCTGGACATTTATATTATGTTTCCTAATAGTTTTTCTGGGTACATTTTCATTGTACAATGCTAAATTAGTGACTTTGGAACAAATCTGTAGAATGCACCGTATATTGTTCCTGAGTTTAGTCTGCCTTGTGCTAGATCAGTTTTCAGACAGTTGTTAATTTCTTTTGTGAGGTAATATTTCCTAATGATTAAGAGCCTGGCTCTGGTGTTGGACTGTCCAGGCTGAATTCTGACTCTACTACCTGCAACTATATAACAGACTAATTACTTAGCCTCTTTGAGCCTTGCTTTATTTTGCTTTTCTAAAACATGGGGACAAATGTAGTACCTACCTTATGGGTTCTATTTTGAGAATTAAATGAATTGATTCTAGATATATCTTAAAGGTAGAGTCAATAGAATTTCCTGGCAGATTTTTCAACCGGAGCCGCTGGAAGGATGGAGGTGGCATTAGCTGGGGTAGTAGAAGATGCTGGTAGAGCAGACGGGGGGGGAGGAGGTAATGGATCAACGTCCAGATGAAGAATGCAGAAAAATGAATTAAAGATTCCTATGGTCTGTTCTTGTTTATGCAGTGTATGGTCAAGCTTGCGTTTAGAACATTTCATTTACATTTCCAAGTGGTAAGCTACCGCGTTTAGACAAGAATGGGCATCAAATACTTAAATAATCATTAGAAAAAATTTAAGGATAAACTGCTCAGCATGTATTAGCTTCAACCTTTCTTAATTTCAGTAACGTATCTGTCTCTTCACAAGTTATTCTGTCTTCCAGTTACATCACTGGATATCCTCTCCCCTTCAGTGCTGGCTCTGACTTACGTTAAGTTTTCTTTTTGTCTTCCAACATGATCTCTTGGACTTTTCCTAAATCAGGGATCAGATTTTTGTACCAGTTTCCAATATTTGCTCTGTGTCAGGCAAGGAGAGGCCCAACCCCATGTGTTCCCATTACCCAAAGCATACCCACCTTAGAGGCCTAGGAGAAAAAATGTAAGGGTGAGGACAAGTGAACCTCTAAGATGTTAAGGTTGACTAGATTGAAATGGGGGCACAATGCTTGGAGTGTCCCATGTTACTTTGATTAGCAAGAAGGGTGTCAAGAGCACCTTTATTTGGGAAGATGCAGACATCAGCCATAATCCTATATCAGGCTTTTGCTCCACTCCCAAGCCAAACGATCGGTAAAACAGGCTTATGTTTTCAATGTCCACTCCCTGACCTCTACAGAGAAAGAGCTCTTAACCTGACATTCATGGAGTAGCCTTACATAAATGCATGGTGTATAAATCCTATATAAAATGTGTGTGTGTGTGTGTGTGTGTGTGTGTGTGTGTGTGTGTTTTCCCTAAAATCTGTAGGGTGGATGAAGCTCTGTAAGATATCCATAACTCAAAAATTTAAGAGCTGTTGCTTCAAAGAGTGCTTATTTTCTAGTTTTTAAGAGCAGCTATGTAAATAAACCTTTGTTTTACCTTGCTGTCATTGATTTTAAGTCTAATAGACTCAGTAAAGACACTAATAAAGGATAGAAGGGTACTTTGACAGCTTTTAGAGGTGAGATCTAAAACAACTGGGACTTTACCCAGTGATGAAGGTATTTTTGACAAAGTTACAAAATTATCTATTACATGAAAATAAATACAACTTTGCACCAAGAATAATGCCAGCAAAAAAGAGAAGCATGTGTCCTGAATCTCATTCTCCAGCTAAATTGAACGCTAGAGTTGTTATTCTGCCCTGTGAGTTGCAAATAATCACCAGCAGTGAAGAAAGAGTCAGACTTTGTCCTACTATCTTTTCTTTCCTCTAAGACCAGGAAGAGCTGGTAACCCATCATGTTTTCTCTTCGGTTTTCACCTTCTTGCTTTTTCATTTTATATCTTCATTAGCTTATATAATTCTCATACTAAGAGGTGGAAGGAAAGGACTTGTCTCAAAAGCTAACTATAGTTACAGATATGGCATTGGAAGGATTGTATCTAGATCTGGGCAGGAGGTCGTTGGGTGTGTTAAAAAGCTATAGTGATAAATCATCAACTCTGGGCAAAGTTAAGTGTCATTGCAGGGTTTTCAGATGATTCTCATGTGTCAGGTTTCCAGCCAGACCATTACAGAGGGGACCCACAGCGGGTGTATTTCAGAAAGGTAACAAGACATTTAACACAACAAGACATGTCCACTGTACAATGGGATTTTTTAAAATGGAAATATATCCATATGAACTGTATAAATTACAAGATTCAAAGCAGTGGTGTAAATAGGCTGCAAAACCTATGCATGAAGGTCATGACTTGGATGGAAATCTGTCAGTGCTATAAAAATACATATAAACAAAACATTTTCTTCCTCTGATAAACCTACAAGATATAAAATTAAGAGTATTTACACAATTTTATACTAGACCTGTGAAAAATATACCACGCTAGAACAATCTTGTTCCAAAATTTGAAACATAATTCTGTCAAGTAAAAGTATTCTTCATACAATGTATGAACTTATCAATAACTTCCTGGGTAGGTGAGGATCCGTCTGAATTATATTTTGATTAGAATTTTGTTTCATCTGGTACCTGGAAGAAGATAGAAAGTTCTTGTCTTAAAAGATTTGTTAAGTACTGTCCCTTTCAATAATCCTATCTTGTACTTAAAAAGAGCAAATGTGGTCCATCTTGTTAAAATTATACCTAGAATTTACTAGAGTCATCCACAAATTTTTCGTCTTGAATTTTAATGATCACATACCTTCCATTGCTATTTGGTTAACATAGACCCATGTGATACCATGTTGTGATGTAAGTGTATCTTTCAAAGGCCTAATTTAACTTAATCAAAATGATAATACAGTGGCCGGAGCAATACACCCCTTCACAACTGTGTCAGAGGCCACACAAGCTCCAAGCGGCTCTGTGTGCTGGCCAGGCACCTTCAGCCTTTATGTGAATCACCCCTGGTGGCCTGATTTATCTTCCTCTAAGTAATGTAGTGAGGAGTTGGCATTACATTTTTGTTGTTGTTCATTTTTTTGTCTTAATATGGGGAAACAGGTACAGGATGGTCCTGACTACATTCTGTTAGACGGTTGGTTCTGAAGCTTTGATTTGACACATCAGGTGTAAGTTTTGTTTCTACACTTTATCCTTTCCAACTTGGTGACAGTTCTGAACCCAACTACTGGGGAGAGGATTTCTAGTAATGCTGTCCTTATAGGGGCTCAGGCAAGGTGCCCCATGTGGGTTTCTCTAGAATCCAGCCCTGGGAAACATGTCTGGTTGGAAACATGACTGGTGTTTTTTGAGAATGTGCTCCCACTCAGGCCTAGCTAACTTCTGGATTGGCTCTTTCATTGAACTTTTCCTATTTGGCATAACTTTTAATAAGGGCCTACGGTTATCTTATGCTACATACTTCTTTATTTCTAATCTAAATCCCTTTTTTCTTCTTAAACCTTTCTTCAAATAAGAGAAATACCATCAGCCACCTCCCATACTTAAAGGCAATCATTAGATTCTTTCTCAGGATCCCTAATTCCATTAGTCTTTCACCAAAGGATAGAGCCACTGTAGCATAGTGAATAAAGCCCAGGGCTTGGCATCAGACAGATCTTGCTTCAAATCCTGTTGCTGTCACTTTGGTGTGTGACCTTAAGCAAATTAGTTAAGCTCTCTGAGCCCTTTCTAATTTCCTCATTTATGAAATGAAGATACCTTCTTTGCATATTGTTGTAAGGATGAGATAATGAATGTAATGCACCTACCATGTACCTGACCTATAGCAGATACCCAATTTGATTTGTGATTCTGCTTTTCCCAAACTGGAGGCATTCCCTTAAAGGACTGAATATTCTAGAAATGAATGTTCTAAAATGAAATAGAACTATCCAGTTAAATGAACTCTGCAAATCTTTCTGGTAAGGAAGGAGAGGAACTTCACTTTCATTGCTGGGCTAGGCTCTGTGCTGGGGACTTTCCCATGCACCTGGGAAGCAGGAAGTGTGTATTAACTTCTCACTGCCATCACTAATTCATCTGTAAGTGGAAATAGCCATACCTTCTCCACCTCATGGATTACTAAAAGAGTAGAATAAGATCTTGGTTGTAAGTACTTTGAAAACATAAAGAGATCTCTCTACATATATGCTCAATATTGCATTAATGGAGACCTAGTATCACTATTTTCTATCCTTTTTTTGTACTGGTCTGAGTTTATTTTCCCTCTAAGTCCCTATGAAAACTGGCATTGCTTTCATTTTCTAGGGAAGAGGCCCAGAGGCTCAAACAAGGGCTGGACTTTCTGCAGCATGCTGGAAGAGGCCTCACTGCTTTTCAGTTTTTTGTTGTGATGTCTAGATAAAGCTAAACTTGTTGAAGAATCTTACCTGACATTCCCGATTACGTAATCCTCCATTTGTATTTATGGTAAAATCAAATTTCATTTCTTTTTCCTGAGAAAACCAGAATGGAACCATGGATTAGGAATATATTCTTTTTAAATGTTGAAAAAGAAAGGAGAATTTAAGCACAGATGGTTTTTATATAAATGTGAAAGTCACTAAAGAGCTGGTACCTGACTGGGATTAAACTTTGAAACATTGTAGTCCTTCTTCATCCAAATGTGCAAGACAGCATCGTGGATTGTTAAGAAAAAGATTGAGTCCTTCACTTCATCATCAAAAAATTCACACTGAGCAAGCTTCTCAATGAAATCGTCTGAAGAGAGGCAAAGAAAGGATAACAGGAAGAATTAATTGTTTCGCCAAAGGTTTCTTCTTGAGACTGGAGATTTGCATTTCCATTTGCAAACGTGCAGTTCACTGATGTTTGGTGAGGTGTTTGGGGATCACAATGGTACGATAACTAGTGTACCATTAGTTTGGTGTTTCTGGAACAAAAGGATATCTTTCTAATAAAAGAATGCATTTACTGCCCTAATGTAAAAAGAAAGAAGGAAAAGATTCAGATGAGGAAAACTTTTAGTACTTCTCAGAAGAAAACCAATCCATTTTCCTTTAGGCAAGAGCCTAGTGAGTTAATCTCCCTGGCTAATGATTAGAGCAGCAAGTGTGGCTTATACAAAATTGGGATTCTGCCAAAATAGGACATATGCTCATAGACCAGTGATATGCTCTGGTTTTGGATTGCTGGACCTATTATTTACCAGTTACTTACTGTAGTACATTTTCCTAAAGCTGCCGTGTGCTTTCAGAAAACACCTTCCTCAGCACCCACATGACCCCTCCCAGTTATCTTTGCGGAACCCCCTACTTGTAGGCACTAACACACTTGCTTGTACAGATCCCATGGGTACCGTGTGCAGAGCCCTGGCTGAGTAATATGAAGGATCAAGAGATAAATTAGATGTATGAAACTCACCCTCAAGGAAAATAGAACATGTCTATGTATCTACAGTAATGAAAGGAAAAGTGCCGTAGAAGAATAAAGGCAAGAAGCAATCCAATTTTTTTCTTTAATGTTTTCTTAGCTCTTAAAATAATGGCCAGCACATAGTAGGTACTCGTTTTTGTTGAATGAGTAAGAGAGGTACAGATCACGTGCTATGGAAATTCAGACAAAGGAAAGATGGCTTCCTCTTGATGGGTGTCTGGGAAAACCTGGCCAAGCAGATATATTAAAAGAACACCTGACGAGGGTTTGGAGAAAGATGAAGGAAGAGAAGGTACAAAAGCATGGATATGGAGACACAGCCCCTGGTCACAGGCAAGCTTTCAATCCTGGCCAGATGTAGTCGTGAGGGAAGGAGGAGGAGAGAGGAGCGCCCAGTGGTCACCAGAACCCAGGATGGAGGTGGGTGGTGTGCGATGGGAAGGAAGGTGATGATCATAGTTAAAGACAAAGAGAGGGATGCCGGGCAGCAGAGGCAGCAGGATGGGACACTTTCAAAAAGATCTGAGATGATGGGGAAGGATTATAATCGTTTAGAAGATTAAAGGGTTACTGAGATCAGCAGAATAGTTTTAATGATAAGGAAGCCTCCAAACTAGAATATGTCTGTAGATTTTATGGGGAGGAGCCAGTAGAGAGGAAAAACCAAAGATGCCAATTTCATGCCTCCCTCAGGAACTGTGCACCTGTCCCCTCTCCCTAAAATGCTTTCCCCTAAGATACTGTATTATGGGCTGAGGAATCTAGGGAGGTGAGGAAGAGAGAAAACAAGCCTACCTTTTCAGGAAGATCAGAGTTAAAAATGGTTGCATATTCTTTTGCTGCTTATGAAAATTAGGTTTCAAATTATAAAGTTAATTTAATTACACATCAATACAACTAAAACATAAAGATGCTATTTCTTTAGGGATTTCTATTGGTCTGGCACCTTCTTGGTGATCATAAACAAGACCTAGACTTTGGAGAGGCCGTCTACATTGAGAGTTGGCCGTGAGCCTGAAGTGATCATCAGAACATAAAAACAACTTACCATCACTTCCAACAATATACACATCTACGTTGATCCTGATAAATTCTTGCAGAATCTGTTAAAAAGAAAGTAGATCTTCCTTAGGGAACAGTTTTACTTGTCAGAAACATAAAGAAAATGATCATAATTATGCCTTATGGGTGTTGTGTTGCTTAGAGAACCTTTTACATTTTGAAAAGAGATAACAGTGTAAAGAGACACTAAAGCTAACAAGAAGGCTCTGTGACAATAGGAAAGAAATCCAGAGGAAAGAATGCTCCTCTTCAGAGAGAAGTTAAAAATGATCATTCTTGTGGGAAGTATGATGGAAAATCTGTTTCCACTCACAAGATGGGTTCTGATTTAATTTGAAAACCGTTTCCTTTATGGGTTGACCTTCACCTGAGCTTTCTAGCTACATAGAAGTAGAAAAAACCAAAACCCTGTGGCTTGTAAATTGTTCATTATTCCTGTCCACAGTGACTGGATGTATTAACACCACTGAATCTTGATTTGTTTTCCAGGTCCTAGGCTAAGAATAAATACCAGTAGTGATGTGAGTGAGGTCATATAAGGTAAGAAGAGCAGCTTATACTATGGATCATTTTAGATGCTCATTAAAGCCATTGTCATCTTCAATAAACACCGAACCTCTACTAGACACTGAACTAAGAATAAGAGCTTTAAAGAAACATAAGGCAGACTCCCTGTCCTTTGTGCTATACTGCTGGGACCAAAACCAAATTGTGTGTGTGTGTGTAGTTTTTTCTCTAAACCTAAAACAAATGCAAAAACAGAGAGAGAAAAGAAACAGCAAAAGAAAAAGTTTTGAGAGTTCTGTGACATTAAGATTTTTTTAAAAGTCTGAAGGAAATGAAATTGATTCAATTTTCTAATTTTGTATCCAGTTCACCCATATTTGATAGATCTTATCTTAGCTCAGTTCTTACGTAGGAAGATACCTGTGAAAACCCAAGAAAAAGAGGGGTAAATGTGGAATTTCTTAAATTTTCTTTACCTCTCTTTCTGCATCTCTGCTGGAAACCAATTTATTTTAGAAATGCTGACAGAACCATGGAAAGAAAACAGAGTACAACCTGAAGGTTTTAGTCCTATTTTTAAATCACACGTGACATTGATTCTTTCACATAGCTACTTTTTTGGCAGGGGGCGGTGATGGGGGGTGGAGAACAGATTTTATACAGCCAACTGAAATTTCATCAGTTTATAATAGATAAAGACAAAACAAAAGGATCCACTATTCCACTTTTGTCCAAGACCTTCCCAAATATTCAGCATTTCAGGACAATTTAGATACAGTGCCCACAAGGATCTGAAGGTCCTGCAGAACTGGAATTTGGTAGGAGTGTGGGCATAGTTGTGTAGTGGCAAGTTCAGCATACACTAGAAATATGGGTGTGGTTGTCTTCAAAATTAGAAGCCAGCCTCCTGGGAAATGCTCTTTTAAAGAGCTCACTGAACAAACGCCCCCCCCCCCCCCATTCCCACTCTCTGCATGGAATATCCTAAGATTACGATTTACTTCTACTTAATCTAAAGGAGCATCTTTCCACAAATATAACTTTTTACCTTTGGCCACTGATTGGTTGTGTTCATTAAGAAAGAAAGTAATTACCGTTTTGAGCCCCCTCATTGAAGAAATGTCAAGAAACGACACTGCTGAAAAGTCAAGAATAAGGCTATGCAGGCTGATTTTGGGGACACTAATGTTGAGAGGAAAATCGGTGTTCCAGTCTATCTGGAAGGGCAGGTCGGTGGTGTTGATTGGCTGATCCAGTTCTTCTATCTCATTGTTGTCCATCTCATCGTCGGAATCTTTAAAGCCATCATTGGTATATATAAATCCTTTCTGCAAGAGAAGACAATAAATACGCATGATAACTCTGACCAAGAGAAATACTGCATATGTCAAAAATAACCAGTGAGTGTCTGAAGCACAGATTCAAAGTTAGGTCAAGCCCTTTTCCTTGGAGAATCAACATTTTACCAGGAAAACAAAAATTTTAAAGATGCCATTAAAAAAAAAACATTAACTGACATATGATGTACCTTGTTTATCTGGCATTTCACTTAAAGGAATGGAACCAACACCTTGAACTACATTTTATACACTTTTAGCTATAATACCCAGAAATGTGGTCAAGAAATTTACTGGTTTCATCCCCAGGAAATAATCAGTCTCACAGGACTAAAGAGGCCCTTAGGAAAAACGAAGGAGGCCTCGAGGTTTTTTGCCAAAAATGCTATAATTTGGTCATACAAATTGTCAGACATATACACAGTCCACTCCGGGCTAAGGTTTTGTTGGTTCCAGGAATTAGTGCATATTGAAATAACTCACTTGTGGTTAAATATAAAAACATACTTTTTCCCATTAAAAAAAAAAGAAAGAAAGAAAGAAAGGAACTTACAGGTGTCACTTGCAACAGGCCTTTCTTCTGCAGCTTCCGGATTTTTTTCAAAGCTTTGTTGCGCTTGCGTAGAATTTGTAGCGGATTGAAGCCAACCTGAAAAATCCATTGCTATCTTACAAGAGTGCGGAATATGATGCTGCTGAATATTCTACAGCAGAATTCTAATAACTTTAAGTGGGATGAGTCGGGGTTGGGGCACATAATAAAGATATGTGTAATAAAATGTAGAAGTGGTTCAAACGACGACAGTGATGGCTTTGTGTCAACAGCTTTGGTCTGCTCAGCCTGTGTGCCCTTATCAACATTCAAAAACCTCTGTGTTTTTTGAACACACTCTGGGAGTGCCACCCAGCGTTCGTCTGTAAATTACCCATCAATAGGCCTAAACTCTCCTTAAATCAGTGTGTGTTTTGGGCCTATGCAACTCTGAAGGGACTTTATTTACTTTCTACTTGTTGGATATGGTGGCATTTAATTAGTACTCTGCTTCTATATCATTTTCATTCTACTAAACTTTATATGATTGTATTTTATAGTATCTATTATTACATGATTTTGGTTTATAATTTTAGTATTAGATCAGAGGGCAACCTTCATTTTCTCCTTTTTAAAACAAATGTGGTCTTGCTGTGGCAAAATATTTTGTTCCAGAGTCATAAGTAAGGAGAATCACATTATGTAATAATGAAAAAAAATCCTTGACAAAAAAAAATGTAGTTTGATGGAAGATACTAGATTAAGTGAAAAGCACAGTATGTAAAGCTATATACCATTTTTGGGGAAAAAAAAATAGCTGGGTAGAAAAATATCTGATGCACACCAAACTAAGAACAATGGGGTTGAAGGCAGGATCTGTATGCAAAGGACAGGGCAGACCAAAGGGCAAGTTCGAGAATAAGTGCTGAGCTTTTGTTTCTTGACCTTAAAAACTGCTTCTTTGTCATCTTCTCTTCAGTCCATCGGGGACACTCAGCTGTCATTTGGTGTTAAATATTCATTAATGTTATATTTATTCCTTGTCAATCATATTCCAAATATTCACTTGCTATCCTGAATATATTCAATGAGAGTCAAATACTAAGTACTCTCTTGTTGTTTCTGAAGTTGACACCCAAAGCAAATCTGTAGGATACTCTCTGCTAAAAACCCAGCAGCCCCAAATCTTGTGGTAAGTCCTTTCACTCCACAGAAGAATTTGATAAAAGGTGACTCTGGGGGCACCTGGGTGGCTCAGTCGTTAAGCGTCTGCCTTCGGCTCAGGTCATGGTCCCAGGGTCCTGGGATCAAGCCCCGCATCGGGCTCCCTGCTCCGCGGGAAGCCTGCCTCTCCCTCTCCCTCTGGTTCTGCCTACTTGTGCTTGCTCTCTCTCTTTCTGTCAAATTAATAAAGAAAATCTTTAAAAAAAAAAATGAGTCTGTATTGAACCTCATCCAAAGGGCCTTATTTCCCAACATATTAAGAGACCCCTTATCAGGTAGTTTCACCTGCTCTAGAACACAGGACAGAAAAACACGAACACAATCCAGCTTCAACATATGTGAAATCAATCACCCTCTGGTTACAGAGCAAACATTTCATTCCTAGATATTCAGTGGAATTACGCCACCCCCCCCAGAAATAAAAACTTCAAACCTTACAGCATCAATAAGTTTCTGTTTAAAGAATTGAATGTTTGCAAAGTAGATGGGGGCTGGACACCTGAAGATCTTCACCCCTTCCGGCTCGTGCATCTATAGGACAGAGAAGTAGTATGAGACGAGCCCACTGGACTCATATTAATATCTTTCATCAAGTCAAAGTAAAAAATGGATCTTCCTTACGTCCAAGTAATCTTTCTTATTCTTGTAGATGTTGCTCCTTCCGACATTAGCCAGAGTGCTGCATTTTGGACTGTAGGGAAAAATCGACACAAAGTGAATCACTTGTGCGTGTTTGTTAGGTCCTTAAGGCTAACACTGACTTCCCCTAGCATATCAGGACTATGAGCAGGCTCACTTTCCAAAATATAAAGGGCTGGGGAATCATCATGCCATTAGACACCCTGGAGGGCAAACACCTCATTTTACCTACACTTCCACCCCTCCTAGAACAGCCTGGAACAGCGCCTCCCACTTACCACCTTTCATCTTACAAAGTGCTCCCATATGCTTTTGCTGTTTGGGTTCCAAATATCACAGTTATTCAGTGAAATCGATACAGTTACCCAGTTGTACAGATGAGGGCATGGAGAAGCACAATGTTTTGCCTACAACCACTCAGTCTGTCTCTGTGATTGATGGGTCCCTGATAAATGAATGAAAACTTAATGGAGTCAGAGAGGGCAGGAAAATTTCAACATAAATGTATTCCATCAGCCAGGGATTAACTTTAACCACCCCACCTTCTGTTCTAGAACTCCTGAGCAACCAAGAAGCCTATTTCTCCATCACACCATGTCATCCAACATAGGCTGAGTGACCACATGGTGGTGACATTATATGGCAGAGATTTAAGAATCAGGAAGATATTTGGACTGGATGTTAAGAATCAGGAATGCTAACTAGTTTTTGTGGACTTTTCAGATGACAGGGGCCTCTGAGAAGTTCTCTAGTCCAGCCCCCTGTTTTTAGATGGGAGTACAATCTAGCAACCCGTAAAAAGGAACAGCCCTCCACTAGACGTGGAGAATCCCACAATCTTCTCTGGAACCCATTTCCGTGTCTGGCAAGTCTATGGCAAAGACATGACACCTGCTCATAGGCTAATGTTCCCAGTTTCCGGCTGGGCAAACAGACTCTGCAGTTTATATGATTTCTCTGAATTGGTGGCAAAGCAGGGAACAGACCAGTAGCTGGTGGGACCTGGGCTGATACTCTGAGGTCAGGGCATGTCTATGGCCCTTCAGGCCTTGAGGGGAGCAACGTGAGAAGAACAGACCAACCAGTCTCGATAGATATGCATGCCTGTCAACTAAACTACCTTCCCCTTAATCAGTGACAAGTTTTACCCTCTCCCACAGGCATGTCCAAGTCTGCAAGGATGCAGAGCCTGATGCACACTCACAATTGGGTCCTGAATACAATGGTCAGGAGCTGAAACGCCACGCTAGCTGCAAGGCCTAAACCGAGTCCCAGGACAATGGCAAAGATGAAGGTCATGATCCAAATTAGCTGTAAAAAGAGGGTGACACATGCATGACAGTTTACTCTGACTCAACTGCAGTGTCTTAGGTCCAGAGCTTTGAGAAAGCATGAACTTCTAGAACCAAAGCAGAGGTTGGAAGTGTATAGGACAAGGGACCTGCCTCGAGAGGGCATTTCTTTTTTTCTTTAATTAAAGATTTTTATTTATTTATTTGAGAGAACAAGCAGGGAACAGCAGGCAGAGGGAGAAGCAGACTCCCCACTGAGCAGAGAGCCTGACGCAGGGCTGGATCCTAGGACCCTGGGATCATGACCTGAGAGGAAGGCAGATGCTTAACTAACTGAGCCACCCAGGCGCCCCGAGAGTATGTCCATTTCTAATCCCATCCCTGACTCAGTTAAGGAAATAATTGAGTCTATCTGGCACAGTTAAAACCACAGAGCCAGCAGCTGTTGGTTAAAATCAGCAAATTAATCGGCAGGGCTTATACTGATTTTTTTCTGGTGGTCTGCTGATTTAATAAATGGCTACTATCTGTACAAGAATTTTAGCATGTCAAAAGGGTGTTAAAATCTCCAACAATTATCTACCAGGAACAAAAGTAAACCAAGTATAGCTGATTGCTTTATGCTTGTTAAGTACCATAGGATATGTTAACAATGTTTTTATGCCCCAGACTTTGATCCTGGTAAAATTATGGACTCTGTGTCTCATAGCAGGGTATGTCAAGAGCAAGGGGCTCCTTTATAGGCTATTTCCAAAAGGAATGTTCAGAATTTAAACTCTTCACAGATTCTCTGGAAACAAACATCTGATGTAATGAAGAACAGAAGCAACCATATCCTACTAGTGTTTCATGGAGCATCGCCTACTTGCAAGTGGCTCATTCTTTTAAATTCAAATCCCAGAGAAGGATCATTAGAGTATGCAGTTTAAAAATAGCAAACGAAGGGGCGCCTGGGTGGCACCGTTGGTTAAGCCTCAGACTCTTGGTCCCCACTCCAAACGGAGACATCATGGCATGAGATGGCGCCCCCAGTTGGGCTCCCCGCTTAGTGCGGGTCTGCCGAGATTCTCTCCTTCTCCCTTTGCCCCTCCCCCGACGTGCACATGAGCACATGAGCTCTCTCTCTCAAACAAATAAATAAATCTTTTAAAAAATATCAAATGAAATAAACTCAGATTATTAGAATAGATAATATAGAAACCAAATTTCACTTGGTTTATAATATGAATATGCATTTCACATCAGCATTAGCATGTTGTCCTGATTTCTCTGTCTCTCAGATATCACTGCCTCTACTCACACAGTCATACTTATCCTTTCGCCAGAGTCTTCGTATCTCTGTGAACTGCATTAGCATTCCCTTCAAGTTCCCAAGTGCTAAAGCCGCCAGGACAGACTGCAAAAAACATAAACAGCAGATGTACTTAAAGATAATCAAATAAGTCATACAGAAGCAAAGGTGAAGGTTGTAGATAAGTGTGTCCTTTAAAGGGCCTCAAAGCCTAGCCCAGAACACACCCTTTCATAGCATATAGTGCCGTGCAAGACACACCAGACCTGGGACTCTGACCCGTTCCCAGGCATGACTTTTTCCCCACCGCAGTGACAGTGCCAGGCTATGGGTAGAGGAAAGCACTTACTGGCCTGTACCTTGGGACAGAGACAGGCAGATCTTAAGACCAATGCCTGAAATAAATTTTTCCCAATCAGAGACAGTCTAATGTGTGTTTATTTACTCGAGGTGGGGAGAAGGGGTTGCTCTTTGTTAAAAAGATAAAAGCTTGGGGAACTTGGGGTACCCAGAATCATAATTCAAACCTTTGAGGATGATCAGCATTCAACCATTTTTTTAAAAAGGTTTTATTTATTTATTTGAGAGAGAGTGCATGCACGTCAGTGGGGGTGGGGCAGAGGGAGAGAATCTCAAGCAGACTCCGGGCTGAGTGTGACATTGGAAAGGAAATTGCCAGTTCAGCAATGGTTAGCTGGTTAAACAATGGTTCACAAATGAACGTCAGTTACAAAATGCTGAAAACTGAGTAGAGTCTGTAATCTAGTTGACAGTACGGTTCCAGTGTCCCTGTCCTGGTTTTGATCACGTACTATAGGTAACTTAGGATGTCCCTGCTGTGGTGGCTGGGTGAGGCGTGCACAGGACTCTGCACACGGTGCCTCCTCTGTTGGGGGACCTGAGTGTAAAGCAGGTCAGGTGCCGCTTGCAGAAGAGGCAAACCCCTTCTCTTTTCATTAGGCATTGTTTTCTCACCTGGTCAGTATTCCACATAGCAACAATTTTTAAAATTTTTCATTGCCATATAGACACAAGAGAGCCCTTTAAAAAGTAAAGATTACAGAGCACTGAGAAGCCATAGAAAGGAAAAGGGGGATAATTTTATCAGGAACCAGATCTCCATACTGCAGTTGATGTAAAGGATTAAATAAATATAAAATGCTAAGAACTGGGGCACCTGGGTGGCGCAGTAGGGTTAAGCGTCCGACTCTTGGTTTCAGCTCAGGGCATGATCTCAGGGTCCCCGGATCAAGCCAGGCGTCGGACTCCATGCTCAACAGGGAGTGGCTTGAGACTCTCTCTCCCCCTCTGTGCCTCCCACTCTTGCTCTTTCTCTCTAATAAATAAAATCGTTTAAAAAATGCTGAGAATTGGGGCACCTGGGTGGCTCAGTCGTTAAGCGTCTGCCTTCGGCTCAGGTCATGATCCCAGGGTCCTGGGATCGAGCCCCGCATCGGGCTCCCTGCTCCGCGGGAAGCCTGCTTCTCCCTCTCCCACTCCCCCTGCTTGTGTTCCCTCTCTCGCTGTTGTCTCTCTCTGTCAAATAAATAAAATCTTTTAAAAAAAATAAATAATGCTGAGAACTGCTAATGCTTAATCAGCACCCAGGAGACATTTATCATTAGCTATTATTGTGGGTTATTTTGCATAGTTCACATGATAAAAAGAAACAAACCAGCTATTCCGGTCAAACAGATATTGCAGATACAATGGTCTAAGCAGAACTCATCACATAGATCCTTTGTAAAAGGGGCTTTGACTCAGACCACGGACAATGTCCCCGGGTGTGCTTTATTCGTGAGAGATACAGGATTTAACTGGCAATTCCTTCCCGAGGTTCTCCAACTCAGCATGGGCGACGTAGAGCCCAAGTGTACCCTTGGGAAGAAGCACGATAGGGCAGAATTCTCTAATGGGGGGTTGCATGTGCACTTAGTTTTACTGAGATAGACGTTCTTCTATTTCCTTGGTGGGGACTTCATGATTCCTTCGATGCCATTTCTTTGGAAATCAGTAGGTTAGCCTGTGGAGAATGCATATTCTTGGCAGAGAGTACTCTGCATTGCTTGAAGACAGATTTGGTCAGTGAGGCTCTTTGGGATGACCATTCATCTAGAAACCTGGGAACAGACTCACTTTCCAGCTACCAACCAACAAGGAAAAAGACCTAGATATCAACCAAAAAATACTGTGGGCTTGTGTCCTATCTCTATGTCCTTTGTAGTGAGAAGTGTAATATAATGTTCGTGGGGCACCTGGGTGGCTCGGTTGGTTAGGCGACTGCCTTCGGCTCAGGTCATGATCCTGGAGTCCCGGGATCGAGTCCCGCATCGGGCTCCCTGCTCAGCGGGGAGTCTGCTTCTCCCTCTGACCCTCCCCCCTCTCATGTGCTCTCTCGCTCTCTCAAATAAATAAATAAAAAATCTTAAAAAAAATAGAATAATAACAATACAATAATAATCTTAATATTAATGGCTACATATATTTAGCCCTTGTTCCATGCCAGGCCCTGGGCTAAGTCCTTAATGTGCAATATTTCATTTAGTTTTCACAATGACTCTGTGAGGCAGGTACTGTTTCCCTCCCTATTTTTACAAATGGAGAATGTAAGTTTCAGAGAGGTTAAGTAATTTGCTTAAAAGCACACAGAAAAAAAGAGGCAGAGAGCCCAGATTAGAGGTAGGTTTCCAGAACTTGAGAGCCAGTGCTCCGTGGAACATCTCAAAATTACATCACCTCCACAAAAAACAAGGTATTTACCATTGTCTGGTTTCCTAGAGATCCTTTCTCTTCCAGAGTCTGCTGTTATTTCTTTAATCTGGGGGCTGCAGCCGTTTACAAAGCATGAACCCAAACCCTCAAAAATCACAGTTCAGGAGAGATGGACCAAGGAGCAAGACGGTGATGGTGTGAGGTCTGTGTGTGGCTGCAATTTGATAGTGTTGGTCTTGGAGTTGGCCCAAACCCTGGGAGCTGCAGGGTGGATCTGTAAGAATGGGTTGCGTGGCTGGTAGCACCACTCTCTGAACTTGATAGAGGCCCTGATGACCTCAACCTTTAAGGAAATCTTCACTTCCGTCAATCCACATCGAGGCTGAAGCGCCTGGGCGTCGTTCCGTCTAAACATTAATTATTTTGGGGGCTCACAAGCATGTGGAGAGTGAAGCAGATAAGGGAGTTGGGGCATTTGCATTCCTAGCATTCATAAAATGCTGCCGGGGGTAAAATACAGATTTTTGGCCCTGGACTATTGGCTAGGAAGGGTACTCGAGAATTTGCAGTTCCCTCATTTTCCTGTCTAGTTTGCGCTTCCAGAGTGGAAGAACCAGGGTCATTGATTCATCATCACCCGAAGCAGAGAGAGAGAGAAACCCAAAGAGAGACTAGTGATACCTTTTGTAGTGGCTCCAGAAGAAATCCAAGGGCTAAAATGACAATCAGCACGATGATAGCAGAGAGAATCCCAGCGATCTATAAAGACAAAAAGATTCTCATCGTAAAATCGCCCCCGCCCCCCGCCGGCTCGGAGTCGCTGGCCCCAACACCAGGATGGCCCTCACAGTAAAGACCCCCAGCTACCTGTGTCTTGCCCCCAGTGCTCTCCTGAACCCCCGATCTGGAGAGGGCGGTACTTGCAGCGAAGCCTTTGAATGATCCAGTGAATATGTTACTCAATCCCAAGGCTATTAACTCCTGGCAGGAAAACAAAGAGGAATCCTTTTCAGAAATGGCACTGGTGGTACGATGTCCACACAATATTACTTAAAGTTGCCTAAAGAGACCCAGCACAGGTCATAGACTTACCTGATTGCCATCGATTGGATAATCATACTTGAGGGAATAGACGCTGGCCACGGAGAAGGCCACCATAAAGCCAACGATCGCAATGCCAAAGCTGTCCCCGAGGGTTTCTTGGAAAATCTGCATGTCGGGTGCAATGGGGGGCTGAAATCTACAAAGGAAATGGAGCAAGTTTGAACGTCACCAACCTGCTAATAAACCTTCAGTGGCATTCACTTGCCCTCAGGAAAAGCCCACATTCCCGGGCAAGGCCCTTCCCCACCCCCAGTCCTGCTCAATCACTATCATTTCCCAGAATTTTGCTCCAGCCATACCAAGCTTTTGTTTGTTTGTTTCTCAAAGGCATCATCTGTACTCTTACCTTGGGAGCTTCTAATTTGCTGTTCCTTCTGCCTGAACTATTCCCCTCATCCCCATCCCTCCTTCCAGAAAGTCTTCTCTCACCACCAAGGTCAGGGTTAGGTGAGATTCTCTGATCTTCTCCAGCCCTGGATGCCTCCCTTCCTTACCCATCCCGCCCCCTCCCCCCAACTCTCTCCCCAGACACAGAGCAGGGACTATGACTACTTCATTGTTCTATGACCAAGACTGAGCATTCTTCCTGGCGAACATCAGGTGGTCAATAATTGTTGGGCAAATCCAACAAGTGAATGCAATCTAGGCTGAGTTTGGTCTCACTTTGAAGTGTGACCAGCAAGAATTTAGCACCGCTGCAAACTTTGGAATCTGTTATCTTATTGTTGAAAAGCAATGCTGCCTGAATTTGATACCAGAATGTAAATCCAGTCCCATGATAGTGGCGCATCTGATATTTTGCTAGTATAGCCGCATTATAACATACACTTCTATCCCTATAAGCTTCACGCAAAATGTCTTAGATCCCACCTGTATTGTTACACTGGATTGAAAAGCATCACCCACAATCCCTCCAATAGTTACCATGGATGAAGGTCTTTAAGCAAACACAAAGACAAGGGAAGCGAGAAAGTCTTCCCTCCATCGATAACAATACCTTCCATGAAAAACCCTTAGCAAATAGATGGGCCTTGGACTCTGCCCTGGGTTCCACAGCTGGAGACAACTGTGGCCCTGACGGGGAAGGGCATTTATAGTCACGTGGTGTCAGGGAAACATTCAACTCAGAGAAGACCCTGTGTTTTGTGTTTGTACCTCACGACTTTAGAACAGTCAAATGGTATTTGCTAACTGTGTTATAAAAGGGACAAGTATCTCCGAGTCCACATCCATTGACTGAAATGTTCACTTCCTTCCTGCCAACACGTGTTTCTGACCTAAATCTTAATTGAAAGTGAGTTTATTGGATTCACTCAACTCTTTCTTAATTGCTGTTCCTGTTTGATGAATATCTGTGTTCATATATTTACAGCCTTAATTTTGAAGAAGTGCCGTGAGGTATATGAGGTATTCTGCAGCTACCATGAATCGGAACGATAGCCTGGAATGTTGTTTTTTCAAAAATAAATCCCAAATTGACTATACAATTGAAATTTGCTTTTTATACCACAGTAACCAGAAGCCTGCTAGTATTCTATTGTCCTAGCCTCTAAATACCAGAGACAGAGTGGTGTGATGGAGATTTATAGTCTGAAAACTGGGATTCATTTCCTGGCTCTGCTTCCCTGCCCTGAGCCAGTTTCCTCCTTTGTAAAGGGAGAATAATCATACATGTTTTCTTTTCTTCATAATTTTTGTGAGGGGGGAGTATCACATAAAATAATGAACATGAATACTATTTACACACTGTAAAGTATCAAGTGCCTATTAGCTATTATCATAGGATCCCTCTGGAACCTGAATATATCCTCCATGTCTCCTTGACTGTTTCCATGATCACTTTGCTTCAGCCCGTGTGTGTGACTTTGCAAAATCACTTCCAAGGTGTCATACTTCTTAACAGCAGATTAGTGATAATTAATAATCATTATTTTCCAGTTATATTCTATTGGTGATCATTAGAAATTTAAAATACCCTCTCAGGGTGCCTGGGTAGCTTAGTCAGTTAAGCGTCTGCCTTCAGCTCAGGTCATGATCCCAGGATCCTGGGATTGAGCCCCATATCATGCTTCTTGCTCAGCGGGAAGACTGCTTCTCCTTCTCCCTCTACCCCTCTCCCCTGCTCATGCTCTCTTGCGCGTGAGTGCACGCTGTGTCTCTCAAACAAATAACATCTTAAAAAAAAAATAAAATGTCCACTCAATCATCACCCAGAAAAAATTGGAGTGGAAAAAGCATGTAAAGAGCCTAGTACCTAATTTAGGTGCTAAATTAGTAATAAAGCAGTGGGAACACTCATTGTAGGACAGGCACTTAAGCATGCATGTCACATATATGGACACACTTAATCCTTACAAGAATCCAATGTGATAGCTACTTTTATCAGCCCCATTTTTCAGAGCCAAGGACACAGAGGCATAGAGTTTAGTTATTTGCCCCAAATCAAGAAGTAACTCAGAAGTAAATCCTAGGCACTCTGCCTCTAGAACAGGCGAGCTTGTCTACCAGGCTACACTGCCTCTCTGTGGAGTGTAATGATTAATAAATGTGAGTTACTCCTTCCCCCACCCTGCAGACGCTGTGGAGAGAGGTCCGTTGACATTCAAGATTTCTTTACTAAGAAAAGTCTCGAAGATTGTAACTCAGTGATCTCAAGTTTATGTTTTACTTCCAAAATCCTTTCTGGCAAGGTCCTCTTTAATTTTGTATCTACCTATTTATGTCTATCTGTCTAGGTAGTTTATGTCTCCCAAGACTTTTCAATAAAGTGTAATCACTTGCAAGCTGCAGGGTGGAGAGAAATCCCAGAAATAGCCTTTCAGTTTCAGACTAATTCCTACTTAAAGATCTTTTAAATGAAAAATGGTGCTCGAGATTCATTAAGTGTAACAAATGAATATCTGGTGATAAAAATATTTTTGCATATATTTGCTTTTTCAAAAAATTGGTTATTTTAAAGTCAACAATGCATATAAATGCTGATTCCTGGAATTCTCAAATACCCCTTAAGCATGGGGAGGGACGGAGGTCGTTTGTTTGTTTGTTTGTTTTAAACAGGAACACAACCTGTCCTTGGTAAGCAAATTGGAGGAGATTGATGCTCTGGTCAGGGCAGAGAGAAGAAAGCACAAAACTGGATCTCTCTTCTCAGTCCAATAAAGGCAATGCAATCAATGCATTTCCCAAGTCCTTGTATGAACTGGACCTCCCATCCTTCCGCAGCATTCATTGTTGTTCTGGCCTTGTTTTGAATTTGATCACGAGAAAGGACAGAGTGTGCCTATCTGGATTGCTCAAGCAGTGGGCTCAGGTATTCCTTCTGCGTCTCTTTTGAACTGTCAGAACTTGGCTCTAGTCACCTCCAATAAAACACTGCATTTTGTTTATAGTAATTTCTGGACAAGGAAATCTGGTTTCATTTGGTTCTTTTTATGAGGAGAAGCAGGTTTGATTTGCCTTTTTTTTTTTTTTTACTTCGATTGCTTCACTTTTCCCTGTGTGTGAATCCCTGCTCATCTTGTCTGTGAGTTCTTCCACGAGGACAGACTTCCTGATATTAAGAACTGCAGAGTCTTTGTGGCTCCTTCCTAGAAGGAGAGTAGCGCGCTTTCCTCACCCTCCCATGAGGGAGGGAGGGTTCTTGCGCTGGATGACTGCTTGCAGTCCTCCTGAGTTACTGCTCCCTCTCTAGTCAGTGCTTGGAGATGCCCGCATAAAAGACACACTTACCCTCTGTTCATCTCCCCAACCACAGCCACCTTAAACCTGTTTTCGAAGTCAAAGCCATAGGATACACCTGTTGCGATCACAGTCTGCAAAGTTGCAAATTGCCCAAGTTAGAAATATGAGATATCACTCACAGTCTTCTTAGATCAGAATCTCTAGCCCAGGCTTTGCTACTTTTTAAAAAAAGTCCTGAGGCAATTCTCCTGAGCCACCAGAGGGAAGAACCGCAGCTCTGATGGGTTGGCCAGCCTCTCTGAGGCCTTGCTCTCTGCGACGTCCTTGTCTCACACGGAGAGAATGAACCCCAAATCACAAAAGGAAGTCATTAATTTGGAATGAAGAGAAAACCATACGAAATTTGACACCCAGAAACTGCAGAGATGGCATCTGCCCCACTAAAACCTCCTGAAGCTTTTCGACATAAAAACAGGAGACTACTGAATTATGAAAGAAAGTCTTAAGACGATCAGTTACCATGATGAGTTCAATTGGGATGGGCACTGGAAGTTTGGCTTTGTAGCGCTGATTTATTTCTTTAACCACAAATACAATCAGTAGGATAATCAAGGAGGTCACAAGGTCTGCAATATTAGTCTTCTCTATTTGTGTGAATACGGAATTCAGTACCTAAAATTATAAAAGCGAAAAACAGCCAAGTGCTATATTTTTTCTTCCTTTTTAAGAATCTTTTTTATTTTTTATGATTTTTTTTTTTTAATTTGAGTATAGTTGACAACACAATGTTAGTTTCCGGTGTACAATAGAGTGATCCGGCATCTCTGTTACGGTGTCATTGACTATATCCCTACGCTGTGCCTTTATCCCCGTGACATATTCATTCTATAACTGGACTCTATCTCCCGGCACCCACTTGACCCAAACCCCCACCCCCCACCCCTCGGGCAACCATCAGCTTCTTCTCTGTATTTATGTCCGATTCTGCTTTTTCGTTTGTTTATTCATTTGCTTTGTTTCTTTCCCAAGTGCTATATCAATAATTTGGATGCAATATTCAATTGTTTCCAAACAGATTAAAAAAACATTGAGGCAAGAAGGACTGACGTGGGTGGAAGAGTGATTCTCTGTTCTCCTCATGTTAACCATGGATGAGTAATTGTCGACACCAGAGTGGGGGATATGAGGAGGGTAAGTCAGCGCAGTATTGGCACCACACTGATATAGGGATACTTGTGGCATTTTTGTTGGGGATCTCTTTGGCTGGTGTCAAAATTCCCTGGATACTTTTCACATTTTTACAACTGGTCTCTTCTGCTCTTAGGTCTTATGGGTTATTACTTTATAATCAGCATCAGTGCTCTATCCAGGGAATAACCTCTCCTCCCCAATAGTTTTCTTAGCATGTATCCCCTGAATTCCTGGCTTTTTTTTTTTAAGGTTAAGGCCCTTCACATTTCTTAGTTAACTGTGTCACTTTTGGAAACTCGTTTCTTAGCTAATGGTGCATTGTACATGATCTTAATTTTTAAAGCCAGCTGGATTCCCTTTCCTTGGGATCTGGAGAGCTCAAGCAGGCCCCAACTAGATCCCAAACTGCTCCTCGAACACTCCACTTCTAGACTAGCCCTGGATGGGAGTGAGAGTTTTGGTTCCGAAATGGAGCAAACTCTGTCTCAGCTCCCGAATGCTGCCTTGATAGAAGCACCAATAAGCCCGAAATTCATAAAAGAAAGGAGACAACAAAGATCAGAGTGGAAATACATGCAACTGAGACTAAAAGGACAATAAAAAAGATCAGCAGAACTAAGAGCTGGTTTGGGGAAAAGATAAATAAAACAGGCAAACCTTTGGCTAGACTCAGCAAGACAAAAAGAGAGAACTCCAAATCAGAAGCACCATGCACACTGTCCTATTTACATCTTGGCTAATTTCCTTTTGCTTTATAAACAGGGATGCGTAAAAGAGTCAGAAGAACCTCCATTTCAAAAGAACAAGACCTGCTTTTTAAACTTAGGGAAACGAAAAATAAAAAATAAAAATAATAAACTTAGGGAAACGTTATCACTCAGCACATTTCTTTCAAAAGAAGATTTTGAGGAAATTTTTAAATCATGGGACAAAATATTAAAACCTTTAATAATGAACTTAGATTTCTTTTTCTTTTAAATAACACTTAAGAGTCAAATCTCAGAGACATGGTACTTAATTTGTGTTGTTCACATTAGCTGGATGGTAGATGTGGTTTGATATTTAGTGTTCTTCTCTTGGCCACTAATATTTTTCTTAATGCAACTAAATTTCACAACCTGTTGGTTTCTTGGGAGTTGTCAGGAAGCCCCATGTCAAAGGCATGAAAAGAAAGCTCTCCTAGAAACAGGATAGTAAATTTCATGTATTTTGATATTTTCGAGGCAAAAGGACCACTTACTTTGAAAATTGAAAATGGATCAGTGTGTGCTGGGACTGACAGCTGAAGCATGAATTTGAGCTGAGAAACCAGGACATGCACCGCAGCAGCTGTGGTGAAGCCACTGATGAGGGACTCCGATAGATAGATCACCACGAATCCGAAACGCAGGACCCCCATGAGCAACTGGAAAGAGAAGGGCAAAAGCCTTTGGTAGTGTAGGTTACAGGTGCACTTCAGCAACTAGAGAACCAGCAGTGGAAAGTATTCAAAATGTAAAGGTTCAGCCTGTATGTAAATGAAGAAGCAGGTGTCCTTGCCTCCTGGAACACCTCGGGTCAGGGTTCCTCCCTCTCCCTCCTTACCCCATCCTACCCCCAAGGTGGCGTGTGTAAGTCTAGGATACCCCAATAAGGCTTTTTCCTCCCCCCGCCACCCTTTTAAGGTGCCATATCTTCAGAAGACTCATCCCTATATCTTTCACAGCAAAATCCTATCTAGCATCAGCCCTCATAAATTTTCCCATGTAATTTTAAGTGGCTTGCTGGCTGCTATGGCATTGATGGTGAGCATCCACTCACATGCCCTCAAACAAGCTGCTTGACTTTTGTAAGAAGTACACAACTGTGTACGGAACCTCAGAAGTGCTCAGTTTTAACTGGGGGCCAAAGTTGTTCATTCCCCCAAAGCCTCCGTATTTTGCAGTTATGTGCACAGACAGATTCTCCTTCCGTTGGATCCCTGGGTTGCCTTTCCATACGTGTCTCCGGAATGCAGCCGGAGCTGCGGACATGCAAAGGCACTAGATTTGGAAAAGAATCGGCCATTTGTCTGTCATTTGGGCACACCACTAATGTCCTTGTTTAAACTCCCTTTCTCTTTCTTTAAGGAATGGTCTTAGCCAATAATTTCACTAATCAGAAACTCAGCCAACATCTTGAGGAATCCATGCCATTTTCACTATTCACTATTCACCAGCAATAGAGTCAGGGGTGTGGCTTGGGAGGGAGGCTTCAGCCCCTCCATGATCCTCTTCAGCTTTCCTGAAATCTTTGATACAGACAGTTCAAAGTGCTCAAACCCAAATCCTTCCAGCTAGATTACAGTTCCTGAGGAATTGGAAAGAAAAAAGTTCCAAAGCTGCCAGGGTCCCTATTACTTGAATTAGGCATTTCACTCCTTACCACTGGTGCCTCCCTCTTCCCATTTTCCCTTCTCTCTAGACCTGCGTTCACTCATCTTTGCAATGTGGATCTGCTCCTCCACTTCCGGTTGGAGTGAGTAGCCCTTCTCCTTTCCTGTGGACCACTGAGAGAGGAATGGAAGCCAAGGGAAGAGTGGGGAAGGGGTGGCGGGAAGGAGACAGAACAGAAAGATGTGCACCAGTGAGGACAAGCAGCACGGGGAGGGCCGATTACATGAGAAAGCACTCACCTGAATGATTCCAGAAAGGACGGTGACCGTGGCAGCCACCATCACCTTATACTCGTCTGTTGAGGAATAATTACTCATTGAACTATTAGAGATTTCCAGAGCAGCTGTACTGTCCGATGGGGTTACTTTCACAACGATGGCTCCCACCATCATGCTCAGAACCGGAAATGGACCTAATTAACAGAGGATGCACTGTAGTCAATATAGGGCTCCCTAAAGCACAGGTGTCTTTCAACCACAATGCAGTGGATAAAAAGACTACCAGCTGCTCTGCCCTTCTTCCCCACCCCCCAGTCCCAATTCTTACAAGGAACTAAGACTGCTGTCCAGGATTATGCACAATTTAGAATTGATACAGTGTGTGGCTAATGGAGTTAATAAAGAAAAAGCCATGTGAGCATTAATTAGCCCACAAATTCACTTACCCACAGATATGTGTTTAGAAGTGCCCAAGAAAAAGTAGACCAGAATTGGGAAAAAGGCTGCATACAATCCATAGCTTGGGGGGACAGTGACCAGCAGAGCAAATGCTAAACCTGTAAATACAGAAGCATCAGGGTCCTTATTTCAGGCAAGGGGAATCATAAAAGTCCTCCTTAAGTTCTTCAAGTGTTTCAGATTGTACCTTAAAAATCAGTTACTTTATTAACTCAAATAGATCGAAGATGTAAATGCAGGAGTTAAAACTACAAAACTCTTAGAAGAAAACATAGGTGTAAGTCTTCATGACCTTGGATTAGGCAATGGTTTCTTAGAACTGACACCTACAGCCTAAGCAACCAAATTAAACACAGATAAATTGAGCTCCGTCAAAATTCTAAAATGTGTGCTTCAAAAGTTACTATCAAGAAAATGAAATGACAACCCACAGAATGGGAGATATGATTTGCGAATCGTATCTTGGATAAGGGTCTAGTATCCAGAATATATAAAGAACCCTTACAACTCAACAAGAAAAAGAAAAAGAACCTAATTTTAAAACATGCAAAAGATTCATTTCTCCACGGATATACAAATTGCCAGTGAGCACATGAAAAGATGTTCGACATCATTAGTCATCAGGGAAATCAAAATCAAAACCACAATGAGGTAGCATTTCAGGCTCAGGAGGATGGCTAGATATAAGGAAGGCAGATAATAACAAATGTTCACAACGATATGGAGAAATTTGAACCCTTAATATGTTGCTAGTGGGTTACCATGTGACAGCAATCACACTCCTAGGTATATGCCCAAGAGAACTGAAACATAGGTTCACACGAGAACTTATACACAAGTGTTCATAACATTACTCCTAATAGCCACAAAGTGAAAACAACCCAAATGTCCATCAACGGATGAACGGATCAACAAAGTGTGGTCTATCCATCCATAGACCATTAGCCATCATGCAAAGAGGTGAATTACCCTCCGGTGCTACAACATGGACGAACCTTGAAAACATGATGCCAAGTGGAAGAAACCAGACACAAAGCACCACATATTCTGAGATTCTGTTTTATATGAAATGCCCAGAATTGGCAAATCAATAGAGACAGAAAGTCATTGCGAGGGAGATGGATGGATGTAATGGAAAATGACTCTTAATGTACAGGAGGGTTTGGGAATGGTGCTGGTGGTAAAAATGTTCTGGAATTAGATCATGGTGATGGTTGCACAACCTTGGGAATATAGCAAAGAACACTGAATTTTATACATGAAAGGATGAATTCTATGACATATCAATTCCCTCTCAATTACAAAAAGTTACCTTGTAGTACAGCGACGAGCCCTGTGCTGATTCCAGAAACAATGTCACTGAGTAGCCATTCCTTTATCTGGTAGGCTGGTAACCAAGATGCTATGGGGAACAAAGACAGGGCAATCTTCTTGGCCTTCTGTGTGGAACAGCTGAAAACATTGAAAGTGAAGTTAAGTCATATCCAATTGTAACTTTGGCACCTAATTGCAGTGGAACATTGATAAAGATGATACTACATTCAAGAATGAACCACCACCTTTCCCACTAACACTCGTCTCCTTACCCAGATTGACTGCCCCCCCCCCCGTTAATACCGAAGGATTTTCTTTTTTTTTTTTTTTCTTTTAAGGAAAATGCTGATTTTCTTTAGCCATAGTAGAGCTTATCTGTCATCCTCAGCTTGGATTTTACAACATTTCAGTTGAGAACTTTCCTCCACCCTCATTTCTGATGCTCAGATATGGAAAGATTGTGTTGAGAGCTGAGATGCTGTTCATTTTAGAGATTCCCTTTCCAGCCCTGGCAGGGAGTAGGAGGTTTGGAAACCAAAGATAAGAAGACCCTGAAGGTGATGGGCTAAAGCCAGAAAGGAGAGCTTGGAAAGTTAGAAGAAAGTGCTTCACTTATTCCTCATACCAATACCTTAAAAAATATCTTACCTACAACACACTGTGAGATGATCCAGGAAGGTCTTATGATGTCTCTGTTTCTTCTTATGTTCCTCCCCAAAAGCATTTGCAGAATACACTGGCCTGGCTACAATGTACTGGTTCCCAATGGGTTCGATCATTTTGCTGTCTCTGACGGCTGCGTTAAGAGGAAGACCTTTGGAACTATGTGGCAAACCCTTCTTCTTGCCTTTAGCAGCTTCAAATGCCTGAAACCAAACAGAGCTCGCTTCTTAAATAACTCGGAGATAATGTGATGCAATTTACAGATGAGTGATCTCCGAACTGAATGTTACCACCTTTTGAGATCAAAAGAGGCAGGATTAAGGGACCTAGATTGTGTTTTGAGACAGTGATACCACTTTTTACTCCAAGGAGCTGGACACGGCTCCTTTGGGTAAGTAAACAAGGGCTTTTATTATTTATTCTTAACAGATCACCAAAAAGCAATAGAAATTGACTCAGTTTACTCATCCGTGAGTACATTTTTTCTTTCTTTCTTTCTTTCTTTTTTTTTTTTTACTTGTAAGGTGAGATCTCCTCAAGAAAATAATTCACTTTAATTTTTTTTTCTTAGAACCGTTTCCAAGGTTATGGCATTGGAGTCCTCGGACAGATTAGATTTAAAATCTACTCGTTGCCCTTTTGCTACAGTCAAGACTGTTCTGTTTCCCCAGCTGAATTTTTGTAAGACCCATGACATGCTTGAAATGTGTGAAATTCAAGGATCTTGTCCATTTATTTTTCTATTGTTTCTAGGAGAGTTTTATTACTTGGTTACTTAGCTCACTCGTGGGGGGATCTTTTTAAGAGAAGATCTTGGGCAATTTGCTTAACCTCTCTGAGCCTCATCTAGAGCTAATAAGACTCAAGTTTCAATGTACTAACGAAGAGTAAATGAGAATGTTTTCAAAGCGTCTAGCCTTGCACCTGCGCATTGTAGACTTCCGCTAAGTGATAGTTCATATCCTGACTATTTGCATTTCCTGTGTCAGATGTTTACATTTTTTTGTTCTTATCTCAGTCCTGTGTCTGTTATGCTTAAGAGATCAATTTTGCACATTACCTATTTAGCCCTCACAGCTCTTAAAGGCACTTACGATTCTTATTACTGTCCTCTTCTTACAAAATGACAAAATAATAGCACACCCCTCCCCCCAAAAATCTGGGTTCTTTTCCTCAGGACATAGAGCTAGTAGAGTGTCAAACACATTTCTTTGCTGTTTCTTCTATGACACAGAGCTTCTCTGTTGTCCAATGAGAATGTTAAGACCATTCCAGCTGTCAGCATTTTTCCTTCTAACCTTGTTTCTGTATTACTACTCACAATACCGAGAGTTTTGTTCCCTGACCTCAATCACGGTTATTAATCGAGTGATCTCAAACTAGACTGTACCTTGTTACACAGTGCTCTCTCACAGCTCAAGGAATTTCCAGCCCGTTTGCAGAGCTCAAGTTATAACCAGAAATCAGATGCTGGGCTCAATTTGTCCCACCTGTCCTGTCTGTCTTTGACCACCCATTTCTCTCCCTCACCCAATGCCCTCCCCTCTAAAGTCCTCTCTACTGATCTTCTCCGATCACCGTGGAGTGCTTCTGCCCCACCCTCTGGCTTGACCTCCAGGATTTGGGGTGGTCTTGAGCTTTGTTATGACTGTTAGACCCCTTCGGTTCTTTCTGAGTCTCCTCCCACCCCAGTGACCTGCTTTTTCCTGCTTCTGCTCTATCCCCTCGCTCATCCCTCTCCCCAAGTTCCAAGTGTCAAATCCCACCAGCTATACAGTACTTCTCATCGTCAGAAGAATGTTCGTGAAGTAGAATCGGCTTGGCTTACTCATTGCTATGCATAGCACAGATTTTTGTCCTTATTTGCCAATTACCAACAAAACACTTAAGAGCTAATCCCTGTCAATGACTCTTGACACCTTAGATCTCTTGCAAAGGCTGTCCGGAGTGCCTTTCAAGAACAGCTTTCATCCTGTGAGGTATCCAACCTAGCCCACCTTAGGATGAAGAAGACTCAGCACTGTGCATTTATTTCTGTCAGATGCTGCCACGGACAGAAAAAAGAGATTCCACTATTTTGTTGCTTTACTCATATTTTCACCAAGTTGCTCAGAAAAACTCATCCGCTCTTTCCTAAGAAAGTACTTCTTTTCTTCCTTTTGCTCTTGTGTGTTTTTTCTCTGCTAAGGCATGGTTTGATTTTTTTTTTTTTTTGCCAGTGACAGTAATGGTAGAAATCACTCTGTTTTGCTTTGCTTCCTTCCCTGAGGATGACTTTGGCTGGCTCTTAGTGGGTTCCATCATACCTCCAGCTGCATCAAGGGCCTGGGCCCTGCCGTCTGGCTCCAGATTGGAAAATGCCTCCTCCTCACACCTAAGCACTGACTACAAGGGGAGTGCTCAAGGTCAGGAATCAGGGCAGCTTAAGAAATCTTTTCAGGGGGCACCTGGGTGATGTAGTTGGGTAAGCATCTGACTCTTGGTTTAGGCTCAGGTCATGATCTCAGGGTCATGGGATCTAGCCCTGTGTCAGGCTCCTTGCTGGGTGTGGAGACTGCTTAAGATTCTCTCTCTCTCTCTCCCTCTCCTTCTGCGCCTCCCTGCACCCCTGCCCTGCCCTGGCTCACGTGCATACTCTCTCTAAAAAAACCCACAAAAAGCTTCCAGAATTTAAAGAAAGAGACCCTGAGGGCCACATTCCAGTCCTGTGGTTCGTTCTCTACTGCCACCCTTGCTCCCAAAGCGGCTGCCTCCCGTTCCCTGCTCAGCACCCAATGTGAGCTACTGAATCAACCACCGCCGTGGTGCTTCGATCCGGAGAAGCTGCAGACAGTCAGAAATTCATGTCGTTCTCCATGTCATCATCTCTGGGATGCTTTAGTATGATCTATGTTAGTTAGGAATGCAAAAGCATTTGGCTCAATCTTTTTTTTTTACCTAAACAAATTACCTTCCCCCAGAAATTTTTTTTAAATATTTAATTTATTTATTTGATAGAGAAAATATAGTGAGAGATGGAACACAAGCAGGGGGAGTGGGAGAGGGAGAAGCCACTTCCTGCTGAGCAGGGAGCCTGATGCGGGGCTTGATCCCAGGACCCTGGGATCATGACCTGAGCCAAAGGCAGACACTTAATGACTGAGCCACCCAGGCGCCCCTTCCCCCAGAAATTCTTGAAAAAACTTTTCTTGGTTCCTAGAATTACAATTCCAGGCTCAAGTATGACACCCATATTCACATATGCCTTATCATGTTCTGATTTATCTTCATGCCTCAGATTTCTCTCTTGGGTTTCTTAGGGTGTCAGTGGTTCTTCGGGGATTGAAATTTATTCTCAGGCATCTTTCCTCCTAATAATTTTAGAACTCAGACTCTCATTGGTATACATTTCCAATGTATATTTCCTTTTCAGTGATGTGTTCTTTTAAATTATTTTGGCCTTTGTGATATATGTATTATATACATAGACACACTCACATATGCACACATATACGTGCATACTTTGGTCCTGGGGCTTAGTCATATACCTTTGTCTTTCTCTGCCTTTTTTTTTTTTTCTGAGCAGAAATTTAATTCCAGGATTGATTTCTGAAGTTCAGGGTTTTTTGTTTTTTTGGGTTTTTTTTTTCACTTTAACTCTTCTGGTTATGGATAACTTTTTGATATTTCTAGTGATTAGGGATGGTCATATGCATAACCCCCCAGCCCCAGTCCACGCCCAGTTCTGCCCATCTCCAACCCGCTGCCAAGCACCGAGTGTCACTCCCTGCCTTCCAGTGACCCGAGCACCCCCACTCTACCTGCCCCCTCCACGGAGAAGTGTCTAACGGCCTTGACTTTTCCACTCCTCGGCATTTATCCATTCAGTGTCCTCGTCTCTCAGAGAGCCACCCTTTCTGCTAGGAAACAGGTAATTTGAACCCAGATGCTCCTAAGCAATGCTAGTATTTTTCGTTAATTAGTGCTAATTTGAAACTGGGGGGCAAGCAGGCATGCGGAGCATTTCCCAGCCCCTCCCCAGTTCACAGTTGATACCTCTACCACTGTGGCACCAGGTGGGTGCCCAATGACCCCACCCTTCAGTAGGATCTCCAAATACCCCTGTGCCAGTCCATGGAAAACCAGAGGAAGCCAGCCCTATTTCATGCATTGCTCCTTGGACAACAGGGAATACAGCTGTAGCTGGGTCTTGATAGCTATACTTACGGGGGACGGGGGGGAACAAGCAGAATAATCGAGAGCCAAAGATGAGCCCGAAAGTGAGGGCATGTAAAGCCCCACATTCTGGCTGGTGTCAAAATGGAGAAAAGCAGGGAGATGGCAGCACCAGAACTAGAGGAGGCCACAATGGCGATTAGGAGTAACTGGGCTTGACGTGGGTGGGAGGGGGGAGGATCCGGGCTGATGCTGATAAAGAGAGGGCAGGGGGGTCAGAGGCTGGGACAGCCAGTGATTTCTAGTTAAAGCTGTGATTTCTGTGTGCTTTAGCCATTTTTGAAACACAGAAGGGTAATTAATGAAGCTACATTATACATCTGATCCTAGAGCTGTTTCTTTGGGAGAAATCAATGGGTCCGTTAACATTTAGAACATGGAAAACAGCCCTGTTTTTTCCCATTTTTTAGTGATGATTTTTTATCCCCCACAGACTTGGCCTTTTAATTTCTTCACCTTTGTTTCCTAAGAAATTGCCTGATCTTTTGAAAGCTATCGGCAACTCACAAACCTTCCAGATTGTTTGCGAAGCTGGAGTCTTTCCCTGGAGAGAGGAGATAAAGTGACATTGAAAGCAATGAAGGGTGATGGGGCCAGGGTGGGAACCCCAAGGGTGTGGAGCAGTTCCCCTAGAGAGTCTCAAGGCAAGATGCCCAAAGGGAAAGGTTTGGAATTTTTTTTTGCCAAAATAATATGGATAATTCATACAACTCTAGTTCAGTGTCCATAGTGAGCAAGAACATAACATGTGTCTTGCATTGCTTACTCAAGAAGTTTGTTTATGTGACTTATTTAATTTATAGTGACTTTTATTTTTTTAAGTTTATTTATTGGGGCGCCTGGGTGGCTCAGTCAGTTGGGTGTCTGCCTTTGGCTCAGGTCATAATCTTGGGGTCCTGGGATTGAGCCCTCCCTGCTCAGCAGGGAGCCTGCTTCTCCCTCTCCCTCTGCCTCTGCCCACCCCATGCTCACTCTCTCAAATAAATAAATAAAATCTTTCCAAAAAATTAAGTTTAGTTAAGTGATCTCTACACCCAATGTGGGGTTCAAACTCACGATCCTGAGATCAAGAGTCGCATGTTTTCCTAAGCCAGCCAGGCGCCCCTATAGTATGTCTTTTAACATCTTCTGGGAACTTAGCTTTAGCTTAATCTTAGTTCAGGCACTAAACATTGATTATTGCTTTTGTGTTGTTGTTATTGACAATTCTTTTTATTCACGATTATTATTGGTCATACTGCTGAAAAACTAAGTCAAACCTAGTGTAATTAGGAGGTGCAGCGGGGAAGCATGAGATCTGGCAGCTAAGCCGACCCAGCTTCGTCACTGCCTAACTGTGTTGCTATGGGCAAGCCCTCCAAACTTTTGTTTACCTAGTGGGAGAAGGGGACGCCATTACCTTCCCTGTAGGGCTGTTGTCAAGAGACTTCTTAGCCTTAATTGCAGAGGTAATGGCCTCAGGACTGAGTTTATATTGACTGTGTATATTGACCATTTACTACTGTGTTTGACAAAAGTCTACTGTGACCTATCTGAAAACATTAGTGCTACCAGCTTTTCTATGATTTCATGTCTACTCTGCATTTGCCCAGAATGACCAGGTTTCCACTCTCATGGTTTATTTTGACATAACTTAAAAGCATGCACCTATCTAAGCTTCATAGCATGGTGTGCGAGGCCCTTCACGGGTTGGCTCTGGCCCATCTCACAAGCTTCTCAACTTCTCCTCCTTCCATGTTTTCCCATCTCCGTGTCTTCAGAATGTTGTTTCTTTTATCCATGTTCTCTTCTGATGCCTGGCGAATTCCAATTCATCCTTAAAAAGACTCAGCTGTCCCTGATCATTGATTCGTTCCTTCTTTCCTTCAGCGAGCATTTATCGGCCTATTGTTTGTCAGGAACTCTGTCTCTAACATAGTTGTATAAGATAGGAAGATGTGGGTAAAGCCTTCATGGAATCCCCAAGAAAGAGTTAATCATTCCCTTCTTGTACATACTTTGTATGTCTTTCTATACCTTAGTGTACTGCGCTGTCGTTATTTGTTTACAAATTTCTCTCCCCAGTAAGAGTCAGTTTTCTAAGGGCAAGGCCCAAAGCTTAATCCTTTTTCCCTTTGCATAGGATACAACATACAGTTGTTGCCCCCAAAGGTTTGTTTAAATAAACTGGACTGTGGGGGTGCCTGGGTGGCTCAGTCGTTAAGCGTCTGCCTTTGGCTCAGGTCATGATCCTGGAATCCTGGGATCGAGCCCCGCATCAGTCTCTCTGCCCCGCGGGAAGCCTGCTTCTCCCTCTCCCACTCCCCCTGCTTCTGTTCCCTCTCTCACTGTGTCTCTCTCTGTCAAATAAATAAATAAAATTTAAAAAATAAATAAACTGGACTGTGAACAAAAGATATAAATGGTAAATGATGTACTTCAAACTCCAAACTCCAAAGTTTATACATATATGCAGGGGGGATGTTCAAAGTGATTGGCACAGATAACAAATTGGAAGAAGAAGGGCCATGAATGTGAGTTGGAGTCGAGGAAGGTGTCATGAAGGAACTGTGGGTCTTAAGTTAGACCTGAAAAAACAGATCGGGAGAGATGATGGGAAAGCTGCAGGGAACGAGCAAATCATGTTCAAAGGATAGTGATCCACAAACTGGAAGAGAAGACTTTGTTGGCCAAACAACTACACTGTTAGAGAAATGTGAAAATATGCCACAGCAAGGAGTTTTGGACCCAGTAGGCTACAGAAGAACAGAGAGGATCCCTGGAATTTCTATAAAGGCTTTGTAGGTTTCTAAGTACTTTTGCTTTTTTGTCCTATGAAGTAGGCAGAGAAGGTAGACCTTATTATATCACCAATGTATAGATGGAGAAATTGAGATCTGGGAAGATACATGATTTTTCCAAGTGACAGAGACAGGACAAGAAGCGAGGTCTTATGAGTGACTGTCTCTGAAACACACTCATTTCTGCCATGTTGATGTGGGCGGCCCATTAGCCCGAGCCCCCAAGAGAGTTAAAGCCAGCGAACAGAGGTCCAGCTGAAGCACTTGAGCATGGAGCCCCTCCACCTCTGTCCCTACTTCCAGCATCAGAGACACAAAATCCAGAGCCTGGGTAGCTGGAGTTCAATCTCCTTGAAATGAACTGGTTTATTCTCCACTTTGTTCCCGAACAAAGTGAAATAGAGGCTAGAGGAGGCTTGTCTTTCTCTGTTTGGAGAACCAAAGATCCTCCTCATGGAGAGAAGTGGGACTAAATTCTTGCTTATTTAGTCTAGGAAAAAAATATCCATTCTCATTTTGTGAACTGTTTCATTTCTTGGTTGAATATGAGCTACTTAGTAGATACTGATACGCTGGCTAATTTATTTATATACTCATTCATTTCTCCAGACTGTGAGGAGGCCGGGTGTGTATTAACCCACTGTAAACGACTTGTTTCTGAAATCAAATAGTTGCCTCCTAATTTCTCAACAGGAATCATCTTTATGTGGATTTTCACTATACTGGTTCTCTGAATGGCAATTTTACTTGGGAAAAGAGAATTATTTAGTCAAATGATTTAAGACAGTGTTTCTCACTTGCTTATTTAAAGACTGTTGTGTGAACTTTTCCTGACATTTTATAGAATGAAATAAATTTTAGCTTGTTAGGACTGGTAATCCCCCGCACGGTACGTTACTCGTGGCATATGGCACTCTGCTACTTTCCAACGACGATTTTCTTCCCTCTCTCTTCCTTTTTCACTCTCTGTCCTCTACTTGTTTCTACTCCCTCTTCTCCTCCCCCACCCCTTCCCTTCTTGGATTTTCTGGGATGTCTGGCAGATAAATCCCTCACCTCTGGACTGAAAGGCCTTTCTCAACACCTTCTAACAGATGACTCTATCTCCTAGAAAAACCTTTCCTAAAAGCTTGCTTTATTTGCCAACCTTCAGAACATATGGTCTACCTATAAAATCAGATCTGGGTCCAGAATTAAAGGAATTACATCAATAATTAAGGCAAAAATCTCTTCTATTATTGAAGAGGCTATCTACAGCTTAGCAATGCATACAGCAATTTATTTGGTAAAATCAAAGTCTACTCAAATATTTGCTTCCCATTGCTAGGGTTCTGGGCATACATTTTAAACCTACTGTTAGTGGACTCATTCATTCCTGCTCCTCCAACCCTAACTTCTAAATGGGTTTTGATCAGAAAATATACCCTTTGCAAGAACTGGAAGACCAGTTTGAGTAAAAATGATCATAAATTTGGCTCCTACCTGGTACACACTCAGTGAGGCACTCCAGCACCAGGAGCAAATTTCTGAGATCAAGTAGTCCCGTTGTCAGAAGTGTCCATCCATTTAGTTCTATAGGTTCTGACTGCATCCATATGTATGGGGCTATCTATATTGTAGGTTATGTAAGGCCGTGGGGAAATTATCTGTCGGCTTTAATAATTAACTTTCATTAACTTTTACAACAAAGGAGACTCCAGTGTAGTCTTGACCTTTGAGACTCTGATCAGTAGACTAGATGGTGACACAGCTTCCTCAAGTTCCTTGTGAGATTATACCACTCATTGCACTTGTGTGTGTGTGTGTGTGTGTTTCATTGTTTGCAGAGATTTACACAGAGAGGTGTACATGGAAGTTAAAAAAAAATCTCTGCAAGTGTTACCTCCCTCATGTTCTACCTGCCAATTTAGAAGGGAGCTCCCAGTGACTTTCAGATTTCTAACACCAGCCCTCTAGACCCACATATTTAATGTCTATCTATCTTCTCCGCTTGGATGCCCCATGGGCATTTCAAACCTGACACATCCAAATCTGAACTCTTTTTTTTTTTTTAAGATTTTATTTATTTATTTGAGAGAGAGAGTGAGAGAGAGAGAGAGAGCTGAAGAGGGGTAGGGTCAGAGGGAGAAGCAGACTCCCCGCTCAGCAGGGAGCCCGATGTGGGACTCGATCCCGGGACTCCGGGATCATGACCTGAGCCGAAGGCAGTCGCTTAACCAACTGAGCCACCCAGGCGCCCCAAATCTGAACTCTTGATCTTTCCTCCCCCATCGGCTTCATCTCTACTCTTCGCCATTCCGTTAAAGAGTACTCCCTCTACTCATGTCAGAAACCTGTTGCAAACACTCTCCTCTTGCAAACACTCTCCTCACCTGCAGCCAATCTATCAACATCAAGGCTTGTTGAATCGACCTCCAAAATATATCACAAAGCCATTGTTTTCCACCTCTATGTGCCTCCCTAGCTTTAACCACTGCCGCCCCTTGCCAGAGCCTCATGTTGCACTCCTTGCTTGCTCTCAGGCCTCTCAGTCTCTTTGCACCCACATTCATGATCTTTTCCTGCTAGACTCTTCGTGGAGCTATAATTATCCTTAAGATAAAAGGTCTCCAAAGTCTTGCATGGTACCCCGCTGCCCACCTCCCCAACATCATCTGGTCCTGCTCTCCCCATTGTTTTCTCCACTCCAGTCACAGTGGTGTCCTTTAGTCCCTAGAATTTTCCAGCTCCTTCTAGACATTGTTTCCTCTGCTTAAAAGCTCTTCTCCTTCCCGATCTCTCTGGCTGTTACTTAGCTTCAGTGTCACTTTCTCAGAGAGAACACATTTGATTCCCTGATCTAAATTAGCTCCTTTTATGATATTCTCTCCTAGCTTCCAGTAATTTTCTAACATAGCATCATAATTTTAAGATAAGTATTTTTGCCACTACTTGTAATGGTTGCCTCCCTCATTAGAATGAAAGCTCCATACAAGCAGGGACCTTGGGCTGTCTTAACGACTAGGGTAACCCCAGTAGCTAGGATGAATCTATCATAGAACTGGTTGAGCGAGACTTAAGTGAATGAATTGTATTCAACACAACACAATTCCGAAAGAATCTGGTAAGTCACTAGAGTTTGTTCTGAATTAATCTAACTTGCATTTTTTAACTTGGCTCAAACAGATACTAACTGTGTAATCGAATTAGATGTGGCATCATTTAGAGCATATAATACTGCTTTTGACTGTTTTAACAAATGTGCAACATTTATTCAGAACTATTGTGCATTGATCAAAATGTGTTCTTAGGTTTGGTTGCCTAAAGAATTGGAAAACAGTGCATTTATAAAGATAGACCCTCAGAACCATTGATCGGATTAAAAATGATTTTAGACCAAATAGGAGTTTTTGCAAGTTTTGCAAGTGACAGGATACAAGCTGAACAAAGAGGAAGCAGAAGCATTCCTACACACTAACAACAACCAAATAGAAAATGTAAAGAAAGAAAGGGATCATTGGTAATAGCAACAAAAGCTACTAGGAAGTAGGAATAAGTTTTGTCTAAAGACATGTAAGAACTTAATGGAGAAACTTGCAAGACATCACTAGGGATTGAAGGAAAACCTGAGAGAAATTTACAGCTGCACATTTTCATGAATGTGAGGGCTCAATATCATAAAGATAAATTAATCTATTATAAATTATCTATACCATTAACTGCTATTGCAATAAAAATCTAAATGGCCCCCCCAATAGAACTAGAAAAACTTATCCTAAAACTTGTATGGAAGCACCAAGGACCAAAGGACCAAGAAAGTCAAAACAATTCTGATGAAAAACATGTAGGGAGACTCCTTCTGCCAGATCTTATATTATTATTATTATTATTACAAAGTTTTAGTAATTAGTGTTCTAATCTGTGCTACGGGAGACAAATATACCAATGGAATGGAACAGAGGGCCAGAAGCATATAGTGAAACTTAATATACGATTGAGGCCACATTACAATAGAGAGAGGATGAACTATTCAAGGTTGGACAACTGGCTATCCAAATGGAACAAATACAATTTAAATACCAATTTCACACCATACACACACAAAATGTTTTAAGTTGACTAAAGACCTAAATGTAAAAAGCAAAATTTTTCAACTTTCAGAAAAAAAAATACTGTCAAACCTTGGGATAGCATGTTTTATTAAACAAGTCACAGAACTGTGCACGTCACAATGGAATTTTGTACCCATAAATCCTACTTTGTTCAAATTCAAATACGAAATGCACTCTAACAAAAGTGAAGACAGGCTCCAGCTTGAACAAGATATTTGCCCAAATTAAGTCTTAAGAAGGATTAGTGTCCAGAATATATAAAGAACTCCTACAAGTCATTAAGACAAAAGGCAAAAACTCAATATGAACTGTCAGTTTCCAGGAACTTGAAGTGTCAATTAATATATGAAAGATGTTCAATTTCACCAGTGATCAGGGAAAAGTAAATTAAAACCACAAAGAAATACATTTCACACCTTTCATTAGGAGGGGCGGAGCTAGATTTGGTGGAGCCTGAAGCTTATGTAATTTGTGGAGTTCATTTTAAGAAAAAGAATATGGGGGGGTGGTGCCTGAGTGGTTTAGTCAGGTAAGTGTCCAACTCTTGATTTTGGCTCAGGGTCATGGGATTGAGCCCTTGTTGGGCTCCGTGCTGGGTGTGGAGGCTGCTTAAGATTCTCTGTTTCTCTCTCCCTCCGCCTCCCCCCCAAAAAAAAAATTTAAAAAAGAAAAAAAGAAAAGGAATAAGAATTTAACTATGGGGATTTGAAGAGTCCCAAACAAATGAAGGGTTCTGAAAGTCAAGCTTCATTTGTTCTGTGGTAAATCTCTTTTGCCTGAAATGCCTGGAAATGCCAAGGGAACAAGGATGTGAGCAATAGGTACTTTTACACTATTGTGAGTGTAAATCGGGGCAATCACTTCAGAGAGCAGCTAAGCACTATCTTGTCAAATTGAGGACACACATCTTTTAAGACTTGGATATTCTCTTAAGTATGTATCCTTAAGAAATGTTGAGAGGCGCCTGTGTGGCTCAGTCAGTTAAGCATCTGCCTTCGGCTCAGGTCATGATCCCAGGATCCTGGGATCGAGCCCCACATCGGGCTCCCTGCTCAGTGGGAAGCCTGCTTCTTCCTCTCCCACTCCCCCCTGCTTGTGTTTCCTCTCTCGCTGTCTCTCTGCCAAATAAATAAATAAAAATCTAAAAAAAAAAGAGAGAAAGAAACTTGACATGTCTTCACAAATGTTCATAGCAACAATGTTTGTAATGGTGTGGGGGATATCCTAAATGTCCATTTACAAGATGATGGATAAAGAAATTACTCTTTGTTCATAAAAAGAATTCCATACAATGAAGAAAATTAATTATTAGAGCTGTGCATAACATAAACTCATCTAACAAGCACAAGATCGAGTGAAAAAATTATGAAATAAGTACATTACAATTCTATTTGTATAAAGTTTAAAAACATGCAAAATACATATGATTTATAGACAAATAGCAAATGTATAAAAACAAGCAATGGAAGGGCACCTGGGTGGCTCAGCTGGTTAAGCGTCTGCCTTCAGCTCAGGTTATGATCCCAGGGTCTTGGGATCGAGCCCCGCATCGGGCTCCCTGCTCAGCGGGGAGCCTGCTCCTCCCTCTGCTGCTACCCATGCTTGTGCTCAATCTCTCTCTCAAATAAATAAATAAATAAAATCTTTACAAACAAAACAAAAACAAGCAATGGAATGATAAGCAATTAAAGATAGTGGTTACTTTTGTGGAAAGAGGGAGGAAACTTACTGGGGAAGACTATGAATGTTCCATTTGGAACATTGTATTTCTTTTTGCTACTGCAGATTTCTTTTGTTTTGAAAATCTGAGGTATGTGTTAGTTTCCTAGGGCTGTCACAACAAAGCGCTGAAAACCACAGAAATGTATTCTCTCACAGTTTTGGAGGCCAGAAGTCCAAAAGCAAGATGTCCCAGGTCTCTGTCCCCTGGGAGACACTGGGTGGAATCCTTCCTTGCCTCTTCCCTGATTCTGGTAGTGGCCACATCCCTGGGTTCCTTGGCTTGCAGCTGCATCCCTGCCATCTCTGCCTCTGGCCGCACTTGGCACTTTCCCTCTGTGTCTCTGTCGTCCCCTCTTTTTATAAAGAGACTACTTAAGGACTTTTGGCTTAAGGACCCATCCTCCTTCAGTATAAACTCATCTTCACTAATGACAATGACCCTATTTCCAAATAAGGTCATTCTGAAGTGCTGAGTTAGGACTTTAACATGGGGAGGCACAATTCAACCCACAGCAAGGTGTGATTTACCTGCAGTGAAATATACAAATCTTAAATGTATATTTCGTGAGTTTTGACACATGCATATTTGTATTAGTTTTCTATTGATCCTGTAACAAATTACCACAAACTTAGTAGCTTAAAACAACACAAATTTATCATTTTACAGTTCTGTAGGTCGGAAGTCTGACATGGGTCTCACTGGACTAAAATCAAGGTGTTGATCGGGGTGTGTTCTTTTCTGGAGGTTCTAGAGGAGAATCTGTTAACTTGCTTTTTCTAGGCTCTAGAGACCACCCACATGCCTTGGATCTTAACCCCTTCCTCCAGCTTCGAAGCCAGCAATGTTACATTTCTCTGCCCTTTCTTCTATTTGCCATTCCGTCTTTCTGACCACAGCCAGGAAATGTTCTCTGCTTGTATGATTAGATTGGGCCCTCCCAGATAGTCTCGCCATCCCAAGGCCCTTAATGTCAATCATAATCCCAGTCTTTTTTGCCATTTAGGATAACGTATTCACAGGCTTGGAGCATTAGGGCATGGATGTCTTTGGGGGCCATTATTCTGCCTGCCACCCATGTAACACACACCCCATCAAAGTGTAGAACATTCTCAGCTCCCCCCTCAAATTTCCTCTTGCCTCTTCTTAATCAATCTCAGCCTCCCCCACCCCCAGAGGTAACCTCTGTTCTGATTTCTCTTGCCTTCAATTAGTTTGGTCTGTTCTTTATTTTATTTTTTTTTAGTTTGGTCTGTTCTAGAACTTCACATAAAGGGGGCATACAGTATGTTCTCTCTTGCATGTAGCTTCTGTCTTACTGTGTAATATATTTTTTTAACATTTTATTTATTTGAGAGAGAGCAAGACAGCACGAGAGAGTGGGAGAAGCAGACTCCCCGCCGAGCAGGGAGCCCAGTGCAGGGCTTGATCCCAGGACCCTGAGATCATGACCTGAGCCAAAGGCAGATACTTAACTGACTGAGCTACCCAGTGCCCTTCACCGTGTAATATTTTTGAGATTCACCTATGTTGTTACATGCATCAGTTGCCGATTTTTTTTATTGTTGAATAGTATTCCATTGTATGAATACACCAACATTTGTACATTCTCTTGTTGATGAACACGTTTCCAGTCTGGGGTGATTATGAGCTTTCTTGTACAAGTCTTTTTTGGACACATGTTTTATTTTCTATAGGGTAAAAACTTAGAAGCATCACTGGGTCATGGGATAGAAATATATTAACTTTATATGGAACTGCCAAATTGTTTTCCAGGAGTGGTTTTACCAATCTAGCTTCCCACCATCAATGTATGAGAATTCTAGTTATCCCTCATCTCTGCCAACATTTAGTATTATTGATCTTTGCAGTTTTAGCCATTAGATGTGTGTTTGTTTTATTCCTTTTAAAAAAAGGGGGCGGGGGACACCTGGGTGGCTCAGTCGGTTAAGTGTCTGCCTTCGGCTCAGGTCATGATCCCAGAGTCCTGGGATCAAGCCCTGCATCCGGCTCCCTGCTCTGCAGGAGGCCGGCTTCTCCCTCTGTCAGCTGCTCCCCCTGCCTGTGCTCTCTCTCTCTCTGACAAATAAATAAATAAAATCTTTTTAAAAAAGAAGCAAAATGTTTTTCCTCAAACAACAAAATAAGGAATCTTCCCCAAAAGTTTAGCCCTTTTCACGATGGGGGTAAAGTTTGGTGGAATACATTAGCTAACTATTTTTAATGCCATTGTATGATAATAACTTAGAAGTACTCTTAAAAAAATTAACAGCTCTTGAATCTTAATATAACAAATGTATCGATTTACACATATATCCTGGGAAACAAATCTTTTCCTCTCCTGTCAAATTTTATCCTCTTAATTGACATGACACCTGGAATTAGGTTTCCAACATTGTCCCACTTCCTGAACATGTGCTGTGTTTTATTTATTTATCTTTCTATCCCTGGCACAGTGCTGGAAATATCACCAGTGCTTAAAAAGGCTGTTGAGTGAATAATACAAATAAATAAGCATATTGATTTAAAACATGAATATGAAAGACTAGAGCTACCATCTCTTTTAGTAGAAAACAGTTTCAAATTTGCACTAAAATCATAATTTGACACCAGCCACAAATTGGGGTTGAGATAAATCCCTTTTTATTCCATTCTTCGTTGATGGTGGAAGAAATCTTAATTGATGAAGAAAACGAGCACTTATAAAAAAGGAAAATCAAAGACTTTGGATGCTCATGTTCTAAACCACGAAGTTTCCATCCACAAGGTTGTTTCAGATGTGGCGTCACATGACTCACAACAACTTTTGAGATGGGGATTTTTAGTTTAGTATTCTGGTATCACCTTATTCCACAACATGGCATGGCTTACCAACTGTACTGAGTTCTATTAGAAGAGCCTCTGGATTAAATGTCCGTGAATCAAACCCAATTTGAATGTAACAGAAGGGCCTATCTGGGTACTCGCAGGCATCGGTGGTTAGAATTCAGAAACACTGTGAAAGCTCTGTAAAAATGTGTGTGTGTGTGTGTGTGAGTGTGCAAGGGTGAATTTTTTCAGTGTCCCTAGTTTTCTTTTATTTTTTTAAAGATTAGTATTTATTTATTTGAGAGAGAGATAGAGCACGAGTGGAGGGGAAAGGCAGAGTGAGAGGAAAACTCCCCGCTGAGCAGGGAGCCTGATGCGGGGCTCCATCCCAGGACCCTGAGATCATGACCTGAGCTGAAGGCAGACACTTAACCAACTGAGCCACCCAGGTGCCCTCAGTGTCCCTACTTTTCATCAAATTCTCAAAAGCCAAGAAATGTGCAAAGTTATAGAGCACAGAGCTAACAGATTTAATATCGTGGCTACACGATATGTCAGTTATGTCAGTTTGTGTAGAGCAATTAGTGGACTCATTTAAATAACCCACCTGATTTGTCTTCTTCTGAGTTGACCATTCAAGTGTGTGGCTGAGTAGATGAAAACAAATGTCCTGGCAAAATGCAGGTGCATGCCCAGACGTCATTGACAAAATGAGCAGAAATTACACCAGGAGGCAAATCTCTTGGTCAGGAAGAGAACAAGAAAACTTCACCACCCCTAGATTAACTGTTATGTATTGACTTCAAATTATACTGATTTTTCTTCTTTTTTCAAGATTTTATTTATTTATTTGAGAGAGAGATAGCAGTAAAGGGCATGAGCGGGGTGGGGGGTGAGGGGCAGAGGGAGAGGGAGAAGCTCGATCCCAGGACACTGGGATCATGACCTGAGCCGGAGGCAGATGCTTCACCGACTGAGCCCCCCAGGCGCCCCCACATTGATTTTTCTAGTAGACCCCAGCCGTCTTTTCACAGGTGCGATTTGCCCAAACAGAGAATCTTTCTCTGTTTCCTTCAGGATTTAGGAAATAAAACCGTCATTCTCTTGTGTATTCATAAAGATTGACCACCCCCCATCCAAGGATTCCAATCCATCAAAGAAAACAATTCCCAGTTTAGTATGAATCTCTATTAATCCCTCTTAGTGTTGAGACTGGACACTAGACGGAAACTCACATTTCCGAAGGGAGAAAAAAGATTCGAACAAAGCGGTAATCACCAATCAGAAGCAAATTAAACCTTCTGGTGACTTATTTTGGTCCAACTTGAGGCTTGATTTAGTAAAGAGCACACAGGGAAAAGAAGAAACCATCCTATAGAACACAATCCATGGAAACTCTTCCTTTGGACGAGTTTGGATTAGAGAGACCTCCTGGGGGCAAAGCCGTCCCCAGCTGAGTATGGGGGGGCGCGTGGTGGACGGCCGGGGGGCGGGTGCCCAGACATTTGTAGGCATTTGCAGGAAGTACACTTTGTACAAACTTGAGGGCAGTCACCTGGGGTTCATGACTCTCATTCCAAGTATAAGTCACCTTTCCTTTATTGTTTATTATTTCAATTTGCTTTATTAGGTGTGTAGTGTGATAAGACTTCTTATAGCAATATTGCAATGAAGGATTACATTTTATGTGTTTGAAGATAACATTATAACTTTTTGCCCTCGCCACTCCAGGCCTCCCTCCCAGCCCCGTCTGCATTTTGGAGGTGGGACTCCCAGTAAAATAATGAGTGTGCCAAGTCCACTGGGATGAAAATGTCAGACTGGTCATGGTGAAACTCCCTTCCATCTCATTGCCAACATTATTTAACATGTTGGAAGGAAGCCAACTTCATCTTTGGAGGATTTTAAAGAGCTGGCTGTGTTTCATACCAGCTTCATTATGGTAGAATTTTCTAGTAAGTAGTCATGCTTTCTAACGAGACACCATAAGAGTCCACAAGAGTCTCAACATCTGGATACTCATAAGACTGGATGAATCAACTTTTATTTCTCTGCCAAAACAAAGGGCTCCCTTTTGACTATTTTCTTAGTTCCTGACGCCACACGGTACACTGCTTATTTCTTTTCTGGAACTCTCGTCCTCTGCAGCCTATAACCTTGAATTCTCCTGATTTTTCTGTCCCTTGTATCAGTCTCCTTATAGCTTGCTCTTATTTCTGCCATCACCTCTGGTCCCCAGAACTTCATATCATTCCTCTGCTTTCTTAACTCTACATGCACTCTTCTAGAGAACTTTGTTCTCTCTACAGTCATTATTCCCAAATCGGAAGCTATCTCCCTTACCACTCGTTCACATGCAGATCCTATACTCCTAGTTGCCTACAAGAACGCTCCCTTTAAACTACCCTGCAGCTTCTCAAACTAAGAATGTCTAGAATCAGGCAGCAATTTCAAACCAAAACACAGTCACATTGTTCACGGGTCAGGCTGGCAAGAAAAAAGGTTTGAAAATATTCTTTCTAATGAGAATGTGGAGAATTGGAGCCCTTTGTGTTCTGTGAGTATAGGTGTTTATTAGTACATACTATTTTTGGGGTAATACTTATCAACAGTTAAAAGACATTTATTAGGATTTAAAAACACATATTATTTGACCTAATTCTTCCACTTCTAAGAATTTGTCTTAGAGCTACACGTTGATGGATATGTAAAAAAATTCACATACAGGAATTGGCGCTGTGGCAATGCTTCGTAATTTGCAAACAATAATAGCAGGAACAATACCCTATGAAAACAATTTTGTTAAATATAGTCAAAGTACTAATTGGGGCAGACTGGTTAAATATAAAGCAGCATTCATATGCTGAAAAACTATATAGCTTTTAAGAGGAATAAGGCATGTCTGGAAAGTTCTATCTTAAAAATATGCTATTAAAGGCAACGTAAATCGGAGCTGGTAGCATATGATCATATTTGTACACAATAAAATTTCAAGGATGAATCACAAGAAGCAGTTAATAGTCACTGTTTTGTGAGTAGGATTGGAAAGAGAAGGCAGAGGATTGCTTTTCAGTATATACCATATTGTGTTGCTTGATTTTTGAAAATACAATTTTATTGATAACATTGAAAATGCTATTTCTTTCTTACAAATTCATCTTCTGGTTTCCCTAACTTTGTCCACATCAGTCACTTAGCCACCTGGCTTGAGAGTTTGAAATCAGCCTTGATTCCTCTTTCATTTTTTTCTTACTTTATTAAGTTCAAGCTCAATGTGGGGTTTGGACTCATGACCTTGAGATCAAGAGTTGCACGTTCTACTGACTGAGCCAGCCAGGTAGCCCTCCCCATTCGTTTTTAAATTTCTCATAGAGTCACCAAATCCCCTTCCTCTCTTCAGTGTCTCTCAGCCCCATTCTTCCCTCTCCAGAAGGCTAACTCTGTCCTGGTCTTCGACACCTATTTCCTTGAGAATCGGGGCAAGCCACTTAATCACTCTTTATTTTCCTCATATGTAGAATGGGAATAATAATTCCTATCTTGGAAGGAAGGGGATATTTTACAATTAAATTAGGTAAGAAATTTAAGTCCCTGGCACGTAGTATGTGCTCAATAAATGCTATTTTCCATGTTCTCTCTAGAGATTTTGCCTCGTACCATTGTATCCTCTGATTCATATTATATACAGCTACCAAATTAATTTCCTGAAAATAGTATTTTCGTCATTGAATCCCAATGTTAACTTCCTTTTGTGCTCTGACCTTACCCTGGAATCATAGTTGGGGCAAGTAGTCAGCATCATTACAGCTAGTGACCATCGAGGCTTTTGGAGAATTTCTTCCGGAAGGAAGAGGGATTGCTATTACTGTCACCATGGATCCATGTTAGCAGGGTTGGGGGTACTTCTGAAGCAAAGTTTTCCCACAAATCAAACCCCTTTCCTGCACCCCTGAGACCTTTCTGTAAATTCTCATTGATCTAATTTGAGTAAAAACCAGCGGGGAAGTGGATGAAACCCCAAATCTGCTACTCAGTACTCAAGATCTTGCATCAAGATCTCGCATCAAGATCTCACTCTTTCATAACTATTTCATTTTCTTTTCTACTTTCCCTTAATTTGACTCAAATGAATCCATTTCTATACTGTCCTTCCCATGTTTGTTTTCTACTTTTTATAAGTTACACATGCTTGTTGTAAAAAAGAGAAAGGGAGGGGGCCTGGGTGGCTCAGTCGTTAAGCGTCTGCCTTTGGCTCAGGTCATGATCCCAGGATCCTGGGGTTGAGACCCACGTCAGGCTCCCTGCTCCGTGGGGAGCCTGCTTCTCCCTCTGCCCCTCCCCCTGCTTGTGTTCCCTCTCTCGCTGTGTCTCTCTGTCAAACAAATAAATAAAATCTTAAGATTTTACCCTGAGATCATGACCTGAGCTGAAGGCAGCTGCTTAACCAACTGAGCCACCCAGGTGCCCCCATATTTTACCTTTTGTATCTGTTTAAATAGCCCTGACCTTTGAAGCTTTTTAAAGGGTTTGGTGGGCAAAAGGCAAAAATTCTATTTTCCTCTGGATGTGCTCATAGGACAGGCAGATATTGCTACTTCTACAGCTGAACAGGGGAATTAAAAGCAAGTAGTAACTAAAATAAACAAAGCATATAAGCCTTGTAAAGGAGGCTCCCAGAACCAACCAAAGCTTGGGTGGAAGGAGATACCATCTGGTATAACCAGGTTCTTATGCCCTCAGGTTCTCTTCTTTCCTCTCCCCTGCCACCCCCCATTCTCACGTGTGAGGTCGAAGTAGTGGGCTTACCTCCCCTCACTTGGCGTAGATCGTTTCCCAGGGACCACTCTGTCTCCTGAGCCCTGGGCACAATCATGTCTAGAAATGCTCAACAGTGCCCTCAGAGCCTCATTTGCCATCCATAGGCACTCTCAAATCAATATAATCCTTATACTTTGGTTTTTGGACTGCATTGGCCATAAATTTATGTACATATTAAAAAGTGTATTATTGTATAGTACACAGGTATATAATTTAGAATGGATTAGATGTGAATGCCGTAGTCATTTCTAAAAATATATGTACAGATAGCATCAGGCATTTGGTTACAAACATAACCCTGCTATTGCAACATTGTTCCTATGAGAAAATCAGATTTGATTCACAATCTTTTGATTTATTATATCTTTTAAAGGAATACAACCCATTGTAATTTTAAGGACTGCATGTCCTGGTATTATTACTATTATAGTTATTGGATATTTGTTGAATTCATTATGAAGAGATTGAATAGGCAAGTACTGCCAGTTTTAATGTATTCTTTAACATGTGATCCAAATTGTAGCAAGAGAGGGGGAAAGAATATTAATCATGGGCACTTGGGTATGAAAGGGAAGAAAAATTGACTCCCTTTATTGAAAAGAGAGGAGTTTTCATGACCAAATTCATTAATGTTAATTAATAATTGACTTTTACAGTGAGTGCTGCTTTGTTCTATCTTAAAAAAAATTAAAAAGAGGATTCCCATTGGCTTTTCTCTTTTGTTCCAGTAAACATTAAAAAATATTTTACCGCAACACTTTGTGATTGAAACTAACCCAGCAAGGAAAGGCAGCCAAGATCAGAGGACAAGCTATTGTGAATTCTACATACCTTAGCAACATAATCGTTAGCTCAAATATTCATTACCTTACATTTGATTTAAATGAATTATCAACCCCCAAATGTTATCTTCTACTTTAAAGATTTAGAGACCCTTGAAAAATCTTCAAATTGTGTTTGGTCCCGTTGGCTTGTCTTTTCACTCTCCAAAACAATGTTGTCATACAGATGAATGGATAAAGAAGATGTGGTATATATACACAATGGAATATTATGCAGCCATCAAAAGGAATGAGATCTTGCCATTTGCAACGGCGTGGATGGAACTGGAGAGTGTTATGCTGAGTGAAATAAGTCAATCAGAGAAAGACATGTATCATATGACCTCACTGATATGAGGAATTCTTTTTTTTTTAATTTTTATTGTTATGTTAATCACCATATATTACATCATTTGTTTTGGTGTAGTGTTCCATGATTCATTGTTTGTTCATAACACCCAGTGCTTCATGCAGAATGTGCCCTCTTTAATACCCATCACCAGGCTAACCCATCCCCCTACCCTCCTCCCCTCTAGAACCCTCAGTTTGATTTTCAGAGTCCATCATCTCTCCTGGTTCGTCTCCCCCTGATATGAGGAATTCTTAATCTCAGGAAACAAACTGAGGGTTGCTGGAGTGGTGGGGGGTGGGAGGGAGGGGGTGGCTGGGTGATGGACATTGGGGAGGGTATGTGCTATGGTGAGCGCTGTGAATTGTACAAGACTGATGAATCACGGATCCGTACTTCTGAAACAAATAATGCAATATATGTTAAGAAAAAAAAAAAGAAGAAGATAGCAGGAGGGGAAGAATGAAGGGGAGTAAGTCGGAGGGGGAGACGAATCATGAGAGACGATGGACTCTGAAAAACAAACTGAGGGTTCTAGAGGGGAGGGGGGTGGGGGGATGGGTTAGCCTGGTGATGGGTATTAAAGAGGGCACATTGTGCGTGGAGCACTGGGTGTTATGCACAAACAATGAATCATGGAACACTACATCAAAAACTAATGATGTAATGTATGGTGATTAACATAACAATAAAAAATTATTAAAAAAAACAATGTTGTCATAAATAAAGTTTTGACTATATAGTTTCTCTTAATATTAAGGTATTAAGCGAGACCAGACTCAGCAGTGAAGGCTAAGAAGACCTCTTGGCTAACCCTTTCCTGTCCGCAGATATTTTGTTCTCTCCTGTTTTTTTTTTTAAGATTTTTATTTATTTATTGAGAGAGAGAGAGAATGAGAGATAGCGAGCATGAGAGGGAGGAGTGTCAGAGGGAAGAAGGTCAGAGGGAGAAGCAGACTCCCCGCCGAGCAGGGAGCCCAACACGGGATTCGATCCTGGGACTCCAGGATCATGACCGGAGCCGAAGGCAGTCACTTAACCAACTGAGCCACCCAGGCGCCCTGTTCTCTCCTGTTAATTTGAGATAACTCATTTCCTTATATTCAAGTTCTTAGACATTTTCCCCCCTATGTCTATAAAGGGAAGAGTTGACATCCAAGAGTGTGAATTGGACGTTCCCGTGTCTGTTGTGAGTTTCAGGGGATACGAACTGTGAAATCCCTGCTTTGTAATAACAGAAATCAGCATCTCACTCTTTTGATGTAATTTTCTAAAAAGTTTGCTGTGATTTGTCTTTTATCATCCATCCATCCAATTGATTGATGGCTTAAAATGTGCCTTTACCTCAACATTCCCAAATCCTATAATTCAGTGTTTTGTTTTATTTTACAGCTTTGGAAAAAAACATTGTTTTAAAATTCAAATTCAATTATATAAATGACTGGGGCACCTGGGTGGCTCAGTCAGGTAAGTGTCAGCCTTCGGCTCAGGTCACGATCCCGGGGTCCTGGGATTGAGCCCGACATCGGGCTCCCTGCTCTGTGGGAAGCCTGCTTCTCTTTCCCTCTGCCATGCCCCCTGCTTGCGCTTTCTCGATCTCTCTGTCAAATGAATAAAATCTTTAAAAAAAATTATATAAATGATTACCCTCATCTTTCTTCTCCTTCTTTCTTCTGGGAAAATCTAAAGGGTTAGTGATAGATGAATTTCCTCGATGAAAATTCATTGCTCTTACAGGGCCAGGGAATGATCTTGTTTTTATTTTTCTTGCTGAGGATACTTCAGATGTGGTGGTGAGTTATTTTAGACCACGTGGATACAGGCATTCACTCTAGGAAAGTAGAAGAAGGTGGAAGGAGCCAAGGGTTCTGATACCATGAAGACTGTACCAGCCCCCCCATAAGATAGCCTTAGCTTTGTGTTGAATGATACCGTCTTCTATTACAGTCTTATAGCTTGTCTAGGTAAAGAAGTTAGACTCATGAATCCATAGTTCTCAAGGCTTCTCAAAATAAGCTTTTTATTATTGGATTTTCAGCTAATAAGGAGACTATGTCACAACTAGAATTAGTGTTAAAACTAGTGACCATTCCCTACCCCAACCCCATTTTTTTTTTGCAATGGTTCCAATTTTAAATCATCTGTCTCATTGTTTTTTAGTGCACATGAACTTGTAAAACCCTGTATTCTCACTTTTTGGTTGGGAAAATACCATATAGTTACTGAAGCAGATAGTTTTTGGCTGCAAATAACTGAAACCCCAAATCAAACAGATTTTCACATAAAGAAAAAGTAATAGCTCATGCTACTGAAAAGCTCAGAGGCAGGCTGTAGGTAAGTTTGGTCTGGTTTCATTTCTTTGAGAATTTCTTGGCTCTGCTGTCCTTGGTAATTTCCATCATCAGGTTAGATTTTCTTCGTGAGAATGGATATAGAAGAATATTCAATTCCGGTGGAGTTTTTAGCTGGATCCATGATAGTCCAGCTACCTTTCCAACTGGTATGACCACATGACCAGATCTGGCTGACCAGGGAAGAGCAGGAGGGATGGAAACAGTTTTTGAGCCTTATTCTTAGAAGGGGAGGGTGCCCTCCTTCCACCCTTTTCTCCTTCCCATTGGATAGATTTTGGATGTGGCAATGAGTCATCTTGAATCATATAGACGAAGGCAACACTTTTATCTTTATTTTTTAAGGCAACACTTTTGAAGACAAACCATCTTGAATCCTTACAGATTAAGGTGTAATAAGAGGAAAGGATTCTGAATCCCTGACCCTGTGGAACCACCATGCCAGCCTTGAACTGCTTATGCCTCAACTGTAAAATGGGGAGAAAATACTCCTATTTTGTTTAAACCAGTATTACTTTGGATCTCTGTAGAGCAGCCAAGAAGGACCCCTGGGGTCCTGAGACCCTTTGAGTGGATCCCTAAAACCAAGCCTATTTTTTGAATAATACCCAAAGATGTCCACATTCTAATTCTTGGAACCAGTGAATATGTTACAAAAGGGACTTTGCAAATGTGATTAAAGATCTTGAGATGGGTGTTTACTTTGGATTATCTGGGTTGTCCAGTGTCGCCACAGGGGCCTTATAAGAAGAAGACAGGAGAGCAGAGACAGAGAAGCAGCTCTGGTCATGCTGCATTGCTGGTTTTGATGATGGAGGAGCAGCTTCGAGCCAAGGAATGTGAGGAAGCCGGCAAGGCCAAGAACATGGAATCCGCTAGAGCCTCAAGAAGGAACCATCCCTGCTGACCCCTTGATTTTAGCCCAGTGAGACTGATTTTGGACTTCTGATCTGAGAAGTGTAAGATGAAATTTGTGTTGTTTTAAGCCACTAAATTTGAGTTAATTTGTTACAGCAGCAATGAAAGCTGATACAAAACACCCAGACCTTATTTGCCTTTTTCACTCTCATTCTGTCCTGAGCATACAGTGGAGTTTTCCAGAGGTTAGATGTTGTGTTATCACCACAGATAGAACACATCAGATAAGAGAATCCTGTTGTCTTCTATTAACCTAGATATTAAAAAGATTTGCAAACATATGAAAATCAATGCCACCTCTTCTCTCACTAATTTTTGTTTTGTTTTGAAAAATTTATTTTTTTCATTGAAAACTATGTTATTCATATTAACCTATAAGAGGTATATTGTTATTTAAATGAATTAATAAATAGTTTTTAAATTCTCAGTTTTAATTTCTAATATAGTAGATATTGATAAATACAACCCACATAAATGAAAGCTCTTTGCAGGTCTCAGTAATTTTTGAAGATGGAAAGTGATCCTCGGGTCAGAAAATCTGAGAACCACTAATACATCCTAAACACTGTAGTACCAAAATTGGCTGCTGCAGTTTTAGATCACAAACTCACTCGCTATACTAGACAAAGGAAAGAGAGAGCTTACTTCCCCAAACGTCAAATAGAAACGCCAGCTTTCACTCTGGTTGAACCAATTTAGGAGCTCCGCCCACTCTTGTACCAATCACTGTGACAATGGGAGGGACTACTCTGATAGGTTCAGTAATCGGGCCCCACGCCAGGAGCTGGGGGTGGGCTCAATCCCATTTAAACTGTGTGGCTGCTACCTCGTAGGAGAAAGGGACATAGGGATGCTGGGGAGTCAGTCAACAATAGTTTCCGTAGAAAATGAAAAATGATGATGATAGCAAACACAGCATTTCTTGTCAGGCTCTGTTCTAAGTCCTCAGTTAATTCTCACAGCCGCTCAATGAGAAAGGCATTATTATTTATTATAACATGCAATATACCCTCTGCCACTGCTTCAGCTAAGAGATATGCTTGAAGAATGCTCAAATGTTTCACTTTCCTAAGATTTTGACCGAAGCTTTACCGTTAGCATAATGCTAGCAGTAGAATACAAGGGTTTACAGCACAGGCTTTGGGATGGGACAAACATACTCACATGGTGCTCAGATTTTGACTCAGAAAACAACGTGGTTTTGTTTTTCTATAACCTATATGATATTCTTTATAACCCCTTCCCCCACCGTGGCGTTCATTGGTGGGGAAAGTTATATTTTAGTCGAATTAAATAGTGTAATTCAAATCAACAATTTAAATAGTTTCTTTAGACTTAAATATTCTGTTTCTTTCAGGCCAGTGCTCAAGTCTCTCAGATTTCTGGCCCCCTCTTCCAGAAGGTACTAAGTGTTTTGGGGAATGCCACATCCTGGACTGGCCACGCCTGAGGGTGAAGGACCAGCTCCCACATGTTCTGTGGGTGTCTGCGGCTGAAGTGGGAGTGGCCTTCTCTCGTGGCTCGGCTAAGGCACACTTCTCTTCACTAACACCTCAACCCTGTCTTGGTCTTCACTGGGTCTTCACTATGGACATGAACGCTGTTGGCAAATTCCTCAACCAAACACCAAACTCAGGCCCATATCACACAGCCCCCGTCCTCCCACACTAAATATCCCATGTGGGAGCAGATGTCCTTAGGGGAACTGAAGTGAGGTCCTCCTCCTGCCTAATCATGTTGCATTCTGAGTTTACTTCAACATGGCTGTCTCCATGTTGGAGCAACTGGATGTCTCCAGTTCGTGAGGTGGTTCCTCCCAGAGTCCTCGGCAGAAAGTAGAGTAGAAACCCTCCAGTTGGGCTTTCCCTTCACCTTAAGTACTGCTACTCTTCTCTCAAGGACATTGGCACAGAGAAGCAAGACTGGGATGCATGTCTCTCCCTGCCTCTCTAACTCTGCCCTTCCACCCCCACCCCATAGGCCACTGAGAGGAAAAAGAGCAGGCTCTTCTCTACTACATAGACCTGTCCTCCGTGAAAGTCTGTGATCAAGTCTTCCAGACACGTTCCTTGATGTGGTAAAGGAGGACATAAGAGAATTTAGAAAACCCCTTTTCTCTATTGACAAAGCCTGACTTTCAAGCCTGTTGTCTTGCCAAGGAATTGAAAATCTGATTTTGGATGTTCAAAGCTGAATATTCTCCCTCTCTTTCTGCATTCCTGTTATATAATCCAAAACTCCTACTCTCACTGCTCCCTGATATGCCTTAGGCGCTCTGGTGGAAGGTTGCATACATCTGAGAGAAAAGTATACAGTATGAAAATACGTATGCCGGCGGGGGTGGGGGGGCACAACCATACACTTAATAAGATTACCCCAGGACGGGGATCCTGGCTCTGCTGCCCAGAAGTTGTGTGCCCCTGGGCAAGTTACAATCTCTAAGTTGGGGCTTTTTCAGACGATGCAGAGAGAACAGTAATATCTGCTTTACGCCTGCCGATCCCATTTACATACTCACCTGGCATGGCACCAGCCCTGTGAACGTGCGTATTCACGGTTCTCCACATACTGTTCTTGAACTAGCCGTCGGCTGGGCTCAGGATTAGGTTAAACGAAGTTGATACTGTGAGAGAATACTACTCAGTGACCTGTCGGAACCACTTTATCAGCGCTTCGCTGCTTGGTCAGTTCCTCCCAATTCTTAGACTGTGCAAAGTAAGATCTCTGAATCTACGGGGATATCGTTACCAGGAGGAAGGGGTCACTCCCCTTTTTGAGCTGTGGAGAAGCTAGACTGGAAAGAGAGGAAGGAAGGAAAGGAGAGGGTGAGGGAGAGAAGAGAAGTGGGAAGGAGGAAGCAAAGGAGGGAGTCCCAGGCGGTGCCCTCTACTATAATCTTTGACGGTTTGGCTGCCCAGGATAAAGGCTGCTGTCTTTCTTAGGTGGAAACATCCTTCTCCACGTAATGTGAAGGCAGTCGGATTATCGTGGGAGTCTTTGATGGACAATTCAGATTTTTACATAATTTATTCAATTAACAGATTTCCTAAGCTTCAGTAAGACAGGCATGGAATTCTGATTCTGTGACTAATACAGACCTGCTTTGTAGCTCTAAACGGGTTTTAGGTGCACAAAGAAGAGCTGCAAGGAGGCGGCATATGTAACCACCTGTATCAGGGTCTGGCCCGCTTTTTCTGTAAAAAGATACGTGGTAAATATTTTAGGCTTTGTGGGCAGTACTGTCTTTACTGCAAATGCTCAGTCCTGCTGTTGTAGCTGAAAACAACCATAGATCATATGCAAACGAACGAGCGTGGCTGTGTCACCAAAAACTATTTATGAATCCTAACATTTGAATTTCATGTAATTTTCACTTGTCATGAGATACGATTCTTCTCCGATTTTTCTCTCAACCATTTAAAAACACGGGCGCCTGGGTGGCTCAGTCGTTAAGCGTCTGCCTTTGGCTCAGGTCACGATCCCAGGGTCCTGGGATCGAGCCCCGCATCGGGCTCCCTGCTCCGCGGGAAGCCTGCTTCTCCCTCTCCCACTGCCCCTGCTTGTGTTCCTTCTCTAGCTGTGTCTCTCTCTGTCAAATAAATAAAATTAAAAAAATAATAATAAAAAAATAAAATAAAAACACGGGCTGAATGAAAAGGCAGTGGGCCAGGAATTAGCCCCTGGGGCTGTCATCTGCTGACCCTATACAGTGTCATTTCAGAAACACCGAGGGATCTTTCTGCTTGCTTCTGCCAAACACCTAGGATCCCACAGTGGATACTTGAGTCCTTTAGCTTAGGGTTTTTGGGTTTTGTTTTTGTTTTAAGTAGATACAAATTCCCTTTGGGGAGGCAACTCTTCCACTTATCAGCCTTTATGTTGCACTTTATAAAGTTCTGATTTTCAGTGGATTTTGACAGGCAGAAACTGGGAAGACAGGAAATGTCCTCGGGAGGAAAGAGAAGCTCTAGGTGTGTGGATAAGAGGAAAAGCTGGATTAATGGGACACTTCTGATGGTGTGAAAACTCCTCTTTTTCAAAACCTGGCCTAGCATCACGGAGGCTTGAACAGACTTTAGAAAAGGAATTGATCTAGTATGGACGCCGGGAAGGTGATGTCAATAATAATGGTTCAAAGAGAAAATATAGGCTGTAAGCATCAATTTCCACCAGGGCTTTGAGGAAGCCGGCCTAAAGACACGTTGTAAACACCTGCCAACGCTGACTTCCCCATTGACTTTCACTATGTGGATGTTGTTTTTTGCTACAAGAAAACTCTGTTTAAAGAAGCCATGAGTATAAAAGAGAACAGCGTTCTCTTCCTCAGTTGGTCAGATGAAGGGCTTGCACTCAGAGTCAGTCTCAAATGCGCTCATCCACACGCTCTTTCCCGAAACTTCTGTCCAGCACGGGACCGGCTACCCACGTGAGGCTAGTGGGCATTTAAAATGTGGCTCATCTAAATTGATAAGTGCTGTCTAGTATAAAAGACACACTGGGTGTTAAAGATGGAATATAAAAAACACATGAAATACCTCACCAATAATTGTAAAATACAGATTTTATGTTGAAATGACTCTAGATACATTGGGTTAAATAAGATGTATGCAAATTAATTTCACCTGTTTCTTTTTACTTTTCTAAAATATGGCGATTAAATCGAAAATTTCACCTGTGGCTTGCATTGTGTTTCTGTTGGACCGTGCTGAACCAGACTTTGAGCTGATAGGTAGCAGAGGGCCATGAAAAAGCACTGACCAGGAAGTCAGAGGCCTGGGTCTTACTCTTACCTCTGTTTCTTACTCATTTTAGGACCTTAGGTAAGTCACTTATTTTAATCTTCAAAATCTGAGCATGGAACTAGATGATCTCTAAGGCCTCATCCAGAGTAGAAAAAAAATTATCCAGGCTAAGAATATTCTTTTTTTTTTTTTTTTTTAAATAGGCTCCAAGGCCCGCATGGAGCCCAACCCAGGGCTTGAACTCACGACCCTCAGATCAAGAGTCAGATGCTCAACCTACTGAGCCACCCAGATGCCCCCAGGCTATGAGTATTCATATCATTTCTCTACTATATATATTATTTTATTTCAGATCATGGGAAGCTAACATTCTTCTTATACTTATTCCAAGGGGCTTTGAAAATAAAACTATAAGCCAGTTATAAAATGCATCATATACCATTCCAAAGAAAAGGTAAGAAGATGCTGTTTGATAATTAAAGTATTGATGTAACTATAATAAGTTCTCCTGAGAGTCTCTGGACCTTGCTCTGCCATATCCTGTCACCTCTCCCATCTACTGGCTCCTCAAATGGGCAGAGACTTGGCTGAGAGGTTGGTGTCAGATTCATTGCCGGGTCTTTATCCAGCGATAGCTTCTACTGAGTCTCAGATCTCCCTCCTACCACTGGCTTGACATCATCTTGCTTCACTTTCACCTGGGCAGAAATTACAACATTCTTTGGATGCATTTGATCACACACCCTGTGTCAGAATTATGAGTCTTTGAAGAAATAGAGATAAAGAGGAGAGATCCTTCTCTAGGGACAGAACTCAGAAACAGTTAATGAAGGGATTCTTTGGATCCGAAACCCCAAAACAATTTTTCTTGTTACTTTGATTCGATGGTCTTGTAAATAGGTCTAAATATTACTCTAACCCATGATTTTTGTTTATTATGTTAATATTCATATTTATCCATATATTACAGATTTTTCTATCTACTCATTTTTGTTGGATGCACGGTAGCTATAGCCCTATGGAAGGTGTGTCTGAATTCAAACTCTGTTTCTTTGGAAAGGGTGGACTTCATAAATATTTTTCAAAATAAGTTTTTTATTTTCAAATAGTTTCAGATTTACAGAAGAATTGCAAAGATAGTACAGAGAGTTCCCATATACCTGACAGCCAGTTTCCCCTAGGATTAACATCTTAAATTATATGGTATGTTTGTTTCAATTAATAAATAATATTAGTACATTATTAGTTAGAGTCCACACTCTTCAGATTTCTTTAGTTTTACCTAATGTCTTTCTTCTGTTCGAACATCCCACCCAGCATGCCACATTGCATTTGGTTGTCAGGTTTCCTTAGGTTCTTCTCTTGGATGTGGTGGTTTCTCAGACTTTCCATTTATTTATTTGTTCGTTTGTTTATTGAATCTTTGGGGTTCTCTCTCTCTCTTTTTGTTTTATTTTTATTATTATTTTATTTTTTTATCTTTTTTTTAAAGATTTTATTTATTTATTTGAGAGAGAGAATGAGAGATAGAGAGCACATGAGAGGGAAGAGGGTCAGAGGGAGAAGCAGACTCCCTGCTGAGCAGGGAGCCCAATGTGGGACTCGATCCCAGGACTCCAGGATCATGACCTGAGCCGAAGGCAGTCGCTTAACCAACTGAGCCACCCAGGCGTCCCTATTATTATTTTTAAAGATTTTATTATTTTTTAAAGATTTTATTTATTCATTCGACACAGAGAGCACACCAGGGGGAACAGCAGAGGGAGAGGGAAAAGCAGGCTCCCCACTGAGCAGGGAACCCGATGTGGGGCTCCATCCCAGGACCCTGGGATCATGACCTGAGCTGAAGGCAGATGCTTAACCAACTGAGCCACCCAGGTGCCCCTAAAGATTTTATTTTTAACTAATCTCTATACCCAACGGGGAGCTTGAACCCACAACCCTGAGATCAAGAGTCACACGCTCCACCAGCTGAGCCAGCCTGGCACCTCTCTCTCTGTCTTTTTAAATTGAACTATAATTAACATACAATGTTATAATGATGACTGTATGAGTTAGGGTACTCTAGACAAACTGACCAATAGAGCATATGTACCCCCCCCACACACAAACACACACGCAAACACACACACACACACACACACACACACACACAGATTTATTTTAAGGAGTTGTCTGATGTGATTGTGGAGGATGGCAAGTCCAAAGCCCAAAATCTGTACAGCAGGCTGGCAAGCTAAATACTCAGGCAGGAATTGGTGGTGCAGTCTTGAGGCAGAATTTCTTCTTTTCCGGGAAATCTCTCTTTAAAAAAAAAGAGTTTATTTATTTATTTGAGAGAGAACACAAGTGGGGTGAGGGGCAGAGGGAGAAGCAGACTCCCTGCTGAGCAGGGAGCCCCTTTCGGGGCTTGATCCTGGGACTCCGGGATCATGACCTGAGCCCAAGGCAGACGCTTAACCAACAGAGCCACCCAGGCGTCCCTCTGGGAAACCTCTTAAGGCCCTCAACTGATTAGATGAGGCCCTGCTCACATTATAATCACCTTTATTTAAGAAGGGTCAACTGATTATAGATGTTGACCACAACTAGATACAGCAACACCCATATTAGTGTTTGATTAAATAACTGGATACTATAGTCTAGCCAAACTGACACAGAAAACTAAGCATCACCTTGACCTTAACAGTTTGGGGGTGTACTCATCAGAGATTTTGTACAATGTTCCTTGATTGGGATTTGACTGATGTTTTCTCATGATTAGAGTGGGGTTGTATATTTTTGGGTGAACTAGATTTTATGGGCCAATGGACTAAGGGGTGACTGTGGCTGGTATGTTTGGAAATAGGTTTCTCAGAAATATAATCTTGGCCCGGGCTGTGGAATATACAGTGTAATCCTGCCATGGCCTACCGTTTGTGTTCTGCTGGAATGTTCAATTTGACCTTCTGACTATTATTATTATTTAAACTTTAAAAAGTACACTATTATTAGCATTATAAAGAGTTGCAAAAACAGTATAGGAATTCCTGTAGGCGCTTTACCCAGCTTCCTCTAAAGTTAACATTGCATATGGCCATAGTACAATCACCCCAATGAAGAAATTGACATTAGTACAATACTATTCACTAAACCATAAACCTGAATAAACTTGATTCAGATTTTACCAGTTTTTCTACTGTTGTCCTTTTACTGCTCCAGGATGCAGTCAGGATGACACACAATTTGTTGTCATGTCTTCTCAGTTTTATTCGATCTGTGACAGTTTCTTAGTCTTTCCTTGACCTTGAGTCTTTCATGACCTTGAGACTTCTGTAGAGTTCTGGTTGATGATTTTGTAGAATGCCCCTTTGTTTGGCTTGTCTGATATTTTCTGATGGTTCTGGGATATTATGCTAGATTGAGATCATGTCTTATTGGAAACAATACGACAGAAGTGATGTTCCTTCTTAGGTATCATATCAAGCTACATGATATAGCTATGTCTTATTAGCGGTGACGTCAACCTTGATCTCTTGGTTAAGATGGTGTCTGCCAGGTTTCTCCACTGTACAGTTACCATTTTTGCCTTTTTTAGTTAATAATTTCTTTTGCTGGGGAGGAGATCATTTGAGACTATGCAAATATCTTGATTTTTTAAAAAACTTTCACTTACTAATTTTAGCATCCACTGGTGGATCTTGCCTACAGCAGTTATTACTCTGGTGTTCAAATGGTGCTTTTCTTTTTCCCTCATTCCTTCTATATTGCTAACTGGAATATTCTGTAAGGAAGAGTTGGTCTTTCTCCTCCACTTACTTATTTATCCAGTTGTTTGTTTATATCAGTATAGACTCACATGCTTTTATTTTATTCTTTGGGTTATACACTGATTATTTTTCTAAATTCTATTACAATTTGGATGGAGGATTTTAGCAAATCTTTGAGTGAGAAAACACTTTGATTTCCTCATGTGTTATTACATACCTTTATTTTCTTGAAAGGAGCCAAGATAAAATCTAAATCTCAGAAATTTAAGTAAGAGTAGACAGTCTAGTGAGGTGATCTTAAGAGCAAAGCTTCTGGAATCACACCACCCAGGTACTTACCCTCTCTGCTTTACCTTCCTCACCTATAAAATAAGGATGTAAGCAGTATCTACCTAAAAGGAGGTAAAACAAGGTAATGTATGTAGAATGTTTAATGTAGTACCTGAGTATATAGTGAATGCTCAATAAATGTTAGTTTGCATGACTAAGAATAAATAATTGAAGGCATGGTTAACCCTGTTTGTCATGACTGAACCAGAAAGAGTCAACTAAAGGATTACTGGAAATCATACCTTACTTTGGTCCCACATCTTGCTTATGTTTTACTTCCTTCCTTTACATACTCAGTAAACACCAAACTCGGAATTTGCCCTAAGAATTATTCTTTAGGGGTGCCTGAGTGGCTCAGCATCTGACTCTTATCGAGCCCTGCATTGGGCTCTGCACTCAGCATGGAGTCTGCTTCAGATTCTTTTTCCCTCTCCTTCTGCCCCTCCCCCATTAGCTCTCTAAATTAATTAATTAATTAATTAATTAATTAAATCTTTACCAAAAAAAGAATTATTCTTTAAATTTTCTGAAATAGATCCAACTTTGAGCAGTTGGTAAGATTATGGAATTAGAAACAAGCAAGCATTACCTTAAATGTCTAACCCCCCACTGTAGCAATCCCCCGTCCCCGTGGCTCCCTCAACTCTATAAGCAATAAAAACGTGGGTGTTCTTGTTAACAGAGCCAGCCATACTACTCCCTCCTGTCACCCATCTCCTGCCAGTTTGGAATATCATGCTCTCATGCCTCTGGCCAGTCAACAAGTATTTATGTGCACCAGGCTTTTATATTCAATCCTTTTATTTTCTTCTAGGATCACTCACATGTCATTTGATGATCACATTGATGATTTGGTTCTCAGCATAACTAGAATTTTGGGGTCTGCAACACAAAATGTTTGAGGAAGGTCCTTCTGCTAACTGTTAAACCCAGCTCTTCCTTGTACCCCAGCCCCATCCTACACTCCAATCTCTTGGGCTTCTTTCTGTTCCTTGAACTCACCAACCTGTTTGCTGCCTTATAGCCTGTGTGTCTATTGTCCCCTCTGCCTGGAATAATTGTCCCCCCAACTCATCACTTACCAGTTATTCATCCTTCAGATCTCAGCTTACAAAGTTGCTGTCATGAGAGGCTTTTGCTGATCTCTACACCTTTATCCTTTCTCATCAATCCTTGCTCTTGTCTTTCCTAAACCTTATACACTGTCATTATCTATTTATTTATATGTGCCTTTTTTTGCGGCTTGACACCCTCCCAGAGTGTATGCTCCATGAGGGCGGAGCCACATTTGTTTTGTGTTGTTATTGTACTTCTTGTCCCTAGTGCAGCACGTGGTGCATAATGATCAATAAACGCTTTGTTGAATAAACAGCCAACATCTGCAAATGAAAGTGTTCAATTTATTCCCCAACCTTTCATTAAACATTCTTTGAATGCCTATTAGTGCTAAGTGCTGGGAATAAAACATGACTAAACCACATCCTGTGCCCTTTTGGAGGTCCCAGTCTATGGGGACAGTGTAGTAGGCTGAATGTTGCCTGCCCCCAACCCCCACCCCCCACCAGTGTATCAGATCCAAATCCCTGGAACCTGTAAACATTACCTTATTTGGAGAAAGGGTCTTTAGAGGTATGATTTAGGATCTTGAGATGGGCAGACTATCATGGATGATCCGGGAGGGCCCTAATTGCCATTACACGTATCCTTTTAAGAGGGAGGCAGAGGGAGATTGTACGATACACAGGGAGGGAAAGGTGATGTGGAGGTCGGGGCAGAGATGCAAGTGATGTGGACAGACCAGGGAATGCCAGCAACCACCAAAAGCTGGAAGAGGCACGGAATGCATTCTCCCCTAGAACATCCGGCAGGAGTGTGGCCCTGCCGACACCTTGATTTTACCCAGTGGTACTGACTTTGGACGTCTAACCCCCAGAACTGTGAGATCACACTTTTCTGTTGTTTTGCCCAGGCTACAGTAATTTGTTACAGCGGCCACAGGACATAAATACAGACGATGATACAAATAAACAAATCCTTGGGAAACAACATCACACATGGAGGTAAGAACCAAGGGGGTATATGCTTGCAGAAGAAAGAACTGTCTGGGACGTGTCTGGGAACATGTCGCAGAGACAGAGACGTTGAGCTAGGATTGAAAAGCTAAGCAACCGTTTTCCAGGCAGTGCTAGGGCTGGTGCGTGGGGAGGTCATATTGGCGGGAGCAGCGGTGTTTATATAAGCATGAGGCCACACGGAGCATGGCATGTTCAAGGAACCAGAGCATCTGGGTTGAGCTGGAGTGTCAGGTAGATGGAGAGGAATGGTAGGAATTGGGAAGATGGAGAACCAAATTGTGACCAGACTTTGAACTGCCTTGCATGTCATGTTCATATGCTTAACCTTTATTCTGCAACTGTTAGAAAACTAAGGAAAACATGGGGATGATTGATTTGTGGCAAATGAGATTCCATGGCAATATGAACAGTGGACTAGAGTGAGGTCGGACTAGCTCAGTCCTGCTGGCAACTGTGTCTAAAGATGAATAAGACACAGTTCTTGCCCTTTAGTAGCTCAGAGTCTACAAGGGAAACCAAACAGGGGAGCAAATATGTCCTCTATCCCAGATACTCGTTGTAAGGCTGTGACAATATCCTGTGAGAGATGAGACACTAACGCAGTAACAATAGGGATAGAGAAATGGGGACATTTGGGAGATAGCTCCTTGGTTTGTAAGCTAACAGACCCTAGAGATACTACAGACCATGGAGTGAAGGAGAGGGAGGACTCAGGGGTGCACTGAGGATTTTAGCTTGTGCAGCAGAGAAGTATCATTTATATAATGGTATGGGGAAAGGTCTAGGAATGTAGGTATGGTTGAATTTAAGATGCCTGAGGGACAGCCAAGTAGAGACTTCAGGGGGATGGTTAGAAACACTGGTTCAGTCTAGAGACACAGATCTTGAGGTCATCAACAAGGGATGGGACTTGAAGGCATGAAAGGGAATGAACAGGCAGAGACAAGAGAATAGGATCAAGGGCAGAGCCTGTGCAGTACTAGTACTTGAATGGGAGAATAAATACGAATTGTGTGATGTACGAAAAGGGTTGTAGACATGAATGAATATTCTGGAGACTTGAAGGTGTTGATGACTTCTGTAAATGCCTTTTTTTGAAAGACTTTTGGGTGTCTTAGAAACTCGACTTGGTTGGTAGCCCATATGTCTATGTCTGCTGGCTTCCTAGGACCTGGCCTAGGGATAAGGCTGTGTCATTTGGTTAACCTGAACACCGATAACAATAACCAGACTTTTGACCAAATCATTAAGCAATTAATCCAGTGAGCACTTAATGATCTGATCCTAATTGGCCAATAGGCTGACCATAATGAAAATCAAAATCCTCTTCTGCCACAGTTGGACCAATCCATCATGTAGACATTTCTTGAGATAAGCATTTAATTTTTCAGTTATTAACAACCTTCCAGTCATATTGGCAATTGCTCTTAAGCTATATAAGTCATGTTTAAATTAATGAGGTCAGGGCTCAGGAACCTCTTGCACCTTCATTGACTTTTCTGTGCGTTACTGGCAGACCTGAGGCATGAGCAATGGAGGGACGAAGAAGGAGGGAAAACGAGACAAGGAAAGAGGGGAGGAAAGAAAAGCAGAGAGGAAAGCAAAGAGAGAGGAAAAGAACAGAGAAACTGTAAAGGAAGACGTTTATCTGAATTTGCTCCTTAAGGTTAGGATGAAATATTTCTTTAAAAAAAAAATGATTTATTTATTTATTAGAGAGAGAGGCAGGGGAAGGGGCAGAGAGAGAGGGAGAGAGACAAACTCAAGCAGACTCCCCACTGAGCATGGAGCCCGACGCAGGGCTCGACCCCATGACCCTGAGATCATGACAGGAGCTGAAACCAAGAGTCAGAGGCTTAACCAACGGAGCCAGCCAGGCGCCCCTAGGAAGAACTATTTCTAGTGATTACAGGATCGAGGCAGCTGTGAGGTGTAGCAGGAAGCATGCAGTTTGATGCCAGACAATCCTGGGCTCTGAGCCCTGGCTCTACCATTCTCGTTGTGTGACCTTGAGCCAGGTAACCTCTCTGAGCTTTGTTTCCCTCATCTTGAGAGGTGGCGTGGCACAGAGTGAAAATGCCAGTTTCTCGAGCCGGGTTTAAATCCTGATTCTGCCTTGTACCAGTTGCACAACCTTGGGCAAGTTACCTAACCTCTTAATGACTCAGTGTCCTCACGTTCTAAAGTGGGGATAATAACAGAATCTGCTTTATCTAGTTGTTGTGACTCTTAATGAGTTAATACTTGGAAAGCACACAGAAGAGTGTGTTTGATAATGTTAGCCATTAGCTATAAAGTTGTATCAGTTAGATTGAAACATATTTGTAAAAGCTCCTAGGCCAGGGCTTGGCTTATTGAGGCGATCAGAAACTGTGAATCAGCCTCCCCTGTTTCCATTCCTCTGATGTCCCAGATGGGGGAAGAATGGTGGCTTCTTAACTTCTTTTTCTCCATCAGGGCGCATCCAAACCCACTTGGACCGGGCTTTTCAGATCCCCCATCCATAGCCTGCTCTCCCTTGGCCCTGGGCCAAACAGATGGAGCACTGGTGGAAAGGGGACTTTAATGGGATGTTTTTTCCCAAAGCAATCTGAAGAGTAGTTACAAGTGTCTGATATCGTCACAGTTAATTGCAACGGCTTCTAAACCTCAAGACTTTTGGAATTTAGAGGTGGCTTATGCATAGTATGCTGATGAAAACAATAACCCGGAAGAGAGATCTAAGAGGACAGAAACCAAAGTAGTACTGGTAAAGCCCAAGAACTGGAAGGTCACTGCAGTGTTCACACTTTTGAGTGTGATTTGAGTGCAGAACATGGCGTGCAAGATCAAAGCAAGTATTTTTGCCCCTTTCCTCCTAGCAAATGGGGGCTATATATCACACACATGCCCTCTTCCATTTCACGCAATTCATTAGCTTGCATGAAACCAAACTTCATGCTTAAAAAAACAAAAAAGCCATCCTTTCCCTATTTAGCACAACTCTTGCAACCCCAAAGTCAAACATCAGGCGGGCATAGTGGAGAGGCATCTGCAAATGAATGTGGAGCACTCTGCCTGGTGATTTCACCCCTGCAATGCAGACAGCACAAAAGACCCCCCCTTCCACTTCTTGCAGCCCCGGATCACCTCTACCTTCCTGGGATTTCCCACTTGCCTCTCCTGCCCTGCTCAGGCCACTGTAAGAAGCCATGACAGATCCCCTCTGGCGGCAGCCAATGTAGCTGACGCCATGCAAACAGTTAGGTAGGGGGATGAGCATGAGGAGCTGGCATCCAACTACGTGAGCTGGCCACATTCACACTTAGGAGAGGTCTCAGCGGCACAACTTTTGTACCTTCTCCTTGCCTTGTTTTTCTTATCTCCAAAATAATGATGGTGATAGAACCCACTGCACAGGCTTGCTGTGGGGATGGAACGAGATGATTAAATGAGCTCAAGTGGTTAGCCCAGGCTCTGACTCAAGCTTAGCAGTCAATACATATAGTTGCTATTGTTTTCTCTCTCTCTCGTTTTTTTTTTTAAGATTTTATTTATTTATTCAGGAGAGACGGGGGGGGGCAGAGGCAGAGGGAGAAGCAGGGTCCCTGGGAGCCCGATGTGGGACTCGATCCCAGAACCCTGGGATCATGACCTGAGCCACGTAGTTGCTATTGTTTTCAATAGCTCAAGGTTAAGGCCAAATACCAGACCCATGGTGGAGAAGAGTTTTTGTCCAACCTGGAGTGGATGAACACTTTTTCCAATGTGCAGGAGAAATCCAGTTTGTCATAAATGCAGTAACGTGTTAATCACACTGCCTTTATCAGAATGCGACTATCCTTTTTAAGTGTTTCCTGTGCTAGGTTATCCTTCATGAACTGCTGTCAAGGTCGCATGTCAATTGGCTTGGAATTATTGATTAAACGTTATTACTAAAAATCTACCTTTTATGTGGAAGCCAGAGCTGCCCAAAGGGGTGTGAAGACTCCTGACGAACATTTTCCAGAGATAATCCAGAGAGGAGGGCTGCTAGTACTTGCCAAGTCCAAACTCAGGTATGGGAGATGGGGGGGTGTTATACAGTCACTCCTGTATTTTTACCACCCAGCTGGTCTTATGAAGACTTTAGCCAGGGGAACATCTCTCCTCTCTCTTAAAGTTGGCTTCTGCTTCTCTCCTGGTCACATCCCAAGGTCACCTGGGGAAGGTGGGTCAGGGGAGAGGGGCAAGGATTGTCTTGTCTTTAGCGTTTGACCTCAGCAGGGCACACTGGCTTCTCTGTGTCCATACTCCTAACACCACATTGAGAGATAAGCTATAATCATAGGGTAAATAAAAGAAAAAGCTATTTGTTGGAGGTGAGGGGGAAGCAGAGAGGGGAAATTCAGGTGATGTGTAGATGGCTGCTGGAACCAGCAGTGTGTTTTTGGTTCGAACTGGGTTAAATTGGAATTGAACTAATGATTCAACATTAAACATGCTTCTTGCACATCTCCCATTTGTCTGTATGCTGTATTCCTTCTTTGTTCTCATCAAATTAATGAGTCAGCATAGGAAGTTCATTTGCAGGGAAGGGATTGATGTTGCCCTAAAAAATGAAGGTGGGGGACATCTCTGTGTCCCAGCACACTCTCCTAAAGGTCCCGGGAGGAAGCTGGTTGTGATGGTGGCTTGGGGAGGGGGTACTTTGGAGAGCCTCCCCTGCCCCTGCTCTGGCTTCTGCAGGGACAATCTGCCTACTCTGCCCAGCTCCCTGGCCTTCAGTCTGTCCTAGTCACTCTCACTTGCAGGTGCATGGGAAGACCTCAATTAATTTTTGTTGAATGAATGAAAGAACTTGGGTTTTGAGACTCTGTATGTTAAAATTACATTTTGTGTGTGTGTGCTAGCCAGAAAGCCTGGAAAGAGTGAGGCTTATCACTAAAAACATATTTGCCCTGTCCTCCTAAGCAAAGTCTTGGAAGATCAGAGAAGAGGTAATGCATTTTTTCCTTTTTCTTTCTTTCTTAGAGAGAGAGAGAGAGCATGAGCAGGGGCAATGGAGGAAGGGGCAGAGGGAGAGGGAGAGAGAATCTCAAACAGACTCTGTGCTGAGCTCAGACCCCGAAATGGGGCTCGATCTCACAACCCTGAGCCGAAATCGAAGAGTCGGACGCTTACCCGACTGAGCCACCCAGGAGCCCCTTCATTTTTATTTTTCCTAAACCTGTCTTTCAGGGAGGTCTTGGAAGATTTGGCTCTAACTCGTCTGTAGAGGATTAATAAAGGGCAAAGATACATATCACAGACTCACATCAGGTACATTCCTTGTGAAGCACAGACCGAACAGGCCAAGAATGCAGTAAGTCCCACCCTGAACCAACACCCTGGAGACTGTGAGATTGTAACAGGTACATAGCGAGGCAGTACGCAATTTTAAGTGCCCCCTCCACCACCAAATGCCATCCCCACCAGATTCCTTCCAGCATAAATCAACCACCAACCTAGACTCAAACTTAGGAGCAGGAGGAAAACACCCAGAAGGAAACGGGAATGTTGATATGATACAAAGGACAGGAATGGGGAGAAGCTAGTAAAGAAATTTTAACCACTGTCGCTTCCAACGTATGAGGACAGTAGGGTTGGAGACAGAACACCCATTAATCTAGCAATGACACGGAGTTTATTGAGGGCAGGGAAGGGTTCCTCTCACTAGATGTGCCACGATTTGCTACTTTGCTGCAGGAAAATACTGGATTGCCAACCTGAGGGCGTGACCCATGACAAGCGCGTGTATACAGCTAAGGTGTGTACCTCATGTGGGCGAAGCCTGAGGTTCATGGAGTACCAGGGACACATGTTGCTCACATGCTCAGGACATTTCACCAAATCATAGAATCCAATAAATAATTCTCCACAGCCTGCAGCTATTGCTCCCTGGATCATTTTGAAGTCTGATCTAGGGCATGCCAAAGGGAATGTGGGTCCTGAAACCATTAACCACCATGCCCATGCTCTCACTGACATGCTTCCCTTCTTGGTTTAATCTGAAATTGTTCTTCCTGATGAAGGCAAAGGGCTTTCTAAAGTCTCCATTAAAAAAATAAATATATTTTTTTACCCCATTAATACCCGTTAGATCAAGTTAGTTTTTTTTTTTAAAGATTTTATTTATTTATTTGAGGGAGAGAGAATGAGAGACAGAGAACACGAGAGGGAAGAGGGTCAGAGAGAGAAGCAGACTCCCCGCTGAGCAGGGAGCCCGACATGGGACTCGATCCCGGGACTCCAGGATCATGACCTGTGCCGAAGGCAGTTGCTTAACCAACTGAGCCACCCAGGCGCCCATACCCGTTAGATCAAGTTAGTTTGTTATTTTTCTGCACTTGAGTAGGACCCAGAGGGTAAAGTAAGCATGGAGGCAGGGAGAGGTGGGGGCGCGGTGGTGGCTGGTGGGGGGGAGGATGGGGATGGGGGAGGGGAGGGTTCTGTGTTCTGACCTCTCACATGTAGAGACACCTGCTGAGAAGGCAAACATGTTCAGTCTAGAGGGGAAGCGGGAGGGGGTTGAAACTGTAAATGACATCAAGCTATCCAATATTCAACCGACACATATTTATCGATTATCTATTATGTTCCAGGCACTGCTCTAGGTCCTGGGGAATAACAGTAAGTAAAAGAGGGCAAAAATCTCGGCTCCCCTTGAGCTTCTATCCTAGTGAGGAGGGACATGCCGTGGATGACACAAATAAAGCACGTATTCAGAGTGGCAGATGAATACCAGGGAAGGGGAACTCGGGGGTCAAGGTGGGGGGATGATGAGGGTGTGGCTAAACTGGATGGTCAGGGATGAGCCTACTGATGTGGTGAACTCTGAGCCCTGTGTCCAGGGTTGTGCAAGAGTGAGCCGTGAGGCCACCAGCGAGGAATGTCCCAGGCAGAGAGAAGAGCGGGGACGAAGGGTCCATGACAGATACTGAATCATGTGTGTTACAAAAACCCTGAGTGAGAAATGTTGTTTGGTGGTTCCTGCGGACATAGTGTTTGATTAATGGGGATAAATATTTAGTTAATTAATATATAAGCTTACAATTTAAACATTTGGCCTATAATTACCAGAGAAGAAATCGATATTTGAATCTTGGACTATGGTTTAAGTAGGAAATTACCTCTTAAAATGACCTCTTCATTAAGAAAAGCTTTAACTTATTAATTAATAATTTACCGCCTGTAAGAAGCTCTTGCATAATGTATTGATCAAACCTGATTCTTTCGTATTTTAGAGGTGTCTGAGTTCACGTTTCGGGATTGCACAGGGCAAAGGTATTGGGGTACAGCTTGGGTTTCAGTGTAGTTCAACACATGTCCTCGCATGGCTGAGGGGCGAGGGAGTTTCCTGAGGTCTCCTTTACAAAAGACTTTCCACTCTTGTGACCCAATCACCTCCCAAAGGCCCCACGTCCAATTACCATCACATTAGGGATTCGATTTCAACATATGAATTTTAGGGGCATTCACTTTGTGCTGGGAACTGCATGAGGTGTTGGGGATACGACAGGAAACAAAGCAAAAATGATGCCTGCTTTCAAGAGGCGTCCACCTCCAGGAAAATATAGGTGATCAACAAGTCAATCAATAAAGGTTTAGAATAAAAAGTGAAAGATTAGTGAAGCAAACCAATGGGGCACGGTGGTGGTGTAACAGCAGGCGCTCAGTCTAGCTCCAGAGAATCATGGAGAGCCTCTCAGAGGAGGTGGCGTTGAATCAGAGATCCGTGGCATCAGCAGGTGCCACTCAGGGAAGCAGCTGGGAGAGAAAATCCCCAGCTGAGGGAACAGTGCGCACAGAGGGGCGGGGTTGGAAGGGCGGCTGTGTCCACGCGGGGCCAGCATGTACAGGGCATGGTGAGTCTGCGAGGAACAACATTAACTCTTTCCTGAGACACCCAGACCGGTAGTGCTCCTTTGGTATAGCGATCCCGTAGATGCAAACTGATCTGGCAGAGCCAAGAATGGGGTTTGCCTTTATCTTATGAAGAAGAGATATCGTTTATTTTTAAAGTCAGGTTAATTGGGATGTAATTTACATACAATAAAATGCATGTGTTTCAGTATACATTTTTGTGAGTTTTGACAAGCACATACAGTCGTGTAGCTACCACCGCACTCACAATATGGAATGGTCCCATCATCCAGAAAAATTCCCTTTGTGGTCACTCCCTCTTCCACCTGCCGGCTCCTGGCAACCCCTGATCTGTTTTCTGTCCCTATAGTTTTTGTCTGAATGAAATCATACATCAGATCACGCTTTCTGAGTCTGGCTTCTTTACTTAACAGAGTGCATTTGAGATTCATCTAGGTCTTTTGTGTATGAGTAGATGGTTCCTTTTTCTTGTTGACTAGTATTCCTTAGTGTGGATGTACCGCAGTTTATACCATTCCCTAACTGAAGGTCGTTGGGCTGTTTCTGTTTTGGCAATGATAAATATAGCCAGTATCAATATTTACATCCAGTCTTTTTTTATGTGTGCGAACATACGTTTTTACTTCTTCAGGCTAAATACTTAGGAGTGGGATCGCTGGGTCCTATGACAGTATTTGGTTAGCTTTATAAGAAAGCGTAAAACTGTTTTCCAAAGTGCCTGTATCATTTCCATTCTCAAGACCAGCATACGAAAGTTCCAGTTAGTACTGGAACAAATCAGTTAGCACCAATCTTCTCTCGTTTGTTTTGTTTTAAAGATAATTAAGACTCCCTTTCTTAACTGAATTTCTAGCATTCACTTCTAGGATTGGATTCTATGTTGTTGGGATATGGATAGAGAATGTCACATGTTTTGTGAATAACAGTAGAAAAAATTGTAACTGGATCACAAACCGAGAGCAAATGATAGGAGCCGATGGTCTCCTGCTCCTGCCTTGGATCATCCTCAAGTCCCGGCCTGTGTGTAAGCAGGTGTGGGTGCCAGCCTGGCAGGTGACACCCTAGGCGGCTCCAGCCACAGGGCTCGGGGTCAGACCAACTCAGACTCGCGGCACAGCCCCAGGAGACTGGAATCGACAGCACGGACCCTCATAGGTACCTGAAATTGGGGAGTAGATCCTGGCCGCTTCAGAGCTCAGCTGTGCTGTTCTGAAGTCTACAATGACAATCACGTGGCTCTAGATACACATCTGGGATGCTGTGCATTGGAATGTCCTTCCCCAGGTCCTAAATTATATATCTGGGGTTGCCATCCCGTTTGAGGTGCCCTACATATCAAATGGCCAAGATTATAGCCCAACTTACCTTTCACTTAGTGCCGCCTAAACCAGCTTAATTGGGCAGAGTGGAATTTAATGAATGCAGTAGAGATACCAAATCACCATCACTAAGGGACTAAGTGACAGTGGTATCTGGGCCATGCTTTCTGCATAACAAATAAAGAAAGATGATTTGATCAATGGTTTGGGGGGACTCCTGTGTATTGTCTTATAATATTTGCTCACTATTCGAAGAAAAATTGGAATTTTGGGGACATTTTGGTAACTTTTGAGGACAATGAGACAGAATATATAAAATGAGTAGGATGGTCCTGGAAAATCCAAGATGTATGCTTGCCCTGCTGACCAGGGTTAGAGCCGCTTGTCCTGCTAACTTCGTAACAAAGAGGAGACGGACAGAGCTTCAAGAGTTATGGTCGGTCGTGTGCTTACAGGTTTGGAATCAAAGGAGCTTGGGTCCCAATCTGGTTCCGCGTCGTCTAATGGTGTGATATTGGGTACATTTTTTCACCTTTTAAAGCATCCGTTTCTTCCTGGGGGTTAATGTGGTCATTAAGTGAGATCATGTTTGTAGTGCTTAGTGCACTACAGTACAAGCAAGACCTCAATTAATGGTAGTGGTTATTATGATTATTTTCTTCCTTTTGTAGCTATAGGGAGAAAGGAATGTGAAATTTTAGAGTGACTGATTTTGAAACCAAAGGTGAAGAGGAATTTTTTTTATTTTATTTAAATTCAATTAATTAACATATAGAGTATTATTAGTTTCAGAGGTAGAGTTCAGTGATTCATTGGTCTTATATAACATCCAGTGCTTATTATATCACGTACTCTCCTTAATGTCAATCACCCAGTTACCCCATCTCCCCACCCATTCCCCTCCAGCAACCCTCAGTTTGTTTCCTATGATTAAGAGTCTCTTATGGTTTGTCTCCCTCTCTGACTCCATCTTGTTTTATTTTTTCCCTCCCTTCCCCTATGCTCCTCTGTTTTGTTTCTTAAATTCCACGTACTAGTGAAATCATATAATTGTCTTTCTCTGATTGACTTATTTCGCTTAGCATAATACTCTCTAGTTCCATCCACATCATTGCAAATGGCAAGATTTCATTTTTATGATGGCTGAGTAATATTCCATTGTATATATATACCACATATTCTTTATCCATTCATCTGTTGTTGGACATTTGGACTCCTTCCATAGTTTGGCTATTGTGGACATTGCAGCACAGAGGAATTCTTTAATACCATGGCAGCTTCCATATTTTCTACTTGTTTCCCTAATTCAATAGCTAAAGATGTCTGGAAATTGCCAGCTATATTACCTTTCTATTTTTCCTGTGCAAACGACCACAAACTTAGTGGCTTAAAAGAACATAAATTTATTATCTTGCGGTTCTGTAGGTCAAAAGTCCTATTTGGGTCTCACCGGGCAAAAATTAAGGTGTTGGCAGGCTCTGTTTTTCTCTGGAGGTTTTATTTTTTTCTTAATTGCCATGTGGAGCCCAATGTGAGCTTGAACTCACGATCCTGAGATCAAGACCTGAGCTGAGATCGAGTCAGATGCTTATCCAACTGAGCCACCAGGTGCCTCTTTTTATGGAGGTTCTAAATGAGAAACTGTTTTCTTGCCTTTTCCAGCTTCTTGAGGGCACCCACATTCCTTGACTCATGGCTCCCTTCTCCATCTTGAAAGCCAGCCATGGTGGGTTGAGTCCTTCTCATGCCACGTCCCTCTGACCCACTTTTCTGCTTTCTTCATCCACTTTTAAGGACTCATGCAATTAAAGTGGACAATCCAGGATCATCTCCTCTCAAGCTCCTTGACCTTAATCACATTGGCAAAGTCCCTCTGCCATGTAAGGTCACACATTTACAGGTTCTAGGGATTAAGATGTAAACATCTTTGGAGGCGAGCATTATTCTTCCTATCATACTCATACCAGCAAATTCAAAATACATTCAGATGGAAAACTAAATATGAGGAGAGAGGAGATATCTGTAGTATATATTTATAGTTTATATATTAACCCCCAAATCAGAATAATACCCAAGAACCCATAATTAATTATTTTTAACTCAATAGCACTTACTAGAGAAATTTCCAACAGGAGTCATTTTGTTATATTATATTTCCTATTCAAATAACCCAGTCATTGAAATACTTAAAATGTATCCACTTGAAACAATGCTTCAAAGACAAACTCATTGGCCACTCAAGTCAAACTATACCAAACTTGAAGATGTGTTGTCTTGTTTTCAATATGTCTCCACAGAGGAAGATGTCGTACAATAGCCCATCATCACATACGTGTAGACATAACTACTCACTTGTATAATTTCTGCAAACAGACATCCCCTCTACACATGCTTGTGCTATTTTTTAAAACCGACAAAGGGGCAGTGAGCTGTTCCCATGGGCACGGCGCTCGAGTGCAGTGCACTGGACCACAGTTGGAGAACGTGACCCCCCAGCCAACAGACACAGAGAAGACTCAGCTGGGATAGTTGATGAGGTATGAGTAACACTTGCTTTTCTTTCCAGCAGATTAGATTGTTTTTCTTTTCTCAACTGCTTTAGCAAAACTTTGGAGAAGTTCCTACTTCTTTTGACAGCAACCCAGATCATTGAAAAAACAAAGAAGAGGCAGGGAGTTGGGGTGGCAGTTATGGGAAGAGGCCAATGTGAGTATACTCATTAATAATCCCATATTTAAGGGCAAAATCATCCGGAAACACATATTATTTTCCCTACGTAGCATTCTTTACTACTGTAAGAAAAATATATGGATGTTACTGTCCATTCCTTCCACCAATCTATACCTTGAATCGTTTTCCCAAGAGTGATGTGTTTGAATTCATATTTTCCCTAATACTCCCTGGGACATAGAACTTGTATTTCCAGCATGGCTTGCTAGAGGTGACTTGCAGTCTGTGGTTAAAGCACTAAGTAAAGATCGTAGGTACATTAAATGAAGGTAAGTAAAACCCCTATGCTAGAAAAAGTTTTACTATAAGAAATAAAGGTTATTTTCCACTCACACTGCCCACCACTGATTGCTGATGGCAGATCAGATCGCTGTCTTTGATCTTGCATAGGGTCCCTAGGGATTGTGATCATGTAGATTAATAGCTGTTGTAGAAAAATGCAACTTTCTGCCAGTAAAACTTGAAGGGTTGAAAATAAGCTCACTAGACAAAAATATTTCCCAATAACACAGAGCTCTTTCTTGGAAGCCATAGCCAGCTCCCATCTCTCAGGCCACGCTTGGTAATGCACTGCTCCAGAGATTCGAGAATGGCAGTGTCAAAGGCATCCTCGTGTGAGAACAGAAGCTGGAATGGAGACCAGTTCAGGGAGCTCCTGGGTTTTCTTACCTAATGGCTTCCTGGGCCTGTCACAGCTAGCAGTGAGACTTGCACCAGCGGATGACAGTAACCAAATGTGACCATGGGAGCAAGGCTTGCTGTTCCTTCACTGCACTCCAGAATTATGCTTTAAGGCCCCAGGTACCAGGATGTTTGATTTTGCCAACTTTCAAATCACTTCCCTGCTCCAAAGCTCCAGCCTCCAGTGTGGGCAGGACAGCTTGGCGGGTGTGGACCAGATGGACTTTCACATGGGTGAGGTCCATGTCCAGAGGTTTGGTATTACTCACTTAAATGATATTAAACTGGAATTAGTGTTTGGAAAATGGAGAGGGAGGGATGGGAAGGGAGTGAGAGGAGATGAATGCAGACTCCAGAAAACAGAGGCAAAGCCCTGAGTCTGCACTTAACTTCAAATAGATTCTGTTTATAAGGAACATACACTGATGCTTTAAATGCCAGAGTCACCCATTCGGTCATTCAACAAATATTTATTGAGCACCAACTTAGGGATGGACTCTGTTCTAAGTACCAGAGAATAAAACAGATGGAATTTGGGGGGAAGCTTATATTCTAGTGAAGGGAGACAGATCACAAAGAAGTAAACAAATAACAAGGTCAAGTGATAGACTGGAGAAGGAGAAATGTACATCTATAGATAGATTTAAGCTGACATCTGAACGTCAGGAAGGAATCAATTATGCGACATGTTGGTAAAGAGCACTCCAGGAAGAGAGAAGAGTGAGTACAAAGACCCTGGATCAAGAAAAATTTTAGGTGGTCTTGGGGCACCTGGGTGGCTCAGTCGGTTAAGCATCCAGCTCTTGATTTTGGCTCAGGTCATGATCTCAGGGTCGTGAGGTAGAGCCCGAGTCAGGCTCTGTGCTCAGCACAGAGTCTGCTTGAAATTCTCTCCCTCTGCCCTGCCCCCACCCCCGCAAATAAATAAATAAATAAATAAATAAATAAATAAATAAAGTCTTTAAAAGAAAAGAAAAATCCAGGTGGTCTTAAGCAACAGAAAAAGGGCCGTGTGCTGGGAATCTTTTCCCCTGAGACTTGGTTTTGTTTTGTTTCATTTTTTAAATTGTGGTAAAATATACGTAACGAGATTTAGCACTTTAACCAGTTTTAAAAAGAGTTTATTTTTTAAGTAATCTCTGCACCCAACATGGGGCTCAAACTCACAATCCTGAGATCAACAGTCGCACACTCTACTGATGGAGTCAGCCTGGAGCCGCCCCTTTTTAAATGTACAATTTGATGGCATCGAGGACGTTCCCATCATTGTGCGGCCATCCTCACCATCCATCTCCATCACTCTCTCATCACTCCAAATGGAAACTGCCCATTACACTAACTCCCTCTCCCAGCACCCCACAACCATTGCTTTAGTTTCTGTCTCTATGGATTTGACTTCTCTAGGCACCCCACATGAGTGGAATTATACACATTTTTCCTTTTGTGTCTGGCCTATTTCAGTCGGTATAATGTTTTCAGGGTCCATCCATGTTGTAGCTTGTGTCACAATTTCCTTTCTAAGGCTGTGAAATATTCCATTGCATAGACATTCCACATTTCGTCTGTCCACTCATCTGTTGGTGGACATGTGGGTTGCTTCCACCTTCTGGCTGTGGTGAATAATGGTGTGGACACTGGTATTGAGACTCAGCTTTTTTTTTTTTTTTTTAAGGATTTAATTTATTTATTTGAGAGAGAGAGCACCAAGCAGTAGAGGGTAGGGGGTGGGTAGCAGAGGGAGAGGGAGAAGAAGACTTCCGGCTGAGCAGGGAGCCTGACACGGGGCTCGATCCTAGGACCCCGAGATCATGGCTGAGCCGAAGACAGATGCTTAACCAACTGAGCCACCCAGGCATCCCAAGACTCAACTTTAAGGTGAAGCATCAATGGTCTAATTTAACTCTTGTGATGGCTGGATATGTGATTGAAACATTTGAATCATGTTAAAAAAACAGAAACGAAACCAAAGTGGCAAAGTGAGTTAACTGATAGTGTATGTTCCCCATCCCTAAGATTTATATTTACATAGTTATTTTACTTATTTTTATTTATTAGTTGACTTAGCGTTATACATTTCTAGATATCGATTGGAAGTAATTACGGACGGTTATCTATTGAGTCTGGGGACTGCATTTTGAAATCACTGTATTTATTTTCTTTTCCAAAGTGTTCAGTGTAAAGTATATAATAAGACACATTTTTTTTTAAATTGCATAATGCGAAAAAGCACGCAGAGATGACTTGGTCTCTGAATTGCCCCAAAACTCAGCCAGAGTGTTCCAGAGGAAAGGATGCCTCTTTGATGGAACAACAACAGAAAGAACAGCTCCGTGCCTGTCTATGTCTGCATCTACAAAACCGTGAGTAAATATGCCATCAGATATGTCTCCCTCAAAGTCACTCTAAGGTCTCTGGATAGTGGCACTGAAATTCTCATCAGCCCCACTCTACCCACAATGTTGGGGAGCAGTGATGATCATGCCCTTTTCCACGCTGATGGTGGTTTTCTGAGGTGCTACTCAACAAATAAATGTAAGCACACATCTGACATTTATCTAGTTCATGTGGTTTAAGAAGGAACCAAGTGATTCACTGCCTACCTCCCCAAAAATACATTTTGAAATCTTAGCTGGATTCATTAGTCAGATAATGCCGTTAGAGCTGAAGACAATCATCCAGGGAAAAGTCTCCTCGCCATCTTAAAATCCTGATTTAGTTTTTTAAAAATTATACACTCTCTGTCACACAGAAAGATGTAGCACATGTAGCTACACAAAGTATTTTCACTGTAAGCTTTTGTGAGACCCCACAAATGGATCACAGGGTTTTTTAGACCCAAAATCACTGTATTCCTGGCATCCTTTGCCGTCAAGGACTGTGTAAGAATTCCCCTCAGCTACTGTAATCCTATTATCCGCACTCCCAAGGCTTTCCAGACATTAACAGTGGAACTGTCCTCAGTGGTGAAGGACCTGCCAGAGGGGTGGGGAGCTGGGGGGCCTCGCTAAAAAGGTATCATCTTGCAAAGATTGCTGCCATTGGTTCTATGGGCAGGTATGATGGAGCATGTAGGGAACGGATGGAGAAATGGAATGGCAAGTTGCACGAAGTTTGAATTACTGTTTCTTTCTTTTTTCCCCCCATAAGGATGGAAATGGGTTTTTCCCTTTGCCGTTTCCCCCTAGTGCTGCAGATAACAAGATTCGGGGCAGCAGCAAGTCCTGGCGCCTCACCCAGAACATTCCCTCCCCTGGATGTTAGTCCTTCTCAAGCTTTCTAAAATGCTAGCAGCACACCAGCCCCGAATTAACCAGACTGTCCGCACACCTCGGGTTTAAGCCATGAAATCTGCAGACACGTAGGTATGAGGACATCTGAAGGATGTCTGTTTTTAGTGATTTGCCTCCGTGGTGTTTATACCATTGGGAAAATGAGCTGCAACCGATTTACCCGGGCGGCATCTAAACAAATTAATTCCTTGCAACCCTGCCCAGTTTCTGCTTGCCTGTGTCTACATTTCCTTCAAATGTAAGCGGGATTTACAGCCCACGAACAGCCTCTGTGATAGTTGTGATCTGGGAAAGGTGGATCTCACCCTACGACACAGAAAGGCAGAATGGAAGGCTGTGGCTGGTACGACGACCACAGAAGCTAAGGAAGCATCTAACTCCATAAAGAAGATATGTTCTGGCAAGATGCTTGAGTACATAGCTCAGACTTCAAAAATCTGATCTTCCCTGCCAGTCCCTTTCCCACCTCTATACCCCTGACCTCCACCCCCAAACTTAAAACCTATCATGCCCTCCTTCACAAAGTAAAGACCCAACTCCTTAGCAGGCATAAAACATAACAGGCTTTCCCTCGGTCAAGACTCTGTGCGTCTTCCTGGCTCCGGCGTTAGCTACCTTCCCCACCTCCCAGCCCACGCTCCAGGGCACAGTGAAGTTCTTGGTCTTCCACGAGCACCACGCTGTCCCTCACCCCAGGTCAGGCTTCTGCATATGTTGGCTTCTCTGCCCCAGTGCCCTTTCCTCCCTGCCTCACCTGGTGTAGAAAACATTCAGCACGCTTTGACTCACAGCCTCCGAACCTTCTTCCCATGTGTGAGGATACCCCTCACCTCATAAACCCTGTTGGGAAATAGCACCCGTCTTCTTTTCCATTACTCAATTTGCCAACTACCCTGGCACCTACGCTGTGGGCAGAGAGCCAGGCCTTGGCTCATCAGCTGCGGCTATTTGGAATGTAGAATCTGGAAGGAACGCCACCAAGAGGCAGGGTGGGGGCGGGGGCAGCAGCGTGCACCTTCCCGGGGCTGCCTGCGGAGCCACAGCGCCCACAGCAGCCTCTCATACCGACACTGCTTTTCCAAGTGCTTCTGTAGCCTTCCCAGAAATTGCGTGGCCGGCCGATGTCTCCATAGCTTCCTGCTTGAGTCTGCTTCTGTTCCTTGCAATCGAGAGCCTGAATGTTCCACCTGACCAGCTTCTGTGTGTCCTTCAAGACCCCCCTCGGATACAACTTTGCCTAGAAGCAGCACCCATCCCTTCCCACCCCTAGCCAGGCTTCTCCCCCCCGGGGTCCCACAGAAGTCTGGTCTACGGCGGCTCAGCTCTGGTGACACTGCGGCATGACCTGCTGCTCACCCATGTACCCTCGCATCTAGAAAAGGTTTTGCTCCCTCGGTCCCCCAGAATGCAGCACAGGGCCTAGTCTGACATGCAGTGGGACGTCTGTGCTATGACTAGAAGTAATAGCAATCATAGCACTCATACCTAACATCTATTGAGTGTCTGCTCTGTGCCAAGAGATGCACTATCCTGTCAGGTACGAGACAAAGATTTTAATGAATGAACCAATACCAAGAGATGCTCACAAGATACGTTTGAATAGTGTGGCTCAGGCGACCCCAAGGAAACCTTGGTGCTATTGCATCAGTGAGGACCCCCTCTTCACTCTTTTCTCTCCTCCTCTGGATCTATCACCTGTGTTCCACTCTCGTCCTCAGCTAGGTGTTATTTAATTTCTAGAAAGGTAGTTAGCTGTGGTTACGGTGTTAGTTGCAAGTGCCTTTGTCCTTTAGAGAAGCTTCTTACGTTATGAAAAGGTTTCCGGAGAAAGAAAGTCCTTATTTGCAATGCCTTAGAGTAGACCGTACTTGTTTTCGTGGCAGGGGCACAGGAGCTGGGGATGGAGAGAGAGATGGTCTGCGTACCTGTGTGAAGGACCCAGGGCATCAGCCCCCATCCTGGCAGAGAATTTCAATCTGAAATGGAACCAGAGGATATAAAATGGAAAGGCTCATGCCTATGCCCTCAGAAAAACAAAACGTAAGGACTGAGAGACTGATTTCCTGTCAATGCCTGGTTTATAGGAAAATGAAAATATTGGAGTTTTCTTAAATGATAGGGTGTTAATCAGGGGTTGCATCATATTGGCCTTGCAAAGATTTTCCTTATGGTTTTCCAGAGACATGGACAAGAAATGACCCAGGTCAGGCTGGTCTCACAGAAAGTTTGTATGACTGGACTGGTTCTCTCTGCTCGGGGAATTTCAAAGCTGGTGTCCAGGTGTTTTGACTTTAACAGACTCTGACTGAATTCCTGCCTCTTTTCATTTTCTGCCCGTAAATAGAGCCCACCCCAAACCTTCAGTGGACCCGCCTGCAGTTTGTGTGTCCCGAACTGTAATTCTTTTGCTATTCTTGAATAAACTCATCTCTTTGAGCTTGCCTCAGTTTACCTATTTATTTAGGTTGACACTGCCTGCCATTTTTTCTCTTCTCAGGGAAGTCCTCTTCTGGGATCTTCCTAAGCCCCACAGAGATTCTGCCAGCGCCTTGGCCACCCCATCTCCCCTGGGGTAGGCTCAGGGTGAGGAGGAGGAGAGGGACTGTAGACAGGCCTGTTGACTCTTCTGTTCCCATCCCCCACTTTCCCGCCTCCTGGCTGAGTGAACGCAGGATGGTCATGCCATCTCTGAAAGGCTGCTGGCCTGTGCTGGACCGCCTCTCTGTCCAACACGCATAGTCTATTGTACCTTAACGCAAAGTCAGGTGAGCAGAGGGCCTTCAGGTGAGATGTAAACCCACCCAAAAAACAAAAGCAAACAAGCACACAGAAAGTAGGACACGGATGGGGCAGGAGAGCAAAAGAGAGTCACCAGGTCTGCCTCCAGGTCTGACTGCCTGCCAGGCTGTCTTGTGAGGTTAGGAAGATGTGGCTGGAAGAGGCTGGTTCTTTGTTTCAAAACAAACAAGGTCCTCAAATTCTTTGAACTGCTAAAGGAACAGAACACTCCGTGAAGATGTATTCTCTGCTCTCCTCTGAACTGAGATCCTTATTTACAAGGGAGGCTGGCAAAATGGCGACCAGATATTGATCACTGCACCCAGTGTCTTCTGTGTGGGCCTTCATGTCCCGAGGCCTTTGAAAGCATGAATTTTTGAAATAGTTTACTGTGGTGAGTGGCTCGCCATGTTTCTGATTCCACTTTATGTTTCCTGTCTCTGAGCCCAAAGCTTCACAAGTGTGGCTGTGGTGAGACCTGACTGGGTACAGCCTCAGCCATGAGTCTCTTAGACCTGCTCTTTACTTTGGAATCCAATCCACATAGAGAGCCCTTTAAAGCTGGGGTCAGAGTGTGACACATAGACTATTGTGCTTGTGTGCTCACTGCTTGTCATTCTCAAGACACAAAGAGTGGAGCGCCATGAGCTCCTGGCTTAATTTGGTCAGTGCCTGTAGCAAATCTAAATGAGTTCCCCCATTCTAGGATAAATCAACCTCAGTTATCAAGACTAGTTTACCTGCACCGGACAGATCAGTCATTAACTTCTTTTAGGTTCCATGGAGTGTTTTAAACTTTTGTGTGTTTCTTCAGATGTGCACTAAGGAGATTTTTAAGGTCAAAGCCTTTAAAATAAATATTAAAATGTAAGAGCTTTGAGGGTTTTTTTTTTCTTTTTTTCCTGCCATGCCCCCAAGGTAGAAGAAGATTCCAGGACTTCTCATGGTCTGCCCTGCTCCAGCCTTGGTTCAAGTCACAGCCAGCTATTTCTCGAACGCAGAGAAAGTCCACAGACACAGCTCTGTTCTGACCCTGTCCCTCGCCCAGCAGTGAGAAGTACATTTAAAAAGTGCAAATCATATCACATCCTTCTCCAGTTTAAAACTCTCTCAACACTTCCCCTTACAACTACAACATACAAGATCCACCTGACCAGGCTCCCACCCGGCTCTTCCAGCTAACCCCCAGCTCGCCCCCAGCTCCCCATGCTCCAGTCCCTGTGGCCTTCTTTCTGTCCCTAGCACGCCAAGCTCGGTCCCTCTCTGGGCCTTTGCACTTGCTGCTCTTCCTGCCATTTGCAATTTCCCCAGATCTTTGCATGGCTGCCCCGTCTTATCACGAGGAGCTCAATTCACATCTCTGGAGGAGACTTTACAAGACTGCTCTAGATAAATCAGCACCCCTGCCCACCTCTGCCACTCTATCCCATGTCTCCCCTGTCCTACTGCAGCAGTTACAGGTACTTGAAGTTAAATTGTTTCAAAAGTACAGTGTACGTGTTTATTGCTGATCTGCCTCCGTACCCGATACTAGAGTATCACAGCTCATTGGAGGCAGGGACTCAGATTCTCTTAGTCCCTGCTGGACTCCCAGTACCTGAAACAGCGCCTAGCCTAATCAATATTTATTAACTGTCAAACAACAAATATAGCATTTAATAAAATTTGTCTGATAAGTGAACTAATGGGCACGGAACAGCACAGATGATTCTCAAATGTGTCATGCTGAATGAAAGGAGCCAAACTCAAAAGTCTACATACTGTAAAATTCCACTTACATGGCAGTCTGGAACAGGGAAAGTGATAAGGATTAAAAAAAAAAAAGGGTCAGTGCTTACCAGGGGCTGGGATTGTGGTGGCAGGGGTTGACTACAAAGGGCACAAGGGAGCTCTGTGTCTTTTTTTTTTTTTAAAGATTTTATTTATTTATTTGAGAGAGAGAATAAGAAAGAGAGAGCACAAGAGGGGGGAGGGTCAGAGGGAGAAGCAGACTTCCCGCTGAACAGGGAGCCCCATGTGGGACTCGATCGCCGGACTCCAGGATCATGACCTCAGCCGAAGGTAGTCGCTCAACCAACTGAGCCACCCAGGGGCCGGGGAGCTCTATGTCTTGATGCTGATGGCAGTTACACAGCTGCATGTTGTTAAGGCCATATTAAAATCACTAAACAGGATTAACTTTTTATATGTAAATTAAACCTCAGTAAATTTCATTTTATTTAATTGCCTGGCAAAATTCTTCAGTCACCTTAAATAAACATCCTTTATTTTTAGTTTTTTATTAATTTTTATTGAGCTATAATTGACATACCACATTATATTAGTTTCAAGTATACTGCATAATTATTCCATATGTGTATATATTGCAAAGGATCAGCACAGTATGAATAGTTAACATCCGTCACCACACATAAGTACAAAAATTCTTTTTCTTGTGATGAGAACTTTTAAGATTTACTCTCTTAGCAGCTTTCAAATACGCAGTACAGTATGAATTACAGTCACCATGCTATGCATTACGTATAGGTACATTACATGTACATGACTTATTCATATCATAACTGGAGGTTTGTACCCTTTCCCTTCCCTCACCCATTTTGTCCACCTCCACGCTCTGGCAAACACCAGTCATGCTCTTTATCTATGAGCTTTGTTTTTTGCTTTTGGATTTCATATATAAATGAGATCATATGGTATTTGTCTTTCTCTGTTTGACTTATTTCATTTAGCATAATGCCCTTGAGGTCCATCCATGTTGTTACAAATGGAAAGATTTCATTCTTTTATGGCTCAGTAATATTCCTGTGTGTGTGTGTACATGCCACATCTACTTTATCCATTCATCCACTGATGGACACTTAAAGTTGTTTCCATATCTTGGCTACTGTAAATAATGCCGTAATGAACATGGAGGTGCAGATATCTCTTCCAATTAGCGTTTTCATGTTCTTCAATTCCAAAAGGGGAATTGCTGGATCCTATGTGAGTTCTATTTTTAATTTTTTTTGAAGATTTTATTTATTTATTTATGAGAGAGAGCATGCTAGGGGAGAGTAGCAGAGAGAGAGGGACAAGTAGACTCCACACTGAGCACGGAGCCCCATGTGGGGCTGGATCTCAGGACCCTGAGATCATGACCTGAGCCGAAACCAAGAGTCAGACACTTAACTGACTGAGCCACCCCAATGCCCCTGTTTTTAATTTTTTGAGGCACCTCCGTACTGTTTTCCATAGTAGCTGCTCCAGTTTGCACGGAATAAGCATTTAATGGTTTGCAGAAAGGTTCTCATATTGAACGTGTAGTAAACAATCACCATGTACATACATCCTGCCTACGAAACTCTTGGGAGCAGCAGGGTGTGATGGAAAACATTAGATGGACATGAGCTATGCATTAGATGGACTTCAGTTTGAGTTTTGGCTTTGCCAAAACAACACAATAATTGCTGTGTGTTTCGGTTAGGACTTCTTAGTTGCAAGTAACCAAAACTGTCCACCCCTGACTACACCAACTGCCAGAAAGAGGAATGACATGGCTTCTCAGCTCTTGTTGGGAGGCAGGTGCCTGGAATTAGGCTCCCACCAAGACTCCATGCAGTGGGAGAGATGCGATTCCCCCCAAAGAGAACCAGGGTGCTCTTAGGATTCCAGGCAGCACTAAGAAATATCCAGTATCTTGTGTCACCTTGCTAAACCCCTCTGAACCTCCATTCCCTCATATTTAATTCCTACCTACCTCTCAGAGTTATAAGAATAAACAAAATAGCTCATCTAATGAAAATTTAGAGTGCTTAGAACATAAATGTTGTTTTATAAATTTTCTCTTTCCCTTTTCCTTTTGATCTATATATCTGCAACTTGTAACTCTAGTATTCCTAAACTCATTTAGAAAGCTTAATAATTTACCTAGGTCCCCAAGCTCGAAATCAGGGAGTGAGCTTCAGTCTGTTCTTCTATTGGTTTCACCTCCGAAATACAGGCCATCCATTTCCTCTGGACTATTACGTCAGCCTTCTAGCTGGTCCACCTGCCTCCCTCCCTGCTCTCCCCAAGGCAGTCTAGCATGATGGTACCGTGCATGGACTCTGGAGCCAAACTGTCTGGGTCTAAATCTTGGTGTTGTTCCTTAGTAGTCATACAGCCTCAATTGAGTTGCAGAATCTCTGTGTGCCTGTTTCCTCATGTGTAAACTGGGGATGATAACAGTTCCTACCTCAAAAAGTTGTCATAGGGATTAAATTACTCTATGTGAGCACTTAGGAAGTGAAGCCCTGAACCAACAACTTACTGCTTACTTTGAATGTGTTTTTTCATTTATAAAATGTGGTTAGGGCGCCTGGGTGGCTCAGATGGTTAAGCGTCTGCCTTCGGCTCAGGTCATGATCCTGGGGTCCTGGGATTGAGTCCCGCATCGGGCTCCCTGCTCCTTGGGAGCCTGCTTCTCCCTCTGCTTCTCTCTCTCTCTCTCTCTGTCTCTCATGAATAAATAAAATCTTTAAAAAAAATGTGGTTAATACCATTACTGCTAATGTATTCTTCAGTAAGTTGTTATGAGATATGTATGTGAAGGTGCTCTGGAAATTGAAAAGTACTACATTATTATTTTTATTATTATTATTAATCATGAGGGAATAATATCTGATGAGTTGATTACTCTAGCTTCATCAAGAATTGCCTTCTACAATTCATAAGACAATATTTATCAGTTAAAAAAATAACTACTGGTTTTTGTTGAAAAAACAGTAATACCTGACAGATGGTAAAAAAAAACACTTGAATAATATGAGAGTGTCTATTAAAATGTAGATCTATCTTCCTTACATCTTCCAACCCCTGTCTTCTTCCCTAGAGGAAATTAATACTGTCTTGAGTATCTTGAAATTTTCTCTATGTATGTGTAGATAGCCATATACTTTAAATTGTGGAACTAGGAACAAAATCTATTTCTATAGAAAGAAGAACGTTGTTCTCCATCTTGCTGTTTTTACTTACTAGCATGTCCTGGCAGCCTTCAAATCAGCATGCATCTTCAACAAAGATTTACCACTTCGGCTTAACATTGCATGCTATGGATGCACCAGCCCCGCTGCAGACATTTGGAGGGTTACTATTATATGAAACACTACAGAGAATGGCCGTGAATGTTCATCTTTGTGCACTTGTGGAAAACAGGTAAAGATATCCAGGGACCTGTCCCAGCCTAAAGAGATGAATTGTATGGGGGTGGGAGGCGTGGGACGTTGTCATTTGTTCCTGCCTAGGCGGGATTCCCAGGTCTACAGGATGAAGGCAAACATCACAGGGCCATGAAGTTGAAAGAAATAATTGTCACAGTTACCAAGGAAAATGTGTGCTTCCCCTATTCCATTCAATATGGTGCTGTAGGCATCTGGGTTCTGGAATCAGTACCAGTTTTAGCTCTGCAGGATAATCCTTTTACTGAGATCTTTGTAAAAAAAGAAAATTTTAGAATAGGTTACCCGCAGGGGTGCCTAAGTGGCCTAGTCGGTTAAATGTCCGACTTTTGATTTTGGCTCAGGTCATGACCTCAGGGTCGTGAGATCGAGCCAGTTGAGCCCCACATCAGGCTCCGTGCTGGGTGTGGACCCTGATTAAGATTCTCTCTCTCGACGATGGACTCTGAAAAACAAACTGAGGGTTCTAGGGGGCGGGGTGGGGGGATGGGTTAGCCTGGTGATGGGTATTAAAGAGGGCACGTTCTGCGTGGAGCACTGGGTGTTATACACAAACAATGAATCATGGACCACTACATCAAAAACTAATGATGTATGGTGATTAACATAACAATAAAAAATTTAAAAAAAGATTCGCTCTCTCTCTCTCTCCTTCTACCCTTTCCCACCCCCTCTAAAAAAAAAAAAAAAAAAAAAAAAAGAATAGGTTACCTGCAATAAAGGTCCATGGAGCCTCCCCTGAGTTCTGTTATTCTGCTATTTTGTGTGGGTCTGGGAATACTTGTAAGGTAGTACCTAATATTGCCTAGGAAAGACAAAGCCAATAGAAGTCCTAGTAACAAGTGATGACTATCATCCCCTTCCACCTTCCTAATTCATTCTCCAGGACCTTCAGTGCATACGCCTTCCAAAGTCTGCCACATTTCATTTTAATTCAGCAAATATCTACTGGCTATTCACTGTGTGCCAGACATAGTCCTAGGCTCTGGGAAAGAAGTGTTGATAACCAGATAGAGTTGCCACTCTCACAGAGTTTATAATCTCCTGGGAAAGGAGGGGATGCAGAGAATTAAATAGGCTTTCATTCATTCACCCATTTAAAACATACTTAATAAGTGATTCCTATGGACCAGGCACCAAGGAGGTAGAGATAAAAAGATGAATAAGATGGTCAAGGTCCCAGACTTCTTGGATCTTACACTTTAGTAAGTTAGAGAGAAAACAAGCCTCACAAATAAGATAATTATAAATCATCACAAATTCTATAAAGAAAACCAGTATTGAGATAGAGGGCAATAGAGGATCATACTTTAAAACGGGTGAGTCAGAGAAAGTTCCTTTGAGAAAGTGACATTTAAGCCAAGACTCAAAGAGGAGAAGGAGGCAGCCCTGGTAATAGTGGAGGGAAAGAGAGTTCCAGGCAGAGGCCACAGCCTATGCAAAGGCACTGGGCACGCATGAGCCTGGGGTGTTGAAGAAATGAGAGGAAGCCAGAGTCAGGGAGTTGTGAGTGAATGGAAGAGAGGCTTGAATGCAGTTTGGGGAGTTTGTGGTGATGTCATTCAGGGCCATGGTAGACGGCTTGACCCTGATTTTATTCTAAGCACAATGGGAAGCCAGGGCAGGATTTTTATGCCAAGGAATATCCCGATCTAATTTGTGTTTGAGAAAAGTCACTCTTAGTACTGGTTTGTGAGTGAATTGAATGGCAAGAATGGGAGCAAAGAAAACATTTAGAAAGTTTTTCCAGTATTCCAGGTGAGAGGTAAGGTGGCATGGCTTACTATGGGGCTGGTTGGTGGGTGAATTGGAGTTAGAGTTGAAGACACATTCATCAAGGCTTTCTAAAGGAATGAAGGTAGGAGGGGAAGTAAGGGATCAAGACAATCTCTGGTGTGGGGCTCAAGAAATCGGAGGGCTCGTATGGCCATTCACTGAGACAGCCGAGATTTACAGGAGGAACAGCAGAGCCGAGGTGGAGGTGAGGGCAGATAGGGAGTAGAAGTGGAAGTTCCTTATGAGGTGTTTTGGGGCCATCCCACTGGAAGGGTTAAATAGGTAGCATATACTTTGATAGGGACAATGGTAGATCATAGTTTAAGGACTGCTGGGCACTTTGGTCTCTTAATATGCTTGTGTAAGTAGAAATGTCCAGCTGATGATAAATGACCTGAATCTGGGGCTTGGGAGAGAGGCCAGGGCAAGAATTCTAGATAACAGATGAGGTCAGAGATGTGAAGAATTCAAGAAAAGGGAACAAGTGATTTGTTAGCTACACCTCTGCATAGTTCATGCCGACCACAGCCAACCAGCGCTTTTTCTCCTCCTACCATACTACGCATACCACAGCGTACATAGGTGGAGAGTCCTTCTAAATCTCCCCAAGAGTCTTCAGTCTCAACGTTGAAGCAGGGGATCCTACAATGAAAGAAATACCTTCAAGTGAGTTGGCAGGGAAGTGACATGAAATCTTTGAGTGAAATACGGACCTTTTCTGAAAGAGTCTATTTACCATGGTAAAATTTCCTTATGCACAAGTTTATTGATTATTAAGGGATTTGTCACAATAATGAAACCAAGCCAAGTAGGTGTAACTCCTGGGTAGCACTGCAAATATTTTGTAATTATGAGATTTAATTTCAATATTATCAGTTGCACTTAAACAGTAATGTTTTTATTACCTTGATAAGCATGAACAGGATTAACCTAAAAGATTACTTTAGCATGTTATCGGATTTCCTTCCACTTAATATTTTTCTACTCATCCACAGTTTGATTTTTTTTCTTTAGGCCAAATTTAACAAGGTTTAAACTCTTTCCTGTACATCTAATTTCTTTGCTTCCAATATATAATAAAATATTTCATTGACTTGAAAATTCATAATACCAACTCAAACAACTGTAAACATAAAAAAATATGTATTTCCAACTTAAAAGTGTTTTCTCTGGAAGAATTTTAGGAAAAATATTTATCTTCAAAATATTTAATCAGTACAATGTGGGTCCCAACCAATAGGGAAGATCGCTGGGCACACACAACGAATACAACCTCGCCATTGTGTCCTGGCTGGATACTGACCTGACTTTAGCATGGTGTTAAACAAGAACCTGTTGATTTCTATTGTAAGGCCTGCTGGACTTCAAACTTGAAAACTTATAAGAACCAAGCAAATGATGGATATAAGGTACGGGGGCGGAGTATAAGGCAAATACAAACTGGTGAGTTCTGGTCAGACTTTAAAGCTCAAAAGTCACCCACAAAGGACAGTAACTACATAGCTCCAGCCAATTGTTGCCATTAGAAATGCATATTGAAAGGAATCTCAAAATTTGGATTTGGGGATTATGGGCTGGGTGTGGACCAAGGGCTACCAGTTGGCTCATCTGTGTTCTAAGCCCATTCTTGAGCTTTTGCTGGAAAAAGTACAGAAGTTTCTCATTTGTTTTAGATGCTTTTTGGCCAAGATCGACTCAGAAGAAAGAAAAGTTTAGGACTCTTGCTTCTTTGAAAAACATCATTGTATTTTCTATAATAAGCTTTTGTTTATTTGGGTGTAAATGAGGAGAATAATAGGAGAATTACACTGTTGGGTGAATGTTTATCGGTCCTGTTTTAAGGAAACACAAACTTTATAGTAAACATAAAATTGCATTGTGTTATACCTTACGTAACTTATAATCTTTGGCCTTTTTCTGACTCTTGGCTTTTGTACTCTTTTTGCAGAACTGGATTTTTTTTCCCCTAATTAAATAAAATCAAACATAAACGTAAAGGGGTAGAAGTGATTTTGGATGTCACTTCTGTTTACTCTTGCCTCCCAGTTGGAACCACTCCAAATTAGTATGATATCAATTCTTTTCTTGAAAGCAGAAGAGGAAGGAATGGGAGAAAGAAGGAGAATAAGTGGAAACAGTAAGGATGGGGGTGGGGTCTACAACTTAATGAAATCGAGAAAGGTATTTCTGAAAAACTAAAGATGCAAGAGATTTAGGTCTTATATCTCATTGCTTACTTATTTAATAAATATCTATTGAGTATCTGTTATATATCAGGCACAGTTCTAGGCTCTGGCAATAGAGCAGACAAGGTCCCTGCTCTCATACAGCTTCCATCCTAGTGGAGTTGATGATGACAAAGTAAAAAGAAATAAGCGACAAAATTGCAGAGAGTGATTAGTGACTTGAGAAACAAGGGTGATGTGTCAAGGAGAAAGTGAGGAGGCCCCTTGTCTTTGTCATCTCAGGCTACCATCAGCAAAATACCATAGACTACGTTGCTTAAACAACACAGATGTTTATTTCCTCGCAGTCCTGGAGGCTGGCGGTCCAAAATCAGGGGGCCAGCATGGTTGAGTTCTGGTGAGCTCGTTCTTTCTGACTTGAAGATAGCCACCTTCTCAGTGTCCACATGTGTGGAAAGAGAATGAGAGAGTAGGCTTTAGTGTCTCTTCTTATAAAAGCACCAATCCCATCATGAGGGTCTCACCCTCGTGACCTCATCTAAACCTAATTATCTCCTTAAAGCGCCATCTCCAAACACCATCACTTTGGGATTTAAGTTTCAACATGTGATTATGAGGTGGGGGATGGGACATAATTCAATGTATAGTATTCCACGCTTAGCTTCCCAAAATTCATGTCTATCTCACATGCAAAATACATTCATTTCATCCAAACAGCCCCTAGAGTCTTAACTTGTTCCAGCATTAACTCTAAAGTCTGAAGTTCAAAGTCTCATCTTAATAGCATCTAAATCAGATATGGGTGAGATTCTAGGTACAATTCATCCTGAGGTAAAATTCCTCTCCGGCTGTGAATCTGTGAAAACAGACAAGTTATGCACTTCCAAAATACAGTGGTGGGACAGGCATAGGATAGACATTCCCATTTCCAAAGGGAGAAACAGGAAAGAGGGAAGGGGTGATGGATCTCAAGCAAGTCCCAAACTTAAAGCAAATTCCTTAGATCTTAAGGCTCAAGAACAATCCTCTTTGGTTCACTCTTCTGTCCTCCCATCACCCCCATGGCTCTGTAGCTCTGCCCTATTGCTTCAGCCCAGCAGGGATCTCTGCTGGGCTCTCTGCCAGAGCCTCACCCTTTGAAAGGAGGAAGCAACCTCATCCCTGGGCCCATGGTGGGAGTGGCAGCACAGATGATCTCTGAATCACCTTTGGTTTTATTCCCCTCTTTTCTTGAAGAATCACACAAGTTTGCAGCCCTCCTTTGCTCCATCTAGTTTTCTCTGTGTCCTTTAGTCTCACCCGGCAGAGTTTCCACTGGAACAATTCTATCTCTATTCCTAGCTTCTGCTGAAATGAATAATTAGATTCATGGTTAATGTTCATGCTAATCTTCTTATCAAATGGTTCTTCAGCTACATCCCTAGGATTTTTTTTTTTTTTAAGAACAAGCTTTGTCATTTCTCTGCAACATGGATAGGCTGAGAATCTTCCAAATCTTCAAGTTCAGGTTCCTTTTCGCTTAACAATTGTATTGTTCAGAATTTAGTTAAATCACTCTGTAATATTGCTCTTTGACATCCATTCTGTGTGGCCAAGCCAACTGCAGGGGCTTTTACTAACATGGAGCCCCTCCCTTGAGCACATGTCCTAGAGAACAGCCTGCAGAGTCACAAGTAAATGGAGGTTCCTGATAGGACTTCCCCAATGACCTTGTAGTAAGCCCTCTCTGGCCTTACCCTCATGCACACAGGATAAGATCCTGCCCAACCCCCAAGCTTACCAAGACCTAGTTATTTTTGGTATGAATTGATCAATCTCGTCTTAGCCCAGGAAATTCAAAGCACTCCACCAGAGGACCCTAATAAAGGCATGTGTCTCAAGTCCTGCTGTGCTCTTTCTACCTGTATGCTGCCTTGACCTCCCCATGTGGCCCCTCAAGGGGTTCTGTCTACTTCCTCCAGGACCTGTGAGCAGTAAACTTCCCTATTTTGCTTTCCCTTGCAGTATTTAGTTGAATTGTAGCTCACCTTCTGACAGCCAAGGACTCTATTTACCAAATGTTAATTAAACGAAGTCACAACATCCTTCTTCAATTCATCTTTCTCCTTCATCTTACTATGAGCAGTCAGGAGGAACCAAGCTGTGCCTTCAACACTTTGCTTAGAAATCTCTTCAGCTAACTATCCAATTTCATCATTCACAAATGTCAGCCTCCACAAAACACTAGAGCACATATTGGCCAAGTTCTTTGCCATTTGATAACAAAGACTGCCTTTCCTCCAGGTTCCAATAACATGTTCTTCATTTCTGAGACCTCTCCAGAAATGTTCTTAATGCCCACATGTTCTAGCCATGCCTTAAAACTCTTCCAGCCTCTACCCATTGCCCAATTCCAAAACTGCTTCCATATTTGTTACAATAGCACCCTACTCTTGGTACCAAAATCTGTATTAGCTTGGGCTGCCATAACAGAATACCATAGACTGGGGGGCTTAAACAACGGAAATTTATTTTCTCATAATTCTAATGGCTAGAAGTCCAAGATCAAGTTTCCAGCATGATTGGGTCCTGCTGAGAACTCTGTTCCTGACTTGTAGATGGCCAATTTCTCTCTAGAGTGAGCTCTCTGGTGTTTCTTCTTATAAGGGCACTAATCCCATCAGGAAGGCTCTGTCCTCATGACCTCATCCATAGTGCCTCTCTAGAGTGGTGATCAAGGAATGCTTCTCTAAAAGATAGTATTTGGACTGAGACCTAAAGGATGAGAAAGAACAAGGATTTTCTTCTGATTTGTTTGCTGTTGTAGTCCCACACCCTAGAACAATGCCTGGCAGAAGGTTTAAATGTTATTATGAATGAATGTAAGAATGAATCAATGACTGAAGCAAGCAACCTAAGTAGATCTGGGAAAAGAGTCTTCCAGACAGAAGGAACAACAATGCAAATATCCCACAGTAAAAAAGCTCTTAGCATGCTGTGGATCAGAAAGAAAGCCTTTGTGTCTGGAAAACATGGAACTGGGGAATAGTGATGAGCATAGAGTTAACAGAGATGAGCATGGAGAAGTAAGCAGTATTATTAGATGTTCCTTGGTGATCTGTACTTAAATATACTGTGCCATTAAGGGATAAAATCTAGAATAAGACTATCTGGATTCAAATCCCTGATCCATCACTCACTACCCGTGGGACCTCGGGTAAGTGAGTTCACCTCTCTGAGCCTCAGTCTCTGGTATATAAAATGGGAAAATAACAATACAGATAATGATAATGAATATAAATAACAATAAATAATAACACAAAACAGTCAGCTTGTTTTGAAGAATTAAGTGAGTTCATTTTAAAATGAGCTCAAAAGGTCCCAGTCAATAACTGTGAATATGTGGCATGTTTCATAATGTTTATAATTTGCTAGGAGGTTCGTGTGTCTTCTTACCACTGGTGTTCTGTCCTTTGTGAATTACCTTTTTTGTTACTGTTGTTGTTCACCAATTTTTCCACTGGAATGTTCTGTTTTTTAATTGTTTTCTGACTTCCCTTTGAATGTTATAAATATTAAAACTTTGTCATGGGCATTGCAAATATTTTTCCTAGCTCTTAATTTGCCTTTCAATGGTGTTTATGGCACTTATCCCGTTTAGAATTTCAAAGGTTCATGTATTCAATCTATTCTTGTACTATTTTAGTTTCTTAATCATACAAAGCATAAGAATACTTTCACATATTACACTATATTTCTTCTAATATTTTTTTACATTTTTATATCTAAATCTTTGTTCTAAGGGATTTTTTTAAAAAGGGTGATATAAGGGGGCACCTGGGTGGCTCAGTGGGTTAAGTGCCTGACTCTTGATTTTGCCCCGAGATGGACTCCACGCATCCGGCTCCATGCACTGGGCGTGGAGACTGCTTAAGATTCTCTCTCTCCCTTTAGCCCTCCCCGCTTGCATTGTCTCTCTCTCTGTCTCTCAAAAAAAAAAAAGAGTGATATAGGGGTATTATCACTGTTAGCATTTTGGTAAATATCTTTTAATACATAAATACATATTTATAGATATATGTATATGATTTTATATAAGTGTGATCAGAGACAAACTAAACAGCACCTCTTGGCATCGACTACCACCCCTTTACTACCTGCCCTCTAAATAAGGAAAGGGCTGGAGAAGGGAATTCATGGAAGAGTAGGAGTCAAGAGGTCTTAGCCTTTTGGTGGTGAGTTTATCCTTCTATCTATTGGGAAGATTCTTCCCCACCTCACTCCAAGCAATGTGTTGTGGGTCTCTCAGAGAATCACTCACAGAGACTGGAGGTCCCACGAGAAGGTGAGACCCACCTCTTGATCCCTGGCTGGATACTAGCTGGGCAGGCAGTCACACATGCAGTCCACTCTGGTGCTGCTATGGGTGGATAGTCATCTGAGCATTCTATGGAGAGCTTGATGAATGTCCCCTGAGGGCAAGGGATTTTCTGTGTCATGGAGACTGGTGTCTAATTCTTGTTTGCAGATCTCCAAAGGCAGAGGACTCTTTGGAGTAGTCCTTCAGGCAGGGCCAGAAGGGACTGTAGTATAGTGTGACTGGGGAAAAAAAGGTTGGGTGCCAGTCTCATCCCCATTTTCTGTGGTTCTTGGAGAGCACTCAGACCAATGAGCAGGTCTAGCCATCACCATAAACTACCAACTGTTCCACATCAGGAAACTGAAGGTCATTGTTACCTTCCTCTCTTTTTTTAAACCTTAGCTCTAGTCAACCACTAGCCCTTTGGTTGTGTATTCTTACAATTTCCTCAATCTCTTTTTTTTCTCTCCACCTCAGGCACGCACCAGTTGTTGCTTGGGTTACTTTAAGAAGTCTTCTAGGGTGAGGAAAGCCAAGATTTTTAAGGCAAGAGAGGGATGGGAGAAATCTCCTTGTTTTTGTTGACCCCAAAGCCAGGGAAACAAAGTGAGCATATTCCAGTTCTCAGACCAAAACAAATAAAATAGACCCCAAACAGAAAATTTACTCTACTTCACCCATTGCTCTTTTGAGTAGACCCTGACCTTTCTTTCTTTTTACCACAAAACATCATGTTTACATTTTTTGCCTACATTTCCTTACCACTCAGTTTTCAATTTTTGAATTATCATTTCCACCTCTCTTTGGCTGAAATTTGCTGTTAAAGATCATCAATGTCAAATACAAAGGTGTAACAATTAGGAATCTTTTCCGTTGCAAGTGATAGAACTTCCTACCTAAACTGGCATAAGCAAAAAAGGGAATGTATTAACTCTTATAACTGAGAAGTCCCTTGAACTAAGTACAGGCATGGCTTCCTCCAAGACTCAAAAACAAACAAACAAACAAACAAACAAACAAAAAAACAACCCCAGCAAGATGTCATTTTTCTCCTTTTATTGGCTGTAAGTCCCTGGTGTTGGCTTCATCTTAGGGCGATGTATGGGAGCAAGACAGTTGCAATGTCTCCAGTTCTTGTATCTACCTGATTGGACATTTAGAAGGGACAAGAGTGTGTTTCGTGTTTCACTTTCTAATTGTGTCCTAGGTCTCTGAACCAATCACTGTGGTTCCAATCAGTGGGACATACTCCCATGGAATTGGCCAGGTTTTAGTCACGTGCTGCATTTCCAGCCTTTGGGGCAGAGATGTCCAAAAAATATATAATAGGAGACACAAATGTAAAACACAGATGTAAGCCACATATGTAATCTTAAATATTAGTAGCTACACTTTTTTTTTAAGATTTTATTTATTTATTTGACAGAGAGAGACACAGCGAGAGAGGGAATGGGGGAGAGGAAGAGGGGGAAGTAGACTCCCCGCTGAGCAGGGAGCCCGGCGTGGAGTTTGATCCCAGGACCCTGGGATCATGACCTGAGCCGAAGGCAGACGCTTAACGACTGAGCCACTCAGGCGCCCCAGTATCTACACTTTTAAAAATTAATTCATTTAAAAATGAAACTTAATTTATTTTATTTAACCTAGTATATCCAAACTATTATCATTTAATCAATATAAAATATTACTAATGAAATGTTTTACATACTTTTCTTACACTACGTCTTTAAAATTAGCATTTTAGCAAGGCTTCCAAGTGATGATAGTGTGTGAGTCTGTGTGTGTGTGTGTGTGTGTGTGTGTGTGTGTATGGGTGTGATAGCTCTGAAACGAACTTTGAGAAACACTGTCCTATAGGCTCTTTTCTTTCTTCTATGTGCCCCAAATCACATTTATAGTGGCGGGAGTACTGAGTAATGTCCTGAAATATATTTTAGCAATTGAAAATTGAAGGCAATGTTACTTGTTAGATCAAGGTTAGATTTGACGTTTTAATACTATTGTGTGTTGCTGCCACCTTTTGGTCATGATACATATTGCAGCCACATAAACAACGACAGGTTTTGGTGGTTTGTGAGCCCTTGACATTTCAGGCAACACACCTCCTCAGCTGTATCTTGAGATGACTTTCCTTTGGAATTCCCATTCATGCCAGAGCACGGAAAGTCTTAATAGTTTGTATTATGGATTCTCAGACTTACATTTACCAGGTTGATTTTTTTTTTCTGTCTACTGTGGCACATAGATTTCTCCCCTATTAAAGCCCTTGTTATCCATATAAAAAGTCCTTATTTTTTAGAGATACATATTGAAGTAGTTACAGAATGAAATGACGTGACTACTGGGTTTTGCTTTAAAATGAAACAGGTGAAGGGCCCCTGGGTGGCTCAGTTAAGCGTCGGACTCTTGATTTTGGCTCAGGTCATGCTCTTGGGGTCATGAGATTGAGCCCCGTGTCCGGCTCTGTGCTGAGCATGGAGTCTGCTTGAGATTCACTCTCTCCCTCCCCCTCTGCCTCTCCTTCTGATCATGCACGCACACACTCTCTCCCTCAAATAAATAAATAAAATGAAACAGAAGGGAAGTGGGTGGTGATATATGTGAAAAAATATTGATGATGAGCTGATAATTGTTGAAGCTGGTGATGGATATATGGAATTCATTATAGAATTCTGTCTATTTGTATGCATTTGAAATTGTTCATGGAAATTAAATAAAAAAGAATAACAAGATTTTTTGTTTCTCACAGCATTGTATACAAGAGTCAGACATCCTGTGGCTACTACCTGATTTGTCGATTAATTGCTACCATGGGATAGAATTTTGACATTTTTTAGGAGAAAGTTACTGTCTTTTTAAAAGATGAACTCAAGGGCGCCTGGGTGGCTCAGTTGGTTAAGCGACTGCCTTTGGCTCAGGTCATGATCCTGGAGTCCCGGGATCGGGTCCCGCATCGGGCTCCCTGCTCGGCAGGGAGTCTGCTTCTCCCTCTGACCCTCTCCCCTCTCATGCTGTCTCTCTATCTCATTCTCTCTCTCAAATAAATAAATAAAATCTTTAAAAAAAAAAAGATGAACTTAAAAGAATTGGCTGTACATGTTTCCAGAAAAATGTTAGAGGGGAGCATGTTTTGGCTTACCAACTAAGACTCATTTTATCAGAAAAATAATAAGTATAACACCATCAGCACAGGGAAATTTTGCAATTCTTTAAGAGAGGAAGGAAGAATGAATGGCAGAGATGACTCTTTGAGCATCTTCTTGGGTCTAGTATATAAATGAAGAAAATACCTATTTGGCCTGTGGACAGTAATCAAAAAATGCCTAATTTGTGCAGATGATGATTATGTTCTTTAGTACAGTTTATCAGAAAACCTGCTTAATCACAGGGATAGCTATATTTCCACAGTAGTTACATCTCCCACGAGCACTGCTCATCTAATCCCATTACATCAAGTTCATTCACTGACCCGCCCCTCTGTCCCTCCTCACACCCCATCATGTCAAGAACAAGGTCCAGTTCCTCCCTGCTTAATACATTTTCTAACATGCCACCACAATTTTCTCCTACATTATTTTTAGCTCTGTTAATCCTTGGATATAGCAAAACCTCACCTCAACATGTATTTATTCCCATATCCTAAGTGTTTGGTCATTTGTATTCTTTTTCTTTCAATTTCTTAATGGCTAGGATGAACTCCTTAACTGGAAACGTACAATGAAATATGTTGAATGAGATAAAGCAAAGGGTATGTCCAACTCATCTCCCTTCAAGTACCATTTCCACTTGAAGGGGTTTAAAATTCTGTGAGAACAAAGTCTGTGAAGAGGAAATCTTCCATGAGATGGCAGAAAGTGGCCTTGAGAGACACACTCCAGGTCCCCAATTGCTCTTATCTTAGTCTCAGTGAGAAACAGGGAAAGAGACGGAGAGAACCACAGAGAGAGGGAGAGCGGGAGAGGGAGAGAGGATGACGTCTAGGCAGCTACAGAATGGAGAAGCATCAGGAATTCTCAATTGGTGGAACAGATCAACAATATAATTGTGTGGCTCAAATCCATAACAATGGTTAGAAGTAGCGAATCACTTAATGAAAAGAGTAATGGGCTTGGAATCAGGAATGCTGGATATGAGTCCTGCCTTAATCACTTTGTAGATCTCTGGGCTTAGACGAGTAATTTCATCGCTCTAAAGCAGGGATTTCTTCTCCCCCTCCCCCTTCCCCTTCCCCTCCTCCTTCTTCATCTTCTGAAATGATGACACTAATGTTACCAATGTCGGGGTCGTTATGTAGACCAGAGCCAGTGTGTGTGTGACAGAATTTCATAAACCATAAAATGCCAGTCATGTAGCCACTCTTAGAGATCCTTAAAGATTCACGCTTCATGACCGCCTTAATCCCTCTCATGGAAAATGGACCTGCAGAAACTCAAGTCAAGTTTTGAACATGCATTCAATGAACCTGCTTGATACGTATCCCAGCATGTGATAGTAGTTTGATAATTTCCCATTCTAAGGACCTACTATGTGCCAGGTGCATTATTGAAGTTTTAAAAAATCCCTTTAACCATCTTCAATGTAAACATTATTCTATTTCACAGGTGAGGAAACAATTTAGAGAGATTAACAAATTTGTCCGAGGGCGCGAGCAAAATGAACTGTAGAAGGATTCATGACCTGAAAGCTTATGCCCTTTCCTTCCACCACACCTTAGATTACTATGCTTTTTTGCTCCTTATTCCTCCATGCCTAAAAATCATATTCTACTTGGCTTTCCTCTCCTCTCAGTCAAAATCCTACCCACCTTCAAAGACCAGTTGAAGTAATTAGATCTTGCATGAAGACTTCCCGAGGGGCCTAACCCGTTGTGATCATTCCACCTCCAAATTCCCGTAGCTCTTATCTTTTCTGCTTACTTTCGTGAATTCAGTAATGCTTTTGGAGTGCCTGTTCTGTGCAAGTCAATGTACTAGGCTCTGGGACCTATCAGCGAACAAAACAGACAGGAATCTTAGCCCTCAGGGAGCAAAACTTTACAAAATAAACAGAAAATAATGCCACAGTGGGCTAGAAGATGGTCAGTGCCATGGAACAAAATGAAGTCGGGAGGAGGAGAAGGAGGGTGAAAGGCAAAGCTGGTGTTTATTAGGGTGTCAGGACAGACTTTGCCAAGAAAGTGTACGTTTTGAGTAAAGACATTGCCTGATGTCCTTAACTAGATTGTGAGCTTTCTGAGATCAGGGAGATTTGTGATAACGTGTCTGCCTTTCTTTCAGTGTCCGGCACAAAATTCTGTACCTTGTTAGGTGCACAATAAACAACGCGTGGTGCTTGTTGATTTATTGATTCCACACACCAGTGGCCTAATATCTTCATATGTAGGATCATTTTGAAGCATTAACGGTCAATCCCTCCACTCCTACCCCACTATATACATTTCCTTTGCGGAGTTTCCTGCTTTTTCAGAAGTGAGGCGGGACTTAAGGACATAATGGGAGAACACTGCCCCCTTCTGGGCAGGTGGTACTAGCGGCTTTTGACTCTTATTTGATTTTCCCTTTACCTACCCACTGTTAACTACACTGTTTTAACTCACTATTTCCTACTCAATCACCCAGGAGTGCTTAGGTTAGCAGTTTGATACAGTTTTGTTGTTGCTGTTTAAGCATCATCTAAATAAATAAAATTACCCAGGAAAAAAAGGAGATGATTAAGAAATGCGGGACAGTTATTTCCTCAATAAAACCACAGAATTTCCAAAGAGAGGGCTGTATGGCAGTAACTCTGAGACCATTTGAGCTGGTTAGTTTCACAATAGATGGGGAAAGAAAAAAGAAAGTGCCAAGGAACTCTGTTCCCTACCAATTAGTACGGTCTCCGGAATGAATGGATGTAGTGTAAATGTGGGGTGAGCAAGAGCACACTGGTTTGTCACTTAGTGACTGCAGGACCTTAGCTTCATTATATAAACGCTCTGAGCTTCTGCTACCTTCCCTAAAAACTAAGGTTAATAATACCAGTCTTGCAGTGTTATGAGATTTTTTTAAAAAGAGTTCATTTAAAGTGTCTGGCACACAGTAGTTTTTCAATACATGGTAGTGTCCCAGTCATGATTCTGGGTTCCAAGTAATCTCAGAAATAATCTCGGGTTCATTTTTGCAAAAAGGAATTTATTGGCAGGCTGAGAGCCCCAGAATCAATGTAGAGTTTTGAGAAGGAGGCAGGGAGCTAGACAGCTCCAGATGAGATTTGCCACAGGAAGGGTCTGAATAGGACCCTGTCATTGCCGCCGGCTCCACCTACACGGAAGTCGCTGCCACTCCCAGCAGAGTGAATCCCAGATTGTCAGTGTCTTTGAGCCACGTCTTTTGATTCAGGTCCTGGTGGGAGCACCGGACTGGTTTAGGTTCTCTGCCTGTTCTACCTGCCGGGGGAGGGGGGGGCGCCCGGGAGAGCCAGGGGCGGCCACTTGGGCTTCCTGGTGGAGTCTGGTCTCACACGGCGGCGATCCCTCAAACATAAAAAGGGGATTCCAATAAACAACAGCCCTGAAGTAAGAAACATCTACTACCGAGAGCTACTGTGACTTTTACGCGGTTCTCTACAAGCCAACCCTTAGCAACTCAGTGGAACAGCTTTACGGCTAGAAGGGATCTTGTAGCCCCCATTTTAAAGTTTGGGAAACCAAGGTCCCAAGAGATGACCTATGCTGAATTATGCAGAAAGTGAAGAGCAGTTACATCTAGAACTTAGGTCCCCTAATTGTCAGTCCAGTTCCCATCTGTCAAATGAGCATGATGGTAAAGCTTACTGCTGGGAACCCTTCTCATTGTTTGGATCTTAGCTCAAGCATCAATCAGTTTATTAGGGGAGATTTCTGTCTCCAACTTGTCCAACTAGTTCAAATCCCCGCTGAGATCACCATAGCACTTCTCCGTTTTATAATGAAGGTGTTTAGTGGATGCTATTTCCCCGTTAGGATGTAAACTACAGGAGGGCAAGGACTAGTTCTGGGTTTTGTTCCGGGCTGCTTCCCCAGCTTTTAGCAGAGCACACAGCAGACCCTCAGTGATTATTGGATCAGTGAAGAAGTGAATGGATAAAGAGAGCCTGTGGACCATAAGGACAATTCAGATAAATATTAGAGTTGTTATTTCATATTGCAGGGGTTACTGCTCATACTACGAATGTCAGGCGGAAGTCTTTGACTCCTCATCCATTTGGGCTCTTTTCTTTCTGCCTATGCCCTTCACCTGATCTTCACTTGTCATCCACTCTGCTCTATCCCTCCCAACCCCCCCATCCCAGGTCTGCCCAGTAGTGGAAGGTTCCAGCATTATCCCTCCACCCACTTGAGGATTTTATTTCTTTTGCCAACCATTCAGAAGATCCATTGATAAGCCACTTCAGCTTAGATAAGCTGGGGTGAGAATTAAGTGGAGAAATGATGGAAAGCCTCCAGCGCAGGGTTTTAGAACATCTGCTCAACAGATATTGATTCCCTTACTCTCTTTTTCCTAAGGAGAGAATTGTAGCCAGCAACTGATAGCTTATTCTAATAGAGAATGTTTTGAAAAGTAACAAGAGGAGGAAGCTTTCAGGCCAGGAATTAGGGTAGCGGTTGGGTGGTGTAGAAATATTTTAAGGGAAGGGCCAGTTAAGGATTCCTTAAATCCCACTGTGAATTCATCACCAGTTCTGTGGGGCAAATAAAAGTAATTTAACAAATAGTAATTGGACTTGCTTCATGCTGGGCACTGAATTAAGTGGACAGTCTCTATGACAGCTCCTTCTCATTATCCGTCAGAAGCTCCCTTTAAAGTGTTGTCCTTTGAGAATGCATCTATTCCTAAAAGTGTCAATCACTATCCATATGCCAGCAAACTTTCAAAACTATGCCTAGAGTTTCTAAGTTCTAGACTTGTGTTTCCACTATTGAAGACCTCAAGGGGGTTGTCTAGCTGGATCTCAAATTCAAAGAACTTGACTCATTATATTCTCCCCAAAGCCATTCTTTTTTCCATGTTGCTTATTTCTGTATCGGTTTCACTACCCACCCAGCCATCGAAGCTAGAAGTTTTGGAGCCATCCTCAAAGTTTCTCTCACTCTCCTTCTTATATTGAGTTGAGAGAACTTGGTGATTATAGCCAACCTTATTGGTGACTCACCTGTACCTTTTTAGCACTCACTTTTCCTCTGCATGCTCACCCACAAGTCTTCTTATTGCAAGCACCAGAGATTCTGTCTGAGAGACTTCCCTGGCTGCTGGTGCTCACTCAGCCCACATATGGGGCAAGCCAGAGTGCCAGGGAGTTAAAGTCCCTGGGAGGAGTCCTCAGTTAATGACTGATGGAAGTTGATGGATATATTTTGAGTAGGACAACTCTGACGCATGTTTTATGCTATCTCCCAGAGGTCTTGAGTCTGAGCACCAGTTGTTCACAGTGGTAATCTACTCATTAACATATCTGAAATAGTTACCGTCCCTTTTTTATCCCCTATCGATGCTTGCTTGGATCATCTCTCAAACAAACTCACTGCACTCAAATGCTTATCTCTGGGCCTCCTTCTAGGGGTAGTCAGCTAAAACAGTGATCCATTAGGTAATGGACTAAAGGCGGGAGAATGGCTAAACAATTTTTACTAGGGATGATTGGCTGTTTGGAGGTATCATTAATCATAAATATAAGGGAGAAAATATGTATCTTTAAATAAGATATAATAACTGAGGTGCTGGCAGGATCACCCGGTTGGACGTGTTCAGTAGACAACTGGAAATATGGAATTAGAGATTGGGAGAAAAGTACAGACTGGAGACAAGGATCTAGGAGTTATCAGTGTATGTAGGCAGGTGCTAAAGCCATGAAAATGATTAAGATGGCCAAAATGCAATGTTTAGAAGGATGGACAGGAAGAATCTATAACAAACACTAAACATCATTCCTACCTTCTCCCCTAAGACTGAGCATAGCTAGGTAAGGAGTCATTTCTAACTAGTGTCTAAATCCACAGAGCCCAGCACGGTGCCTGGGCAGTAAACGCCAAGAAATGCACAACTTAGTTTTATTCACACTATACAGTTATCACAAAACAAGAATCAGACCTTAAACCTCTATGCTCAATCTTGAAGACAATGTTTTTCTTGGTCCCTCATGAAAACCTAAAATCTCATCCACTACCCCACCGATTCTAACTTGCTCGAAGAGCAGATAGGGGAAGATAGTGTGTTTTCTATGTTTTGCCATTTAGCTTACTTAGAGTAGGATGTTGGTGATGCCCCATCCCTTCTATTTGCTTTGAGAGGAGAGGTTATAAAGCAGTCATCTTTCCTCTGGGCGACCTCGGGGGTATTAACCTCTCAGGGCCTCATCCAATTAACTGGTAATGCTCGTAATGCTTCATGTGGTTGCTGTGGAGACGATGCCTGGAAAGTGCTGAGATTCCTCAGCTTAGCACAATCAAGAACCTGTCAAGCCTGACTTTCTGCAGCGTGCACGAAGCAAACGACAGTCTTGTTTATTTATTTCGTCCCCCAAGTATGACATTACAAACCAGCACATTTTCATACCACCGGTAAAATGGTACTGCAATCCCTCGCTGCCAGAAAGCACTACGCTTCTTACGACAGCGCACGACTCCGCGCCGGACAGACACGCCTAGTCCCGTGGGCCCTGACCTTGCGGGCCAATCGCGCTGCTCCCGACCCTGACGTAAGCTGTGCCTGTGCATGCGCAGGGCGGGGAGACCTTGGCGAGGCGGTGGAGGAGCTTAGCGGACGGGAAAGCACTGGCGGAGAGAAAGTTGAGCGGCAAGATGCAGAGCTGGAGTCGTGTGTACTGCTCCTTGGCCAAGGTGAGGGCCGACGGGGTGGGGTCGTGCCGAGCCAGAGGCGCAGAAGGGCCGGTTGACGGGGTCCGGGACGCGGCCTAACTGGTCGGGGCGAGAGAGGCCGGCAGTCTGGCCGGACAACCCGCGGCCCCGCCCCTGAGCGGGCTCTGGCGGGGTCGCGGTCGGAGCCGGGACCGCCCCGGTGGAGAGGCCCCGCCTGTTGTGCGACGGCCTGCAGTCCGCTCGCAAGTCTGGGCTCTGGGGCATGCGGGTCACACACAGGCCTGTCCACCTTGGCAGAGAAAGTACAAATCGCACCCTACCCGTCTGGTCTTTTCATACCCTCTACCTTTTACTAATCCTAATCCCAGCCCCTGAGTGGCAGTGGGCAGGTAACCTTGGGGCCACTCCTTGAAACACCCAGACGCAGTCAGCCCCGACAGGTAGCCCTAGGAACTCCTCAAAGGCCTCTTCATTGTTTGCCGCGTTAAGCTAGTGTTCACTGCCTTCTCCTAGAGGCTTGTATTTTTAATTGCAGCTGCTTATCGTTAAGACAGCTAGCTTTCCCTTTTCATCCACGTGCCGAATACAGCCAGATTGTATATATGTGGGATCGTGGCTGGGTACTACGTTGATGGATACCTTAAAAATAGTATAGTAATCAGGCTCCTTTGTTTCTAAGATGAGTAAGCTGTGCTCCTGAGAGTTAATGTAATATGCTAGGAGTCATATTTCTAGGCAGAGGCAGAACTGGGAGTAGAAGTTAAGACTGATGTTTGGTCCGCTCCTCTGGTCTGCTGTGCTGATCTCAGGTGCCTTGAATTGCTTTGGAGTAGAGAACATTGCTACATGAATGTGGGTTTCATCACTGCCTCCCATTTGCCTGCTGTGATAAGAGCTCTTTGCATTGTTTCTTTGTGCTTCATTGTTTTTAGGAAAGAGTAGACATTCATACAGATTGTTGTGGAGATTATGGTGCAGTTTGTGAAATTGTAGTAGCTCTTGAATGTAATAACGCATTTTCCTACGTTATCTTGTCTAATTTTCTGTTTCTAGTTAACCATTCAGGAGCATCTTCACAGATTGTATGTGGTAGTTTGAGTTAGGAAACAATAATTACAAGTAGAGAATTGTAATAATAAAGATTACTGACTAATTAAGTTAGAACTTTAAGAGCCCTTTTTAAAAAAAAGATTATTTGAGAGACAGAGTGAGCGAGAGCATGAGCGGGGGGGGGGGGGGGGGGGGGGGAGAGGGAGAGGTAGACTTCCAGCTAAGCAGGGAGACCAACATGGGACCCGATCCAAGGACCCTGGGATCGTGATCTGAGCTGAAGGCAGACACTTAACCGAGTCTGCCACCCAGGTGCCCCTAGAACTTTAAGAGCCTTAATTGTGACATTAAATTGATCCCTGGCACCAAAAATTAGCCATGCTTTCCGAAAATTTAATAACACTTAAGACCACTGAATAACAATTTTTTTAATTGGGCTTTAGCCCATATTTATATGAAATGGTTTATTGAATATTCATAATGAAAAGATAGTATGGGGAGCTAAGGTTGTAAAGTTTAATTGTTGTTACAAAAGAGGAGAAGTTGATACGTAACCGCTGTTTGGCAATGGAAGATATATAAATAATAAGTGCTTGACACATTTGCTCCAAGTCATTACGTTTTCATTGACCTTCAGTGTTCTATTTTGAATTCTTATTTTACATAATACAACATTTTCTTTCTTTTTTCCAGAGAGGCCATTTCAGTCGAATATCTCATGGCTTACAGGGAGTTTCTGCAGTGCCTCTGAGAACTTATGCAGATCAACCAAGTAAGTACTTAGTAAAACAGTTTTTCCTCAGATTAGCTCACAGTTCCTTTGTGTTTAACTGCAAAAGCAAGTGAATGTTAGAGTAACTAATTACAGACTAAACTGTCATAGAATTCATTTGTTCATGTATTTATTCATTTAAGTGTTTATTGAGCACCTAGTGTGTCTAGGTGGTGAACTAGGCAAAGCCCTGCTCTTTTGAAATTGATGGTCTGCTGGTAAGAAACAATACTCAAGTAACAGGTAAATATTTTGGTTAGTGACTGAAAATTAAAGCAGGTAATTGGGAGTAAAAAAGCCCATTTTAGTTAGGGTGTCAGGGCTTTTCTAAGGAGATGACGTCTGAGTGAAGAGAGGGAGTGTGGTTATTTCAGGCGGAGGGAAACAGCAGTGAGAAGGGTCTGAGGTAAGAATTAGATTGTGAGGTTTAAGGCATCGCAGGAACGCTGGTGTAGCTGGAGCAGAGACCCATGGGATGTGACATCAGAGAGGTAGGCAGGGATCAGATCATGGAGGGCCTTGAAAGTCAAGTGAAGGAGTTTGGATTTTACTCCAAGAGTGATGGAGAACCGCTGAAGGGTTTTGAGCAGGGGAGTGATTTTTAATGTTTACATTTAAAAAGTTAATTCTGTCGACTGGATAAGATTAAGTGTGTTGGTGGTTTGTGGTTTGACACTGTTCAGAATGGTGAGGTGACTTTTTTGACATCCCAATTGAAAATTCTTATGGGCCTGTCAAAGACATATTTTAAAGACTGGAAGGATATACTCTGAAAGGAAGCTATGGAATTTGGGTATTTTCTTCTTGTTCTCTTTTGAAAATATTTTTGAAGTTTCTATAAAGGATGTATATTTTGTTTTTTAAAACAGGAAGTTAATAGGCTTATAGTAAGGTATTTTGGCCTCCCAGTACCAAGGGTATTAATTATTTGAAATAATCTGTTTTGACATTTACTGGAATCACCCATATGACATAAGTAAAGTTGCATTAAAACTTCTTTGTAGAAACCATTCGCTGGGTGGAACTGTGACCGTTTGTGTCACCGCATTCTCTGAAATAATTTTATCCTGTACCTTAATTGCTGCCAAACTAGTGCCATCTGAGATACTTTATTTCTGGAAGAAAGAGTAGTGGGAGGATTCCGTCACCAGTGACCAACAGTGAATGATTTATCTAGCTTTGAAAAGGGCAAGAAATCCTTTAAAAAATACTAATTTGATGGTGGGGAAAAAAGTTGTACCCATTATAACCTTTTTAAAAAAATGTTTCATATTTGTTTACAAAGGAATATAGTTTTTAAAAATTTTATTTATTTGAGAGAGACTGAGCAGGAGGGAGAGAGAATCTGAAGCAGGCTCTGCACGGAGCACAGAGCCTGACATGGGGCTCGATCCCACGACTACAAGATCGTGACCTGAGTTGAAACCAAGAGTCTCGAGGCCTAACTGACTGAGCCATCCAGGCCATTATACCCTTTGTTCCTTTTTTTTCTTCCAGTTTTATTGGGATATATATCAGTTGTCTTTGTTAAATGGGAATAGTACTTGTTCTTAACTCAAGCAACAGGAGAAATGTTAGATTTTCATTTCCAGAGCAGGCAATTAAAGACGTTGTGGCTAATTCTTCACCTTTGGAATTGATCAACGCAGATTTATTCAGTGCCTTCTATTTGCCAGGTAGTCTTTGGGCAGGATCTTAGATTTTAGTGGAATGAGGGTAACTGAGTGCTCGTGAATCAAATTGTTTAGTGATTCCTTGACATTGAATAAATTATAAATCCCTTAGCACCCACATTAATACAGTGTGTAAAGTCTTTGGTTGGGTGAAATAACAAGCATTGTATGTTCATATTTATATTTACTTGAGCTGTTTACTTACTATTTTTTTAAAGAAATTTTTTTGGAGAGTCGAGAGAGAACATGTGTACATGTGCTTAAGTGGGGGGCGAGAGAGGGACAAGCAGACTCCATGCTCGGTGTGGAGTCGGATAAGGGACTTGAACTCACGACCCTGAGATCATGACAGCCGAAACCAGGAGCAGGACACTTAACCTCAGGTGCCCCCGAGGTATTTATTAAATGGCTGTCTTTTCCTCAAGGATTTACAGTTTGTTAGGGCAGGGACTGAGATTGTTTACTGTCTATAGTGGTACAGTACATACTCAGTGCATATTTATTGAATAAATATGAGAAAAGGGACCATATCTGATTTACTTACTGCTTTATCCCAAGCATTCAGTATGGTGCCTGGTACAGAGTAAGTCCCCAGCAGCAACAACAGTAATGGTAACTGATTCCCTGAGAGCTTACTCTGTCTCCGGCAGTCTTTAATCCTCGTTGCCATCTTACAAGGTGTGCTGCTGTTTGCCCCATTTTATAAGTGGAGGTGCTGAGTCAAGAGAAGTCCAGCTAGGAAGTGATAGAACTGGGAAAAATTTTTTTTTTTTTTAAAGATTTTATTTTATTTATTCATGAGAGACAGAGGGAGAGAGAGAGGCAGAGGGAGAAGCAGGCTCCCAAGGAGCAGGGAGCCCGATGCGGGACTCAATCCCAGGACCCTGGGATCATGACCTGAGCTGAAGGCAGAGGCTTAACCATCTGAGCCACCCAGGCGCCCAGAACTGGGAAAATTCTTGTGACTCTAGAGCCTACACTTTTTTTTTCTTTTTAAGATTTTATTTATTTATTTGACAGAGACAGCAAGAGAGCACAAGCAGGGGGAGCAGCAGAGGGAGAGGGAGAAGCAGGCTCTGTACTTGAGTAGGGAGCCTGATGTGGGACTTGATCCCAGGACCCTGAGATCATGACCTGAGCCGAAGGCAGACGCTTAACTGAGCCATCCTGGCACCCCTAGAACCTACACTCGTAATCTCTGTTCTGTTTGGTCTGCTTCCAGTGAGTATTGGTTGATCAGACCAGCTTGAGGAGTTCAAAGCTTATTATATATAAAACATTCCCTGTTAAAACATCTAGAAGGGGGCACCCGGGTGCCTCAGTCAGTTAAAGCATCTGCCTTTGGCTCAGGTCATGATCCCCGGGTCCAGGATTCGAGTCCAGCGATGGGCTTCTTGCTCAGCGGGGAACCTGCTCCCCGCCCCCGACTGTGCTCTTTCTTGTGCACTCTTGCTCACGCTTTCTCTCAAATAAATAAGTAAATAAAATTTTAAAAATAAACATCTGGAAGATGTTTGATTGTCTCTATGAACGAAGTTCATCAAAATTTGAAGAGTAATGTATATTATGGATAGGACCTTCCATTTCATGACAGGAATGGACTCCTAGCACTTAATCACTCATATTTGCTATATTCATTTATTCATTAGTTCAACAAATAAGGAATATACACTATGTGCTAGTTATTGGGCTGGTTGCTGGGATATAGCAGTGAACAAGTCAGACAAGATGCAGCTTTTATAGAGTTTATAGTCCATTTGGGGAAGACAGACATCCAATGAATAATTGTGATAAAGACTCCATAGGCTAAGCATAGGGAGCTATAAAATCTGTACATGGATTGTGAATGGGAGTGGGCCTGGGCGGAGGCGTTGCAGGTAGAAGGAACAGCATGTTGGGAGTATTTTGATGCGAAAAAGAGCATAGTGCCTTTGAGGAGCTTGAAAAGGGCCAGTGTGGCTGATGTGTGTTGAAGATGGAGTTGACGACCTCTGTAGATACTGAAAGACCCTAACTTTATTTTAAGGGCAGTTAGAAGCCATTGTAATGATTTAAGCAGAGGCATGATCATGATTTGTTACATTCTGGTTACATATTGGAGTTTTTATTGTAATGCTTTTTCTTTCTCTCTCATAAGACTATAAGAACCAGGGCTGTGTCATTTATAGATATCTCTAGACCTTAGAGTAGTGTCTAATGTGAAATGCATGCTGTCAGCATTTACTTCTAGGTAGATGGAACAGAATATACACAGGTAGACCAGAGTACTTCTGTGGGTGTAAGCTAACAGTAATTCACTGTTGCTGAACCTTAAACTGCATGGTATTGGCGCATAAGCAGAATGTGGTGGGGATGAGGCTAGAGAAGAGATTTGCATGCAGTATTTAGGAACTTGGATTTTATCCAACAAGAGACACGGAAACCTTCCTTAGCACCTGGCACAGTTGCTGGTGCTCGATAAATGTTTTTGAATGAAAAAAAAAAAAAAAGGAAACCAATGAAGGAGGAGAGAGTAATGTCTGAGTCGGATTTTAGTGAGGGATAACACTGGGGTAGCAGTGTGTAGGGTGGAATGAGATTGGAGGCTGCAAGATTGGGAGGTGCATCTGGGGAGGGAAGAATCATTTATTGAGTGTCTCATATGCACCTGCCTCCTCCCAGGGTCTTGACAGACATTATCTCTGACCTCACAACCCTGGGATGTAGGTATTACTGTCACTGTTATTTCTATATTACATCAAAGCCAAAGAGATTAAATAATTTGTGCAAAAATTTAGGAAGAGGTAGAGCACGTATTTGAACTCCAGTTTTTCTTTTTTTTAAACTTCAAATCCTTTTTTCTTTTAGTATATTTCTCCTTCTTTATAGATTAGGGAGATTGTAGGGTTATGATCAGAAAGTAAAGTATTAGAATTCAAGATTTTAGAAGCTGAGCGGTTTTGGGTGATGACAAGTATAGGGTGTGACTATGAAAGGGTCACTGAAATAGACTGGAGATTAAGGCCATTGGTAATTTAAAAATAGCCCCCTCGCCCCCAACAATAAATAAAACTTACCAAATAGCTCTTGTAATCATGTAGTGAATTTGGTCATTAACGATAACTGCCTTATGATATCTCCTTTTTTTTAAATTATGTTAATCACCATGCATTACATCATTAGTTTTTGATGTAGTGTTCCATGATTCATTGTTTGCGTATAGCACCCAGTGCTCCATTCAGTACGTGCCCTCTTTAATACCCATCACCAGGCTAACCCATTCCCCCACCGCCCTCCCCTCTAGAACCCTGTTTGTTTCTCAGAGTCCATAGTCTCTCATGGTTCGTCTCCCCCTCTGATTTCCCCCCCTTCATTTCTCCCTTCCTACTATCTTCTTTATTTCTTTTTTAACATGTATTATTTGTTTCAGAGGTACAGGTCTGTGATTCAACAGTCTTACACGATTCATAGCGCTCACCATAGCACATACCCTCCCCAATGTCTATCACCCAGCCACCCCATCCCTCCCACCCCCCACCACTCCAGCAACCTTGTTTGTTTCCTGAGATTAAGAATTCCTCATATCAGTGAGATCATATGATACATGTCTTTCTCTGATTGACTTATTTCGCTCAGCATAACACCCTCCAGTTCCATCCACGTCGTTGCAAATGGCAAGATTTCATTCCTTTTGATGGATGCATAATACTCCATTGTATATATACTCCACATCTTCTTTATCCATTCATCTGTCGATGGACATCTTGGCTCTTTCCATAGTTTGGCTATTGTGGACATTGCTGCTATAAACATCGGGTTGCACGTACCCCTTTGGATCACATTTGTATCTTTGGGGTAAATACACAGTAGTGCAATTGCTGGGTCGTAGGGCAGCTCTATTTTCAACTTTTTGAGGAGCCTCCATACTGTTTTCCAGAGTGGCTGCACCAGCTTGCATTCCCACCAACAGTGTAAGAAGGTTCCCCTTTCTCGGCATCCTCGCCAACATCTGTCGTTTCCTGACTTGTTAATTTTAGCCATTCTGACTGGTGTGAGGTGGTATCTCATTGAGGTTTTGATTTGGATTTCCCTGATGCCAAGTGATGTTGAGCACTTTTTCATGTGTCTGTTGGCCATTTGGATGTCTTTTTTGGAAAAATGTCTGTTCATGTCTTCTGCCCATTTCTTGATTGGATCATTTGTTCTTTGGGTGTTGAAATTGAGAAGTTCTTTATAGATTTTGGGATACTAGCCCTTTATCTGATATGTCATTTGCAAATATTTTCTCCCATTCTGTCGGTTGTCTTTTGGTTTTGTGGACCGTTTCTTTTGCTGTGCAAAAGCTTTTTATCTTGATGAAGTCCCAATAGTTCATTTTTGCCCTTGCTTCCCTTGCCTTTGGCGATATTTCTAGGAAGAAGTTGCTGCGGCTGAGGTCGAAGAGGTTGCTGCCTGTGTTCTCCTTTAGGATGTTGATGGACTCTTGTCTCACATTTAGGTCGTTCAACAATTTTGAGACTATTTTTGTGTGTGGTGTGAGGAAATGATCCAGTTTCATTCTTCTGCATGTGGCTGTCCAATTTTCCCAACACCATTTGTTGAAGAGACTGTTTTTTTTCCATTGGACATTCTTTTTTTTGTTGTTAAAACAAGATTTTATTTTCTATGAAAAGGTAACTGCAGTAGTTACCAGGGAAGCTGAATACAATTACAAGTATGTAGGCTTGGGAATAGTTTTTAAATTTGCAGCAGACATTACGAAATACATTGTTCAAGCAAACACAAGAAAACTCTGGATCAGTTTCTATGAACTATGAAAAGGATAAAGACAAAAAGCCTCTATCTCAAATCAATCAGGTTTTGAATGACAGCTTTTCAACATAATAAAATAAAGACACATAAAAAACACAAACTCAAAGCACATCTTCCCATTTTAAAATATTTTTTAGTCCGTATGTACTCTGAATAACCTTGTATTGAGTATCTGCCACAACTTCCATGTTCAGAATAAATGCATCCTGGTGTAGTGTTCTAAATCCACAGCAGCATAATATGGTAGCTCTACTATTTCCAGATTCTGTAAAATCCCAATGCTATTGCCAGGCAAGTAAACACTGAGGCTGCAAGGTAACAAATTGTCTCAAGCTTGTTAGACTCCATCAGTGTTTTCAAAGAAGCAATTCCAGTGTCAATTTTATTACTGGTCTCAGAAATAATACTTCTGGTTTTGGTATCCTTGCTGGTAAAATCTGTGGTTGCTTCCATAAGTTTCTTTTCTTGATCTGTAAACATATCAGTTACTCTGCTTCTTTGTAGGTTGATGTCCAGTTTATTATCTGCTCTGATTTGACTGGTTTCATTTATCAGTTGCTGCTTAACTTGTTCCAATTCAGTTTTCATTTTCTGATTCTCTGCTCTCAGATTTGCAAATTCACTTTTTTCTAGGATGACCATGTCTTTCCTGATGGAGTCCAAATCAGACATTAGTTGTTGTACTGTTATTTCCTGTTGAGCTCGAGTAACCATCTCCTTGTAGATACTATCCAGGCTGACATTTGATAAAGTGGTTAATGCTGATAACAATTGTTTCTGCTTGTGCTTTGTCAAATCCATGAGTTTCCAAATCCTGAACCAGTGCATGGGTATCAAAAGTTAATTTCCTTTGTTCTAAAGGAGTTATGTCCACTCGCCTCATATCATATCCTTCCTTGGTTGTGGTGGTGAAGAAGTCTGGGTGGGAGATGGAGTCGCAGCCTACCACCGGGCAACCTCTCCATTGGACATTCTTACCTGCTTTGTCGAAGATCGGTTGACCATAGAGTTGAGGGTCCATTTCTGGGCTCTCGATTCTGTTCCATTGATCTATGTGTCTGTTTTTGTGCCAGTACCATACTGTCTTGATGATGACAGCTTTGTAATAGAGCTGGAAGTCCGGAATTGTGATGCCGCCAGCTTTGCTTTTCTTTTTCAACATTTCTCTATCTATTCGGGGTCTTTTCTGGTTCCATACAAGTTTTAGGTTATATGTTCCATTTCTTTGAAAAAAGTGGATGGTATTTTGATAGGGATTGCATTGAATGTGTAGATTGCTCTAGGTAGCATTGACATCTTCACAATATTTGTTCTTCCAATCCATGAGCATGGAACGTTTTTCCATTTCTTTGTGTCTTCCTCAATTTCTTTCATGAGTATTTTATAGTTTTCTGAGTACAGATCGTTTGCCTCTTTGGTTAGATTTATTCCTAGGTATCTTATGGCTTTGGGTGCAATTGTAAATGGGGTCGACTCCTTGATTTCTCTTTCTTCTGTCTTGTTGTTGGTGTATAGGAAGGCCACTGATTTCTGTGCATTGATTTTTATATCCTGCCACTTGACTGAATTCCTGTATGAGCTCTAGCAGTTTTGGGGTGGAGTCTTTTGGGTTTTCCACATAAAGTATCCTATCATCTGCAAAGAGTGAGAGTTTGACTTCTTTGCCGATTTGGATGCCTTTTATTTCTTTTTATTGTCAGATTGCTGTGGCTAGGACCTCTAACACTATGTTGAATAGCAGTGGTGATAGTGGACATCCCTGCCGTGTTCCTGACCTTAGGGGGAAAGCTTTCAGTTTTTCCGTATTGAGAATGATATTCGCTGTGGGCTTTTCATAGATGGCTTTTATGATATTGAGGTATGTACGCTCTATCCCTATACTCTGAAGAGTTTTGATCAAGAAAGGGTGCTGTACTTTGTCAAATGCTTTTTCTGCATCTATTGAGAGGATCATATGGTTCTTGTTCTTTCTTTTGTTAATGTTTTATATCACATTGATTTGCAGATGTTGAACCAACCTTGTAGCCCAGGGATAAATCCCACTTGGTTGTGGTGAATAATCCTTTTAATGTACTGTTGGATCCTGTTGGCTAGTATTTTGGTGAGAATTTTTGCATCCATGTTCATCAAGGATATTGGTCTGTAATTCTCATTTTTAATGGGATCTTTGTCTGGTTTTGGGATCAAGGTAATGGTGGCCTCATAAAACAAGTTTGGAAGTTTTCCTTCCATTTCTATTCTTTGGAACAGTTTCAGAAGAATAGGTATTAATTCTTCTTTAAATGTTTGGTAGAATTCCCCTGGGAAGCCATCTGGCCCTGGGCTTTTGTTTGTTGGGAGATTGTTGATGACTGCTTCAATTTCCTTAGTGGTTATAGGTCTGTTCAGGTTTTCTATTTCTTCCTGGTTCAGTTTCGGTAGTTGATACATCTCTAGGAATGCACCCATTTCTTCCAGGTTATCTAATTTGCTGGCATAGAGTTGCTCCTAATATGTTCTTATAATTGTTTGTATTTCTTTGGTGTTGGTTGTGATCTCTCCTCTTTCATTCATGATTTTGTTGATTTGGGTCATTTCTCTTTTCTTTTTGATCAGTCTGGCCAGGGGTTTATCAGTCTTGTTAATTCTTTCAAAGAACCAGCTCCTGGTTTCGTTGATCTCTTCTACTGTTCTTTTGGTTTCTATTTCATTGATTTCTGCTCTGATCTTTACTATTTCTCTTCTCCTGCTGGGTTTAGGCTTTATTTGCTGTTCTTTCTCCAGCTCCTTTAGGTGTAGGGTTAGGTTGTGTATTTGAGACCTTTCTTGTTTCTTGAGAAAGGCTTGTATTGCTATATACTTTCCTCGTAGGGACTGCCTTTGCTGCATCCCAAATATTTTGAATAGTTGTATTTTCATTTTCATTGGTTTCCATGAATTTTTAAAATTCTTCTTTAATTTCCTGGTTGACTCATTCATTCTTTAGTAGGATGCTCTTTAGCCTCCATGTAATTGAGTTCTTTCCAACTTTCCTCTTGTGATTGAGTTCTAGTTTCAAAGCATTGTGGTCTGAAAATAATGCAGGAAATGATCCCAGTCTTTTGGTACCGGTTGAGACCTGATTTGTGACCTAGGATGTGATCTATTCTGGAGAATGTTCCATGGGCACTAGAGAAGAATGTGTATTCTCTTGTTTTGGGATGGAATGTTCTGAATATATCTGTGAAGTCCATTTGGTTCAGTGTGTCATTTAAAGTTTTTATTTCCTTGTTGATCTTTTGCTTAGATGATCTGTCCATTTCAGTCAGGGGGGTGTCAAAGTCCCCCACTATTATTGTTGTCAATGTGTTTCTTTGCTTTTGTTATTAATTGGTTTATATAAGTGGCTGCTCCCATGTTAGGGGCATAGATATTTACAATTGTTAGATCTTCTTGTTGGATAGACCCTTTAAGTAGGATATAGTGTCCTTTCTCATCTCTTATTATAGTCTTTGTTTTAAAATCTAATTTGTCTGATATAAGGATTGCCCCCCCCAGCTTTCTTTTGGTGTCCATTAGCATGGTAAATGGTTTTCCACCCCCTCAGTTTCAATCTGGAGGTATCTTTGGGTCTAAAATGAGTCTCTTGCAGACAGCATATCTATGGGTCTTGTTTTTTTATCCAATCTGATACCCTGTGTCTTTTGATTGGGGCATTTAGCCCATTTACATTCAGGGTAACTACTGAAAGAGATGAATTTAGCGCAATTTTATTGCCTGTAAGGTGAATGTTACTGTGTATTGTCTGTGTTCCTTTCTGATCTATGCTGCTTTTAGGCTCTCTCTTTGCTTAGAGGACCCCTTTCAATATTTCTTGTAGGGCTGGTTTCGCGTTTGCAAATTCCTTTAGTTTTTGTTTGTTCTGGAAGCTTTTTATCTCTCCTTCTATTTTCAATGACAGCCTAGCTGGATATAGTATTCTTGGCTGCATATTTTTCTCGTTTAGTGCTCTGAAGATATCATGCCAGTCCTTTCTGTCCTGCCAGGTCTCTGGATAGGTCTGCTGCCAATCTAATGTTTCTACCATTGTAGGTTACATATCTCTTCTTCCAAGCTGCTTTCAGGATTTTCTCTTTGTCTCTGAGACTCGTAAGTTTTACTCTTAGATATGGGGGTGTTGACCTATTTTTATTGATTTTGAGGGGGGTTCTCTGTGCCTCCTGGATTTTGATGCCTGTTTCCTTCCCCAAATTAGGGAAGTTCTCTGCTATAATTTGCTTCAGTATACCTTCTGCCCCCCCCCCCCCCTTTCTTCTTCTGGGATCCCAATTTTTCTAATGTTTCATCTTATGGTATCGCTTATCTCTCGAATTCTGCCCTCGTGATCCAGTAGTTGTTTATCTTTCTTTTTTTCACCTTCTTTATTTTCCATCATTTGGTCTTGTATCACTAATTCTCTCTTCTGCCTCATTTATCCTAGCAGTTAGAGCCTCCATTTTTGATTGCACCTCATTAATAGCCTTTTTGATTTCAACTTGGTTAGATTTTAGTTCTTTTATTTCTCCAGAAAGGGTTTCTCTAATATCTTCCACGCTTTTTTCAAGCCCAGCCAGTATCTTTAAAATCGTCATTGTGAACTCTAGTTCCAACATCTTACTAATGTCCGTATTGATTAGGTCCCTGGCAGTCGGTACTGTGTCTTGTTCCTTTTGTTGAGGTGATTTTTTCCATCTTGTCATCTTGTCCAGAGGAGAGTAGATGAATGAGAGAACAAAATGCTAATGGTAACAACGACCCCAGAAAATATACACTAAACAAATCAGAAAAGACCTGAAACTGGGGGGGAAAAAAGGGAAAGAAAAAAAAAGGAAAAAAAGATAAAAAACAGAATATGATCAGCTATGATCAGGCTGGTGCATAAATCAGTGCCACACACTAGATTTTGGGTGTATTTTGGTCTGTTAGAAGAAAGTGCTTCCCAAAATTTTAAAGAAAGGAAAACTTATATATGTAGAAAAATAAGGGTAAATACGATGAAGGGATGGAATATGACTGTAAAGATGGAAATTACAAAAGATTTTATACAAGGAATTGATACGTTGAAAAAAGAAGAGGATTTTTTTAAAAAAAGGGAGAGACTGTGATCAGGCAGGAGACTAGAACAAAGCCATACACTAGAGATTTAGGGTATATTTTGGTCTGTTAGAAGAAACTGTATCCCAAAAATTTTAAAGAGAGAACAACTTATATATACATATATACCAAAAATAAGGTTAACTACTATGAAGGGATAGACTATGACTCTAAAAATGAAGAATAAAAAAGATTTTTTTAAAAAAGGGATTGATAAGATTTTGGTTGAAAAGGGAAAAAGAAAAATTAAAAAAATTAACTTTGAAAGACTAAACAATCATGGGGAAAAAGCCATGAATTCTATGTGCAGTATTCCCCTAGCGCTGGAGTTTGCGCGTTCTTACTGATCGGTAAACTTCGTCTTGGTGGGCTGTTCTTGCTGATCTTCTGGGGGAGGGGCCTGTTGCCGTGGTTCCCAGATGTCTTTGGCTGAGGCTATATTGCCCCGCCCTTGTCGGTGGGGGCTAAGTAATCTGCTCAGGTTTGCCCTCAGGAGCTTTTTGTTCCCTGCAAGCTTTCGGTACAGCTTTGGAGGACGAGAGTGAAAATGATGGCTTCCCAGTCTCCACCCCGGAGGAGCTGAGAACTCGGGGACCTGCTCCTCAGCCCGCAGAAAAAAGCAGTCAGTCACTCCCGTCTCCCTGGTCTCCGGCCGCACTCTGTGCTCACCCGGCCTGTGACCGAGCGTTTCTATCTCTGGCACCCGGCCAGGTGTGGAGTCTCCAAACCCAGCAGATCCCTGCGGTGCGCTCCCGCGCCGCTCCTCCCGGGGCAGGAAAGGGAGTGTTCCCGGATCTGCCGCTTGTTGGGTCCCTGCTGGAAGAGCCAGTGGCCCGATTGTGCTGCGGATCACAGTCTGTGGCAACCCCGAACTGAGAACCTACTCCTCCGTTCTGTCTCTGCAGCCGGCTTCCCTGCTCCGATACCTGGGAGCTCTGCTGCACTCAGGCACCCCCGGTCTTCCTGTGACCCCGAGGGTCCTGAGACCACACTGTCCCAGCGACGGTTCCACCCCCCGTCTTAGCCGCTGGAGCAATGCCCCTCAGCGGAGCAGACTTTTTTTTTTTTTAAACTTTTTTTATTGTTATGTTAATCACCATATATTACATAATTTGTTTTGGTGTACTGTTCCATGATTCATTGTTTGTTCATAACACCCAGTGCTCCATGCAGAATGCGCCCTCTTTAATACCCATCACCAGGCTAACCCATCCCCCTACCCTCCTCCCCTCTAGAACCCTCAGTTTGTTTTTCAGAGTCCATCGTCTCTCCTGGTTCGTCTCCCCCTCTGACTTACTCCCCTTCATTCTTCCTCTCCTGCTATCTTCTTCTTTTTCTTTTTTCTTAAAATATGTTGCGTTATTTGTTTCAGAAGTACAGATCTGTGATTCAACAGTCTTACACAATTCACAGCCCTCACTGTAGCACATATCTTCCCCAATGTCTATCACCCAGCCACCCCATCCCTCCCACCCCCCACCACTCCAGCAACCCTCAGTTTGTTCCTGAGATTAAGAATTCCTCATATCAGTGAGGTCATATGATACATGTCTTTCTCTGATTGACTTATTTCACTCAGCATAACACCCTCCAGTTCCATCCACGTCGTTGCAAATGGCAAGATCTCATTCCTTTTAATGGCTGCATAATATTCCATTGTATATATATACCACATCTTCTTTATCCATTCATCTGTCGATGGACATCTTGGCTCTTTCCACAGTTTGGCTATTGTGGACATTGCTCGGAGCAGACTTCTAAAAGTTCCGATTCTGTGCTCCGCTGCTCTATCACTTGCCATAGCGGCCGTTGGAGGCCCCCTCTCCCGCCGTCTATCCTCCCGAATATCACCTCCCGATTCACTTCTCCACACATCCTACCTTCCAGATGGTCGCTTTTCTCTTCAGAGTTGCTGCTGTTCTTTTCTTTGATCTCCTGTTGAGTTCGTAGGTGTTCAGAATGGTTTGATCCGTATCTAGCTGAATTCCTGGGACCAGATGAAATTTAGGTCTCCTACTCCTCTGCCGTCTTGCTCCTTCAAAGATATCTCTTTTCTTATTCCTTTTATTATTTTTAAAAATAAGCTTGATTTATCTGTATTTTGATACGTGCCTGTTTTCCCTAACTATGTCAGGTTATTGAAGGCAGTGATTTCCACAAAAGGTAGGTATTCACAAATATTTGTTATTTTCATTATGATAATGAAGGAGCTTCTTGTCATTTTAGTTGGAGTTCCTGATTGCCCTGGAGATTATGGGACCATTTGAGTGTTGTTTTTTTTTTTAAGATTTTATTTATTTGAGAGAGAGAGAGAGAGAATGAGAGCACGAGAGGGAAGAGGGTCAGAGGGAGAAGCAGACTCCGTGCTGAGCAGGGAGCCTGATGTGGGACTCGATTCTGGGACTCCAGGATCATGACCTGAGCCGAAGGCAATCGCTTAACCAACTGAGCCACCTAGGCGCCCCATCTGAGTGTTTTTGATGGCATTAGAACAGAAAGGTATTGGAGCAAAGGCTTCTGAATATAAGGAACCTGCTTTGAAACCTGGCTACATCATTTACTAGTTGGTCAGCTTAATGCAGGTTATTTAGTTACTCTTAGACTTATTTTCTGTCAAATGGAGGTATAATAATTGTGTCATAGAGAAGTAGGGAGGCTTAAATAAGACAACATGAAACATTTAGCTCACTGCCTGGTACAGAGTAAGTTACCCATATGGTAGATATTATCTCAGACTTGACTTCTTAGTATACATCTTGCAATTTGTTGATGACTGTAATTGACTTGTAACTTGACACCTGATTTCAGTGGTAGCCTTAATAACATGGTATGCTTATTTTCCTCACAATGTTATGATAAGTAACATTTGTAGAATACTTTTTCCTGCTTTTTCTCCTTCAGTTCATTTCCTGGTATTAACTGCCATGTCTGTTGAAGTCAATCACCCCTAATTGGACACAGCATTTTTTTTAAAGTATGGACCTGATAGCTTTCTCCGGATAGTTCACTGCCTACTAAAATGCAGATTGCTATCCAAATGTCTTCTGTCATATTTCTAACTTAGTCATCTTTCTCTCATGATACCAGTTTATGTATCCTGTTCAGTTTTTCTTTCTCACTCTGAAAGGCTAATGCTAATTTTGTAAAATTTTCCATCAAGTATTCCTTGATCTGTTTCATTGAACTATTTGTCTGTATCCTGATTTTCACTTGCATGCAGCTTTTGGTACAGGTGAGAGCCAACTGGTTGGTTTTTCCAATATTTTATTATGAAAAATTGGAAACATTTAGAAAAGTTCTAAGAATTTTACAGTGAACACTCAGATTCTTCCACTAACATTTTACTGTACTTAAGTTATCACAGATCTGTTCATCCGTGTATCCATCAGTCCACCTTTTTTGATACATTTCCAAGTATATTGGAGATATCCCCTAAGTGCTGGCTTGCTTTTGAATGTTTGTTACAGAATCACACCCTCCTGTATTCTCGGCTGATTGGTCTTTAGATAAACACTTTACCTTTTTCCCTTCTTTTTTTGTGCTCCGAAGCATGTTAGTGGTGTTCTGATGGAATGGTACATCTAATATCTGCAGTGAGAGGTGAATAGTCCTGAATCTCTGCTATTTTGTATAGTTAAGGAAAAAAAAATCTAAGATCACATTGGGAAATGAAACTCAACATTTTTGGCTTTTTTGTATTTAAATTTACTCAATAAACATATTTTAATTCAAAAAAAATTGTGTAACGTGTTTCATTACTGTGCATTAAAAATTAGAACCCAAATTTAGGCCATCATTTGGTTCAAAACTTGAAAATAGATATACATTTTATTATATGCTCAATTCTGAACATGAATCAGGGAACCAAGCAGTGTAGCCAAAGAGCACAAATGTATCAGTGAAAATTGGAGCAATACTTTTTTCATGTATTGGACCAGCTATATTTTTTTTTCATGCACTGAGTAATCCTAATTATCATCTGATATAACCAAAGAGAATCACTCCTTTTATTTATTCAGGAGGAAGAATTCTTAGATTTTGTCAGTTGGATAACTTCTTATTAGATAACATCCTACGCTGAGGTTCTGTGATTCTTTTCAGGCCAGCAAAGATTTTTTGATGATACTAGCACTGCTCTGTGGGGACGGGGTGACCAGAAATTAAAATTGCCATCTTCATAGGTCAGAATATAGCTACCATATAGCAAATACTTATGTATGTTCCAGGTACTATGCTAAGCTATTTATATATGCTATTTTATTCTGTATTGCCACCCTATGAAGGAGGGTTTTTTTGTGGTCTTTATTTTGCAGATAGGGCAACTGAAAGTAAAATTGGTTAAACTACTCTCCTCAGATCAGATAGCTAGTAATTATAACACTTGATTATTGCTCTCAGGGTTTTAGTTTATGATAGTTTAAATTTGAGAATAGGATACTGTTGAATAATGGAATGACCACTGGAAGTAAAGACAAAAGCTTCAATTTTGTCTCTGCTACTCCCTTGCTAGGTGACCTTGGACAAGTTAATTGGCCTCTTTGAACCTAGGTTTCTTATCTGTGAAATGTCAGTTAGAAGGCATTCCTCCTCCTAGGAAGTTCCAAGAATCAAACAGGATAATAGATGTGAAAATGCATCACAAACTGCTAAATGCTTGGGGTTGTAAGGACAGTGGAAGGGGAGGAGATGGAAGGGAGACTGTCTTCTAACTCTTAAGGCTTTATTTCAAGTTGGCTTGAGAACAATGGGAATAATTGGACTTTTCCATTTATGTTATAATTATTACATTACATAATTATTACATTCCTAAGGTTGCTGATTCAAAGTTCAGTTTAAATTTTGTATCTTTATATGGTGACTATCCAGAATAGTTCATTTACTGTTCTGGTTAGCCCGTTATCATAAACTATACAAAATTTATCAGGATTCAAATAAAGTTCAAAACATGTTTACCATCTATTACAGGGAAGCTGATTTTTCTCTCTATCTCAGAAGTGCCTGAAAGGGGTGTAATCAGTCTTAAATTTATTGGTAGTACTAAGTTATTATACAGATAATTATCTTAATCCTAACATTAAATAAATCATTTAAGGCAATGTTATTGTTCCTTTATGACGGAAAAATTAAGTCCTTTGGTCATGCAACTAATAAATGGCAGAGCTGAGATTTGAAACCAAGTATGTCAGATTCCAAAGCTCTTTCCTGGGGCGCCTAGGTGGCTCAGTTGGTTAAGCGTCTGCCTTTGGCTCAGGTCATGATCCCAGGGTCCTGGGATTGAGCTTCAGCATTGGGCTCCCTGCTCAGCACAGAACCTGCTTCTCCCTCTCCCCCTGCTTGTGTTCTATTGCGCTCTGTCTCTCTCTCAAATAAATAAAATCTTTAAAAAAAAAACAAAGCTCTTTTCCCTCATACAGATAATGTCTTTCAGTGTCACTAAAAACCTGTCTTGTTATTTTTAAGTAAAACAGTGTGGAATTTAGGAAGGTCAGTGGATACAGTGGATATAGAACTCGGATGTTGGGCACTTGGGTGGCTTAGTCTGTTGAGGGTACGACTCTTGGTTTCGGCTCAGGTCATGGTTGTGAGATCCGATCCCTTCATCAGGCTCTGCACTCGTCAGCGAGTCTACTGAAGATTCTCTCTCCCTCTGCCCCTCCCCCTACTCGCATGCACGTGTGCACGCACTCTCAAATAAATAAATCTTAGAAAAAGAAGAACTGAGTTGTATTTCCATATGCCTTAATGAACAAATAGAAAATGAAATTTAAAAATCTGTGCCATTTTCAGTTATGTCAAAGAACGTCAGGTGCCTAGGAATGAAATAGTACTGTGTAGAAAATGCTGGTTATTTTGTACTTTCTTGGAGGTTTAAAATGTCAGATTTTTTTTTTTTAATACTGTTTTTGGTCAGTATTAAGCAATTTACTCTTTATATCAATTTGCTTTTATTATAGTTGATGCTGATGTAACAGTGATAGGTTCTGGTCCTGGAGGATATGTCGCTGCTATCAAAGCTGCCCAGTTGGGCTTCAAGGTAAGGTTTAGCCTAAATGAGGTGTTGATACAATTTTATTTGGGAAGAGTTGATCATATTCACAAAATACTTCGCACATTAATAGGAATGGTAAATTTTTGTTTATTCTCTAAATTATATTTAGGCCTGAGACAAATGAAGATGTTGTTCAGTTGCGGTGCTCTCATGAAATAGTGAAATCCATTATTCCCTCCTTCCCCCAATACTTTGTACATTTGGCTTCTAATTCCACTTGGGAGCTACGGTAATAGGACTATGAGCATGAGTTTGATAATGTTAAACAAAAATGTCTCTGAGCATAATTCACTTTGAGTTAGCCCGCATATAGCATTATTTCTGAAATGGTACATTTTAAAGTATTGTCTGTTTCATTCTCAGAAACACGGCTTCAGTAACTTGTTCTGTAGAAGAATTAAGGCAGATGTGGGAATTTTAGTGAATGTCTCCAGTTAAATGATGTTTTCTTTGGTTGTAGACAGTCTGCGTTGAGAAAAATGAAACGCTTGGGGGAACGTGCTTGAATGTTGGTTGCATTCCTTCTAAGGTGAGCATCTGTTTTGTACAGTGCAGTGGTGTTTTTCTTTAGCCACCGATTAGAAGAATGTATTAGGACTAGAACATGAGGCTAGTAGAGTTATTAAAAAAATAAACAGCTATGGTTGATTAAAAACATGTTTTCCTTGGTAAAGCTTAAACAGTGCTGTACCAGTTTGCCATATGTTCCTGAAATTGCTTCTTAGAATACCCAGCCTTTCCATTCAAACAGGCTCTGATGTTCCATTTTTTTCTCTTCTGCTTTCCTTTACCAGTGAAACAGGTAATAGGTAGTAAATTCTTCCCTTAGGTGTTTTATGTATGTAGACATGAAAGCCTTTTTCAAAACCTGCCACCCTGAAGAGTATACTTATTCCTTTGATTTTAAAGAAAGTAAAGGTGTTTTGTTTTTCATTCCTGCTTGTTGAACGTTTTTTATGTCATTATTATTTTGCTCAGGTTAATAAAAACAGAAACTGAATTGTTTGTATTATTCCATGCAGGGAGTGTCATTTCTTAAGTGCTTTTTGATTGTATATAGTCTTATTATCAACATTGATCATTTTATCTATTTAGGCTTTATTAAATAACTCTCATTATTACCATATGGCCCATGGAAAAGATTTTGCATCTAGGGGAATTGAAAGTAAGTATATCCTTCATGTTTAGCAGTTTACCAGCCATGCTTGACTTGACTCTTTTGGCTACAGCCTTATGTATGTCTGTCTGAGTGTGTAACATATATTTTATTGAGGAAAGAGTAAAAGAAGATCTTAAAAATGTAGAGAGATTTACTTAAGAGGGCTTAAATCCAGATTTTTACTATGATATCTTCTGTTCCTTTGACAACTTTGGTGTGAAGTCTGCTGTATGTGTGGGAAGAATCAGTTTTAATTTCCCTGAAACCTGGAGATATTGGGGTAGGGAGTTGGCACTGGATTCCTGAGTGCTATGGGCAGAGAAGGAAGGAAGGTAAGTAGGTAGGTAGGTTGGTCTGCTTAGTTGTTGGTAGGGGGAAGAACAAAGAAGGGGGGGTGCAGCACAATGTAAAAGGAGGACATTCCATTTTAATTTTGTATATCTTGTCTCCTACCATTCTTTTTGGGCGGTTTTCATTTCATCCTTTCTCAGCAGTTGTTGACAGATACTTCCAGAAGGGTTGGGGTTCTAGGGAGAGCTTAAACATACCAGAGGGTGGGGAGGGGTAATAATTTTTCCTTCATTTGTTTGTAGCAGTAGACTTCTGAAAGAATGGGCTGTTGTAGGCAGTCCAATGGGTATAGAGGTGAACACTATAGGAAATAGATCAAAGTAGATGAAAGGTGGAATGAATGCGTTCTTTCCTTCCTCAGGAAAGAAGAGACAGGGTTAGTCAAGAGAACCTGCATGGTAGGCAAAGCTTCCTGTTGTAGCCCTTTGGCCCCAGGTCAATCTAATCACTCAGGGTCTCTGTTTCCTTGTCTCTGAGATACGTGTTGCTTGCATGAGCTGATTGCTGAGATACCCCTTTTCTGAAGTTGTGTTGAGTTGAGCAGCTTTATCTTGTTATACTGTAGCTTCAGAGTTCTGAGTTAAATGAGTGATTAAATCCAGTTTATTAAACTCTTTTATATTACATTTTTACATTTAAAGTTTTCAGATGATTATTTTTGTTAGTTTTTGTTTCATGAAATAGTTGTTTCTTTTTACTTAAAATTTCAGGTGATGTTTTACTTTGCCATTTCTATTTAAATCTCATCCAGACCTATCATCATAAGGTGTTTGGAGAATATGTTGCCACAGTGGGATATAATGTCTGTTTTGGACTGAATTTTTCCCAAAGGTGGACTTTTTACAGTGTTTGAATGGTTCTATTTATTGAGATATGATGCTGTTGGTCTTTTTGCCAACTACGATTACTGTATCAGTTACTATACTTAAAAGTTTTAATACTGCCTTTTATACAGTTCTGTAAGCATTAGGCTGAAATTTTCCAGACTTTGATTAGTGAAGAATAGCCTCTTGCTTCAAGAATTTAGCTAAGGACTAAACATTTCTTTAACAAACCACAGTGTCTGAAGTTCGCTTGAATTTGGAGAAGATGATGGAGCAGAAGAGTACAGCAGTAAAAGCTTTAACTGGTGGAATTGCCCACTTATTCAAACAGAATAAGGTCAGTGATTTAACGTGCAGACGTCTGCTTTATTGTACGTACACATTAAACATGCTGATAGAGTGAGTCTTTTTTTTAAATTTTTATTGTTATGTTAATCACCATACATTACATCATTAGTTCTTGATGTAGTGTTCCATGATTCATTGTTTGTGCATAACACCCAGTGCTCCACGCAGAATGTGCCCTCTTTAATACCCATCACCAGGCTAACCCATCCCCCCACCCTCCTCCCCTCTACAAACCTCAGTTTATTTTTCAGAGTCCATCGTCTCTCATGGTTCGTCTCCCCCTCCAACTTACTCCCCTTCATTCTTCCCCTCCTATCTTCTTTTTCTTTCTTCTTAACATATGTTGCATTATTTGTTTCAGAAGTACAGATCTGTGATTCAACAGTCTTGCACAATTCACAGCACTCACCATAGCACATACCTTCCCCAATGTCTATCACCCAGCCACCCCATCCCTCCCACCCCCCACCACTCCAGCAACACTCAGTTTGTTTCCTGAGATTAAGAATTCCTCATATCAGTGAGGTCATATGATACATGTCTTTCTCTGATTGACTTATTTCACTCAGCATAACACCCTCCAGTTCCATCCACGTCGTTGCAAATGGCAAGATTTCATTCCTGTTGATGGCTGCATAATATTCCATTGTGTATATATACCACATCTTCTTTATCCATTCATCTGTCGATGGACATCTTGGCTCTTTCCACAGTTTGGCTATTGTGGACATTGCTGCTATAAACATTGGGGTGCACGTACCCCTTCGGATCCCTACATTTGTATCTTTGGGGTAAATACCCAGTAATGCAATGGCTGGATTGTATGGTAGCTCTGATAGAGCGATTCTGTTAAAACTTGGCTGCTGGGTTTTGTTTTGTTTTGTTTTGTTTTTGTTTTGTTTTATTGTTTTGTTTTTTCTGGGGGTATTTATTTAATTAAAAATTGTATGCTAACCTGAAATAGATTCTCTGACATATAGAACAATTTTTTGCTGCTCCATGTGTAGCCTTACTAAGTGAGGAAGCATTTTGTATTGGATGTGTTATTTAATAGAGTATTTTTTTCCTATTAATCATGTTTTTTTAAATCATGAAAATCATTTTAAACTTTGTAAATCTATAAACATTCTTTTATAAAGGTTGTCCATGTAAATGGATATGGAAAGATAACTGGCAAAAATCAGGTCACCGCTACGAAAGCTGATGGCAGCACTCAAGTTATTGATACAAAGAATATTCTTATAGCTACAGGCTCAGAAGTTACTCCTTTTCCTGGAATCACGGTATGCTTTTTATGACTAGTGCAACCTCCCTTCAGAAACTACTTTATTCATGCTGTTTATGAACTTTGAGAAATGTCTAACTGAAATACTATATGTTGACAGTCATTCAGCTTTGGGAAGCTGACTGTCTTTATTCTGCAGTGATTTTGACCAGGAATAGAACACTTTATATTAAGATGGACTTGAATTCATGATGGTTCAAACTGACCATTTTGTTTTAAAATGCCAAATGATGGAAGTTTTAAGTGAGCATTTTTAATGGGATTTGATAAAATTGAGTCTATGGATAGAAGTCATAGGTACCTCAAAACAAATAAATGTCTTAGTATTTTTTGTGAGGTCGGTTTATAAAACAGTAGGTTTTTCCAAATAATTTTGATTGTATATATTTTATTACAGATTGATGAAGATGCAATAGTGTCATCTACAGGTGCTTTATCCTTAAAAAAAGTTCCAGAAAAGATGGTTGTCATTGGTGCAGGAGTAATAGGTGTAGAATTGGTAAGTAATGCTTTTTCTTCTCTTATTGCCTTCACGGAGTTGGAAGGGACTTCGTGGTCCCCCGTTTGATTCTTTGTACAGCCTTGCAAGCAGAGCAACATGGAGTTTGCTTAAACACTTGAGTCATAAAGAGTTTTCAAGACAATTTATTTATGTAATCATTGGTCATTAGGACATTCTCTTTTATTTTGAAATCTGCTTCCCTGTGTCTGCCACCCTTCTGGTTCCCTAGAGCTGAATTGATTTTTTTTAGTCTGACGGCCCTTCAGATACTCAAATCTGACTGCCCGTCAGTCCTTCAGGAGATAGTTCTCATTCTGAACAAACTGCATTTTAGATAAAGCTTCTGTGGCTCTTCCCCCTCTCTCCGTCCTCACCTTGATCCCTCTTACGTTTTGTCAGACTGCTTGCAACTCTCTGACTACCTTGCCATTTCATGCTTTCTGCCTACCTTGTTCTCCCTTCCTGTCCGTCAGGTGACTTTCCTGTATGACCAGTGACCTCTCCTTTTTTTTTTTTTTTCCCAAAAAAGTTTGTTTGTTTGTTTGTTTATTTATGAGAGAGAAAGAGAGCAATCGGGGGGATGGAGAGGGACAAGCAGACTGCACTGGGCACGGAGCCCAATGTGGGGCTCGATCTCAGAACCCTGACATCTTGACATGAGCTGAAATCAGGAGTCAGATGCCCAACCGACTGAGCCACCCAAGGTGCCCTAGTCCTTAGGACCCTCTGTGTTTTTGCTCCCTCCATTTCCTGTCTTGACTACTTTCCTGATCTGCTTAGATTCCATAGTCCATCACTGTAGCTGCTCTTCTTGAGTCCCTTAACCTCCTTGTTCCATCATCATACCTACTTGACAAAACTGTAGTCCTGATTAAATTTAGTGAGTGAGTAGACTCACTCACTCTCTCTCTTTTTTTTAAATGAAGTATAGTTGACATAATAGTGTTATATTAGTTTCAGGTATACAGCGTGGTGATGCCGTAACTCTATATATTAGGCTGTGCTCACCACAAATGCAGCTGCGATCTGTCACTATATAACACTGTTAAAATACTGTTGACTATATTATTTCCTATGCTGTACCATTTATCCCCATGACTTACTCATTTTGTAAGTGGAAGCCTCTACCTCCCACTCCCTTTGACCCGTTTTGCCAACTCTCCCACTCCCCTCTACTCTGGCAACCACCAGTTTATTCTGTATATTTACAGGTTTGTTTCTGCTTTTTTTGTTCAGTTGTTTGTTTGTTTTTTTTTTTAGATTCCACATATAAGTGAAATCATACGGTATTTGTTTCTCTCTGACTTATTTCACTTAGCATAATACCCTCTATGTCCATCCATGTTGTTACAGGTCGGAAAAACCCATTCTTTTTTATGGCTGAATAATATTCCATTGTGTATAAAAGTACATCTTCATCCATTTATCAGAGGACACTTGGGTTGCTTCCATATCTAGGCTATAGTGAATATGCTGCACTAAACATAGGGGTGCATATATATATCTTTTCAAATTAGTGTTTTCCTTTTCTTTGGGTAAATACTCAGTAGCAGATTACTGGATCGTATGGTATTTCTATTTTTAATTTTTTGAGGAACCTCCAAACTGTCTTCCACAGTGGCTGCACCAATTTACATTCCCATCAGCAGTGCATGAGGATTCCTTTTTCTCCACATCTTTGCTAACACTTATTATTTCTCACTTTTCAGTACCCATTCTGACAGGTATAAGGTGATAACTCATTGTGGTTTTGATTTGCATTTTCCTGATGGCTAGTAATGTTGAGCATTTTTCATGTGTCTGTTGGCCGTCTGTATGTCTTTGGAAAAGTGTCTGTTCACGTCCTCTGCCTGGTTTTTAAGTGGTTTATTTGTATTTTTGATGTTGAGTTGTGTATATTCTTTATATATTTTGGATATTAATTCCTTATAGGATATATCATTTGTGAATTTCTTCCTCCATTCAGTAAGTTGCCTTTTTGTTTTTTCATGGTTTCCTTTGCTGTGCAAAAGCTTTTTTATCTTGGTGTAGTCCCAGTTGTTTATTTTTGTTTTTGTTTCCTTTGAGGAGACAAATCTAGAAAAATGTTGCTAAGAGTTAATGTCAGAGAGATTACTAGCTATGTTTTCTACTAGGAATTTTATGGTTTCCAGTCTTAACATTAGTTCTTTAGTCTATTTTGAGTTTATTTTTATGTGCAGTGTAAGAAAGTGATCCAGTTTGATTCTTTGGTGTGTGGCTTTCCAGTTTTCCCAACACTATTTATTGAAGAGATTGTCTTTTCCCCATTGCGTATCCTTGCTTCCTTTACCATAGATTAATTGACCGTATAAACATAGGTTTATTTCTGGGCTTTCTAGTTTGTCCCATTGATCTGTGTGTCTCTTCTGTGCCATTAATTTACTTTTTTGATTATTATAGTTTTGTAGTATATCTTGAAATCTGTAGTATATCTTGAGGATTATGTTACCTCAACCTTTGTTTCTGTTTCTCAAGATTGTTTTGGCTATTATGGGTCTTTTTTGGTTCCACACAAATTTTAGGATTATTTGTTTTAGTTCTGTGAAAATTACTGTTGGTATTTTGATAGGGATTGCATTCAATCTGTGGATTGCTTTGGGGAGTAAGGACATTTTAACAATATTCTTCTGGTCCGTGAGCATGGTCTGTCATCAGTATTTTAAAACTTTCAGAGTATAGGTCTTTTACCTTCTTGGTTAACTTTATTTCTAGGTATTTTATTCTTTTTGGTGCAATTGTGAATAGAATTGTTTTCTGAATTTCTCTTTCTGCCACTTTGTTATTAGTGTATAGAAATGCAGACACTTGGTGTATATTGATTTTTGTACGCTGCAACTTCACTGAATCCTTTTATTACTTCTGATAGTTTTTTGGTGGAGTCTAGTTTTCTTTGTGTAGTGTCATGTCATCTGCAAATAATGACAGTTTTACTTCTTTCTTATCAATTTGGATGCCTTTTATTTCTTGTCTGATTTCTGTGGCTAGGATTTCCAATGCTGTGTTGAATAAAGGTGTCTTCATTGTCTTGTTTCAGTCTTAGTGGAAAAGCTCTCCATTTTTTACCCTTGAGTATGATGTTATCTGTGGGTTTGTCATATATGACCTTTATTACGTTGAGGTATGTTCCCTCTAAACTTATTTTGTTGAGAGTTTTTATCATGAACAGATGTTGAATTTTGTCAGATGTTTTTTCTACATCTATTGAGATCATCATATGATTTTTATCCTTCATTTTGTTATTGTGGTATATCACATTGATTTGAGGATATCAAACCATCCCCAGAATAAATCTGATTTCGTTGTGGTGAATCATTCTTCTAATGTATTGTTGAATTTGGTTGCCAAGCATTTGTTTTGGATTTTTGCATCTGTGTTCATAGGCATGTTGTCCTATAGTTTTTTTTTTTTTTTTTTTAAGTGTCTTTGGTTTGGTTATCAGAGTAATGCTGGTCTTACAGAATGTATTTGGAAGCTTTCCTCCTATTCTGTTTTTTTGGAATAGTTTGAAGAAGATAGGCTTTAACTCTTTTTTAAGTGTTCGGTAGAATTTACCTATAACTCCATCTGGTCCTGGACTTTTTGTTTGTTGGGAGATATTTGTTTTGTTTTTGATTTTCGGAGGAAGAACAATTTATTTCATACCTCAATCTGAGAGTATATTGCCTAGCTTCTGAAGCTTCCTTTTGGTTACAGATTCAGTTTTGTTACTAGTAATTGGTCTGTTCAGGTGTTCTCTTTTCTTCCTGATTTAGTTTTGGAAGATTGTACGTTTCTAGGAATTTAATGGTTTCGTTTCTTCTGTGTTGTCCAGTTTGTTGGCATGTAATTTTTCATTGTTGTCTTTATAATCCTTTGTAATTCTGTGTGTTGGTTTTTACATCTCTTTCTCATTTCATTTATTTGGGCCTTCTCTTTTTTTCTTGGGTCTGGCTAAAGGTTTGTCAATTTCATTTTCCTTTCAAAGAAAGCTCTTAGTTTCATTGATTTTTATTATTTTTTAGTCTCTTTTATTTCTGCTCTGATTTTTTCCTTTTTACTAACTTTGGGCTTTGCTTTTTTTTTTTCTTTCTAGTTTCTTTTGTAAGGTTGGATTGTTTGAGATTTTTCTTGCTTTTTGGTTGTATTGCTGTCAATTTCCATCTTAGAACTGCTTCCTCTGTGTGCCAAAGATTTTGCACCATTGTGTTTTAGTTTTCACTTGCCTCCATGTATTTTTTTAATTTTCTTTTTGCTTTTTTTGTTGAGCCATTGATTGTTTTGTTTTTTTAAGATTTTATTTATTTGAGAGCAAGAGAGGAGATTGAGCACAAGCGGGGGATGGGGCAGAGTAGAGACAGAGAAGCAGACTCCCTTCTGAGCAAGGAGTCCAACACAGGGCTCGGTCCCAGGACCCTGTGATCATGACCCGAGCCAAAGGCAGACACTTAACCGACTGAGCCACCCAAGCACTCCGAAATACTTCTAAATTTGGTGAGAACTGTTTTGTGGCCTAACATGTGATTTGTCCTGGAGAATGTTCCATGTGCACTTGAAAAGAATGTATTTTGTTGTTTTTGGATCAGTTGTTCTGTATATATCTGTTAGGCTCATTTAGTTCAATGTGTTGTTCAAAGACACGATTTCTTTACTGATTTTCTCCATTGGTGCAAGTTGGCTATCCCCTACTGTTACTGTCAGTTTCTCCTTTTATGTCTGTTAATATTTGTTTTATGCATTTAGGTCCTCCAATATTGGGTGCGTAGATATTTACAAGTGTTATATCCTCTTGTTGGATTGATCCCTTTATCATTATGCAATGCCATTGTCTCTTGTTACAGTCTTTTTTTTTTTTTTTTTTAAGATTTTATTTATTTGACAGAGAGAGAGACAGCCAGAGAGGGAACACAAGCAGGGGGAGCAGGAGAGGGAGAAGCAGGCTTCCCGCAGAGCAGGGAGCCTGATGCAGGGCTGGATCCCAGGACCCTGGGATCATGACCTGAGCCGAAGGCAGATGCTTGACGACTGAGCCACCCAGGCGCCCCTATTTTTACTTTTTGAACGGGAAAAGCAATTTAATCATTTCCAGTGATTTTTGTAAGTAAAGAAATTCCTAACTATTGTATGGTCACTTCATATTTAACATTGTATGACTATTAAAAGCAAACAATTAAATGAGAAAATGCACAGTACAATGGAAATAGCTTGTTATTCAACACGTAGAGTAGATCTCAAAAACAAAGACAACACACTCAACCAGGGAGCTTAAAATAATCAAATCAAAACCCAAAGAACTAGAAGGAAAAAAAATCCTTCAAAAAGACAACTTTCACCTTCCTCGGCCAGTGCTTTACAATGTGAGAAGCACTGATACCTTCCAGCTCCTACAGGTCAGGTCTTCTACATACAGCAGTAAGAGTTCTGTGGCTGGATTTGCCAAGAAACAGTTCCATCCCCAGAACTTTCTGTATCAGACAGGATCCTTTTTTTTTTTTTTAACCAAGATACTTTTCTATAGAATTCCAAACCAAAAGGTACTGCTTAAGGCATCTTTTTTTTTTTATATAACATTTTTCTCTTCTACAGTCTATTTTAAAGTCTGTTTCGTCTCTAATGTAAGTATTGATAACCTGGCTTTTTTTTTTGGCTTCTGTTTGCATGAAATATCGTTTTCCATCCTTTCCCTTCCAGTCTACAGGTGTCTTTATGTCTGAAATGATTCTCTTGTAGGCAGCAGATAGATGGGTCTTGTTTTTTTGTCCATTCCATCAAGCCTATATTTTTTGTTGGAGTATTAAGACTACACTTAATTATTGATAGCTATATACTTAGTGCCTTTTTGTTCATTGTTTCCTCATTGTTTTTGTAGTTTTTCTCTGTTTCTTTCTCTTCTTGCTCTTTTTCCTTGTGATTGATGACTTTAGTGTTATGCTTGGCTTTTTCTCTTTATTTTTTGTGTATCAGTTATAGGTTATTTTTGTGGCTATCATGTGGTTCATATATAACATCTTACGTATATAGCAGTTTGTATTAAGTTGATGGTCACTTAAATTTGAACATCTAAAAGGACTTCGTTTATATTCCCCCACCTTCCATGTTTTATGTACTTGTTACTATATTTTACATTTTTTAATTGAGTCCCCTTAACTTTTTTTTTTTAATTTATAATTTACTCATTGAAGTGGGCTGGAGCTGGGGGTGCCTTGGCCTTGAGGGGGATGGCTGGAGCTGGTGTGGGCTAGGCCCAGGGCTCACTGAGGCGGCAGGCCATTTAGGGCGCCTGGGCCCTGCTCCTGTCTGCGCTATCAAGGTGGAGAGGGAACGTAATCAATAGTACTTGTTAGCCTCTCCAGGTCTGGAGAGATTTCCAGCAGTTTCCCCACCATTTAGCCTATGCTATAGCATTTCTTCACTATATAGTCATTTGGCTCTTTAAAGGGTTGTGCTTTTTTGCTGTGCCCCAGGGTGGGCATATTTGCTCGTGGCTCCTCAGTGCTGTCCCTCCCTCTTGCAGTTGGTAATGTTGGGGTTCGGGTTCCCACTGTTACCATTGTCTCAGGCTCTCCGCCTGTTCTTTGTGTGGTCCCGCTATCCTTATACGGAAGCGTTCAGTCATTCCTCAGCTCTTTCAGAGGAATTGCTGTATATGGAGGTGTAGATTCCATCTGTCTGTGGGAGGTGAATTCAGGGTCTTCCTATGCTGCCATCTTGGATATTTCTGGGCTTTTATATCTAAGCGCCTATTAGCATCTCTACTGGTCTCACAGACGCTGAATTCAGTAAATTTGTGACTTAATCTTTTCCTCTCCCTCCTCTCTATCTCACCCTGAAATAAACAAAACCCAAACCCGTTTCTTTCGTAGTATTTCTCATCTCAGTGTACCACCCTACATCTAGAGGCTTAAGCAGGAAGTTTGGGAATTGTACGTGACTTCTTTTTTTTTTTTTTTTTTTAAAGATTTTATTTATTTATTTGACAGAGACAGACACAGCGAGAGAGGGAACACAAGCAGGGGGAGTGGGAGAGGGAGAAGCAGGCCTCCCGCAGGGAGCCTGATGCGGGGCTCGATCCCAGGACCCTGGGATCATGACCTGAGCTGAAGGCAGATGCTTAACGACTGAGCCACCCAGGCGCCCCTGTACGTGACTTCCGTCATGTCATCTTGCCTCCTGCTGAGTCCGACAGTGGGTCCTAATGTGATGCTACAAGACACACATCTCACGAATATGGCCTCCTTTTTACACACATCTGCTTAGATCCCAGTTCAGGCCAGTGTCATTTCTTACCCTAAGTCTCTGACTTTTTTCATCTTTTTCTAATCTCATCTCCCCAGAGTGGCTGAAGTCCTCTCCTATAACAAGAATGTAATCCTGTCCCTTCCCTGCTAAAAATCCTTCAGTAACTAGTGGATAAATTCAAAATCTTCAATGTTGCTGAAAGGCCAGCATGATGTGGCCCTGGCTCAAAATCTCCAGCCTCATTTCTAGCCCTTCTCCCTCTCAAACTATGTTCCAGGTACAGCGAAATACCAGTTGTTTAGAGAATACGTTGTTTCTCTTATCTGTAGGCCTTCTGTTTGGAACATACTTCCCTCTCCCAGTCTCTGCTCTCAGGGCCTTCCCTGACAACCCTTAGGTACTCTTGCTGAGTGTCCCATTGCACCTGTACTTGCTACAGTATTTATCTCACTTTACTGATCTTTCTTGTTCACTTGTCTCTCTTTCATTAAATCATCCACTGCCTGAGGTCAGAGGTCATGGCTCTTTCATCGACTGTGCATCTTTAATGCATAGCATAGTGGCTGATATATAACAGGTAGTCACGTGTTAGCTTTTATTATTACTGCCGAGTAAATATGTGTTAATACCTTTCAGAAGTCAGCTTAGAAGTTACTTTTTTAGCCCAGACTTCTTTTTTTCTGAGAAGGTACAAGTCTTTCTTTGAGTCTTGAGTATATGTCTGCATCTTTGTATCGCCTGCTGATTAACAGTATATTGCATTTGTTTATGTCTGCCTTTCCTACAGGACCATAAACTCCTTGAAGGCAAGGACTGAGTGTCATTCATATTCGAATCTCTGTTGCTTTCCTTAATGCTGCTTACACAGGGCTTGTAGATCCCGGATCGTTACTTTGTTGTCATCCTTCTGATCTGGGTCTCCTCTATCAGGATCACTTGGAAATGGTGTTCAGAACTAAGCATGATACTCTGGATAATTGAGAGAACTTGTTTTTGATATGTAATCTACTTCGTTTAATACAATTCTTTAGGATCAATTTAATTATTTTTTCTTTTTCAAAGCACGTATCGAGTTTATAGTCAGTTGAAAAATTCACATCTTTTGCTTGAGGAATTTTGAGTTTTTAAGCCTAAATATAAATAAACCTAAATAAAGGATTTTGAACCTTTATCCTTGGTTTAATCTGATGCTCACTTATGCTTGTTATTCCAGTCTTTTTCTTTGTCTTGATTCGGTCATCCTTACACTTAACTGCTTTTTCTTGCCATGTGTAATTCACAAATCTGGAAAGCATGTTAACTAAGCCATGTGGCCTATCATCTGATCTTATCTAAATCGATTTATGAAACTGTCTCTGGTGTCCTTCACAGCAGTATGAAGTATTGAAAGCCATCTGACTCTACAGTCTTTAACCTGTTTATAAAATGCATTTGAATCTCCACTGATGCGTCACATCTAAGGGTTGTGAAATTTTCTTTTTTTTTTTTTTGAAGACTTTGCTGATAATAAAAATATCCTACATTATTGTCCAGTCCAGAAAAGATCAGTTTACATGACTTGCTTGGAATACTTGTGATAGTATCTAATAATTACCAAACCAGCTGTTTAAATCATCTCTTCTAGTATTTAGCAGGGATTGACCTCTGTTCCATGTTTCAAAATCTGTTTTCCAGAATCTGTTCTTCTCACTTTTGAAAATTTTAGGCAATGTATTTATTGTCTGTCTGGCTCCATTTGACAGTTCCCTTATGCTAATTAAGTTCCCAGAATTCACTGACTGACAGTGTCTCTGTCATCAAATTATGATCGAATTTGTTTGGAGAGTTAACTTATCAAAAATGACTAGTTTTCTTATCTTCGTATTTCCTCCATTCATTCCACTTTGAAAGTTGTTCTCATGGGTGGATAAAATGAGCAAGAAAAAGGAATAACATAGATTTACTTTCTTCTGTTGGTAAGTATAATAATAACCTGAAGAAATAATTCTCCTTCTTTCATTTCAGCACTTTTGCCTTAGGGTATTTTTATAAGCATTGGGTCATTTTAAACATTTTAATATTTTAGGTGTCTCTTCCTATATTGAATGTTTTTACAAATGTCTTTTTAAAAATTTAAACTTATTAGAGATAACTTACCAGGTAGTCATACTTCTCTCTTAAATTTCTCATAAAGATTATTCATGTGACTTTATTTTTTCATAGTTTACCTTTTTCTGTTCCAGTTTAATATAGTGCTTAAAGAATATAAGTTTTAGAATCAGGTTTCAAATTTGAATTTCAGCTCTGCTTCTTAATGATTTATGTGCTTATTGTTAAATGAATGAGCTTCTCTGAACTAGTTGATTCATCATAAAAGTCCCCGTTTTAATAAGAGTAACTGCCTTCTAGGATTATTGTTGGGATTTAGTAAGGTAATATATATAAAACACTTAACCCAGTGTCTGGCAGCTAATAAGCTCTAACACAGTGCCTGACGTCTAATATCTGGTAGATACTATTAGAGTTTTCCTATTTTTTAGGATTTTGAAATCTGTTTTCCTAAAGAGTAAGGCATTTGTCCAGCTCTCTGCGCTCATTATTCCCTCCTTTGAATTCAAGTTGATGCTTCTTACCATTTCACACTTTCTTACTTTCTCTTTTTGTTGTTGTTGAAAATGTGATTTTGTTCTTTTTTGTGGCTGAATAATATTCCTGGGTATGTATACCACATGTTCTTTTTTTACTCTTATTTTTTGTTGAAGTATAGTTGAACATATTATTAGTTTCAGGCATACAATGTTGACTTGATATACTCTTACTATTTCTTACTTTGTAATTTAGGTTCAGAGGAGTGTATTTTTAACACCTTCATTGAGATGCAGTTCCTATATCCTTCACCCGTTTAAATCAAGTGTACAGTCCAGTGATTTTTTTTTTAGTATGTTCACAGAGTTGTGCGGTTGTCGGCATGATCCTCATTCCAGAGCATTTTCGTCATCTCAGAAAGAAACCCCACGTCCACTGGCAGTGACTACATTCCTCCCTTCTCCCAGGCCCTGGAAACCACTAACCTACTTTCTGGGATGGTGGAATTGCCTATTTTGGACTTTCCACATAAGCGGAATTCATACGATATGTGGCCTTTATGTCTCTGGCTTCTTCACTTAGCATCATGTTCTCAGGGCTCATGTATACTTTGTAACTCTTCGGGGCCAAATACTCTGTTCTGTGGCTAGAGTACGTTTGTTTCTCCATTCATCCGTTGATGGACACTTGGCTGGTTCCCACTTCGGGACTCGTAGGAACAACACTGCTGTGAATGTTTGTGTACAGGTTTCTGTCTGGACATCTGTTTTCTTTTCCGTTGTGTGTAAATCTAAGAGTGGGCTTGTTGGGGCAAATGGTGGTTCTCCTTTTGAGGAGCACTCCACGTCCTCCCACGGGGAGCAGCGCTGCTTTTTTTGATTTGAACCATTTTCATAGGTGTGTAGTCGTACCTCCTGGCTGTTTTAATTTGCGTTTCTCTAGTGGCTTGTAATGTGGAGCATCTTCCTATGTGCTTATTTTCCATCTCTGCATTGTCTTTTGTGATGTACCTCTTTAACTATTTTGTCTGTTTTTTTATTGGATTTGCTATTTAATTTTGAGAGATCTTTGTGCAAAGGATATAAATCCTTTATCATAAAGATGTTTTGCAAATATTTTTTTCGCCATCTGTGGCTTCTCTGTCTCTATTCTTAATATTAGCTTTAGAAGAGAAGTTTTTAATTTTGATGTAGTCTTTTTTTTTCTTTCATGGGTGTGCTTCTGGTGTTGTGTGACCCCAACTCAGGGTCACAAAGGTTCTTTCCTATGTTTTTGTCCGTAGGTTTTATAGCCTTGGGTTTTACAATAAGGTCCGTCATTCATTTTGAGTTAATTTTTGCATATGCTTGTGATTGGATTTTTAGTGTCGCTGTATTGCCTTTAGTTAACTCAGCACTCATTCCGGAACTCCGCAAAAACTCCGGAAATTTTAAAAATGAATGCATAAACCTAATATTGGAAAGGTAAACCTCTTATTTTAAATTACCAGATGATTTTAATACAAATTCTTGAAAAGGATATGTTCATGGTTTTTCATATTTTATCTAATGCTGTAAAATTATATTCATCTTACCTATCTCATAAATAGGCATCCAGACATTTTAATTGTTAAAATGTTGTTAAAAACTAGCATGCAGTTTAAATTTTAATTTGAATAAAAAAGTAAACATTTTATTTTCTGTTGAGAGAATAAAATATGAAGCAGTTTAATATTTTACAAATACCAGTAATTAGTAGGAGTCCGAGGACCTTCTCCTTCTCCTTCTCCTTCAGGACCTTCTTTCACCCTTGTTTCCCTCTTCCTGGACCAATTCCCGTGTAGCTCATTCCCTCTCGTTGTGCACATGTCAGTCCAGTGAAGCTTTCCCTGATGACCATGCCCTTTAAAATTACAGCCTTACTCCTTCCAGCAGTCCTGGTTCCACTTCCTGATTTATTTTCCTCAGAGCACTTTACTGTCCTCTGTGTGAATTTTACTTAATCTGCCTCCTCTACCAGAATGTAAGCTCTCTGGGGGCAGCATTTTGTTCACTGATGTGTGTCTGGCATGTAGTAGGTGCTCAATAAATGTTGAAGGAATGAACAGATTAATGTGTGAAATACATGAAACGTATTTATTTGCCAGGGTGTTCATTTTAAACTCTAGAGCTTCTGATAGGGACATGCTAACAAAAGGGAGTATCTGACAGATTATTTACGATGCTTCAGTAAATATTTGCTCTAGAAACCTCTATTTTTATTTTTGTGATTTTTAAAAATTACTATCTACAGGGTTCAGTTTGGCAAAGACTTGGTGCAGATGTGACAGCAGTTGAGTTTTTAGGTCATGTTGGTGGAGTTGGAATTGATATGGAGATATCTAAGAACTTTCAGCGCATCCTTCAAAAACAAGGATTTAAATTTAAATTGAATACAAAAGTTACTGGTGCTACCAAGAAGTCAGATGGAAAAATTGATGTTTCGTAAGTATGCTCCATTTGGTGTTGATATGATATCTTTATCTGTGTGCTTAAGGAAAACACTCCTTTTTTCAGAATCAGATTTAGGGCCGTTTTATTGCTTGATATAAGTCCGTATTGCTTATTAAATTGGTCCAATGAAATTCATGATTAAGTTGATGCTAGGAAACTTAATCCAGTGTTCTCACTGTAATGTGCTTTCTCATAGTATACGTTCAGAAATATTTAAACTCTCAACGTTCAGTAAAACTCAGTATTTTTAGATATATATGGGGAAATCAGTAATAATATTAAATTGCTTACTGTGTGCGTGGCACTTCAGAGCCATTACTTGATCTTTCTGACTCTTAAGTCCTGTGTTCTCAACCTGTGCTCTCCTTACCTGTTTTTGTGCGGTTTGAACAATAGACCTCTAGAGGATTTGTACGCGTTTTCGTTGCCTGACTCCAGTTTGTTAGAAGTGTCAGCAGTGCTCGAGAAACTTCTGGTCTTCCATTTCTCAGTCTCTCAGCTGTTCTCTCGATGCGTGTTTAACAGTCACACACTGTGTGTCCTCTAGTATTGAAGGTGCTTCTGGTGGGAAAGCCGAAGTTATCACGTGTGACGTACTCTTGGTTTGCATTGGACGACGACCCTTTACTCAGAACTTGGGACTGGAAGAGCTTGGAATTGAATTAGATCCTAGAGGTAGAATTCCAGTCAATACCAGATTCCAGACTAAAATTCCAAAGTAAGTTGGATAATTATTTGCATTTTCAAAAGTTTAAAAATTTATTTTAAACTCTATTTTGAAAGTAAGACTTTTGTCATGCTTAAAAAATGCACTGGCTTTGGGGAAGAAGAGTAAACTCATATGTTAAAAACAAAAATAATTGAATGTTTTCATTACTCAAAGATGAGAACCTGAACTCACAGATGTGTACTTTATATATTTTTTGGTTACTTAGTAACTAGAGACTTCTGTTACCATGGCCTAATGAAGAGGAGTAGATGTGGTGGCAGAAGCTGACTGTTCTTGGGTGCCTGGGTGGCTCACTTGGTTGGGCGACTGCCTTCGGCTCAGGTCATGATCCTGGAGTTCCGGGATCGAGTCCCGCATTGGGCTCCCTGCTCGGCAGGGAGTCTGCTTCTCCCTCTGACCTTCCCCCTTCTCATGCTCTCTCTTGTCTCATTCCCTCTCTCAAATAAATAAAATCTTTAAAAAAATATATATAAAAAAAGAAGCTGACTATTCTTTTGTCTCTGTGGCAGTATCTACGCGATCGGTGATGTGGTTGCCGGTCCAATGCTGGCTCACAAAGCAGAGGATGAAGGCATTATCTGTGTTGAAGGAATGGCTGGTGGCGCTGTGCACATTGACTACAACTGTGTACCATCTGTGATTTACACACACCCGGAAGTTGCTTGGGTTGGCAAATCAGAAGAGCAGTTGAAAGAAGAGGTAATTCTGAATGCGGGGGTAGTTTTAATGCCATCGTATGAATTGAGTTAATGACACTGGTGGTTGTGAATCATTTTCTTATTGTATTAATGCATTTTGAAATTAGAACATTATAGTTTATATATTTTTTCCTTTGTTGGTGGCATAGAGGAGATCATTCACTTGCCTGCCTTCAAACTAGTAATTCCAGAGCTCTTACATTTTTCTTTGAAATATACCCAGATAGACTGATGTTTGCATTTGCTTGTGCTTGTACCCAAAATGTATTTCATTAGCAAGCAGTCAGTTCTGGTCTTGCCCTCAGTATACTCCGAAGAATTGCCTTCTTGGGATTTATTTTCTGAACCAGTGGTAGATGATTGCGCCAACGGGAATGCATTTTTTCAGAGTTTATGCAGGTTCTCATTTTTTGTCTCTCGCAGGGTATTGAGTACAAGGTTGGGAAATTCCCCTTTGCTGCTAACAGCAGAGCTAAGACAAATGCGGACACAGATGGCATGGTGAAGATTCTGGGACAGAAATCAACAGACAGGGTGTTGGGAGCACATATTCTGGGACCAGTGAGTGTCCTAAAATCCCATATCCCATTACGATTTCTGGAAAGCACTGCTATTTTGATGTAAAGCCAGCTGCTGTTTACATGCTGAGGTTATTATTTACCAGCAGCTTGTGTGCTGTTTCTGACAAGGCGACCGGCAGCACTCACACGCTTGCCTGTCACATCATCTGCTTTCCGTACCTCAACTGACGTTATCCTCTTGAGACCTGCCCTGGGCCCTGGCCCTGCTGAAAACTCGTCAGTGGCCCTTTTCCGCCTCGGGCTGTTACGTACAAGGCCCCACTCACTCTGGGCCTGTCTGCCTTCCTGACCTCATGTCTTCCCACCCTTCCCTTTCGCTCGTTAATTCCCTGCCTCATGGGCCTTCTCTCAGTTTCCTAACAGGCCAGTGTTCCCATTTTAGAGCCTTTGTGCTTGTGGAACCCATAGCTTGGAATACTGTGCCTCCAGGTCTTTGCATGACTGGCTCCTATGAGGTCTCAGCTCAGATGTTACCTCCTAAGAGAAGCCCTTCCTACCACTGACCCTGAAGTACGCACTTCCCCTCGGGATCTGCTGTAATAATGATGGTGAAACACTGGAGTCCTTAGTCTGTAATACATTTTTCTGTATACACGCAGTAACTTAATGTTCACAATTCTGGGGGGCAGGAGTTGCTCTGCCCATTTTTGAAGTGACTAAATGGAATGAAGCACACAGAGTGAGTGCTCAAAGGGACTCCGCAGTAGGATTTGAATCCAGGCCAGCTGGCTCCGGAGCCCAAGCTCTTGTCTTCTGTGCCGCCTTTCCTGTTAAGCTTGTCCTGACTGGAGGCAGTTAGTTAACTGCTCTAACAGCGAATCCTGGTAGCTTGTAGTTTTTGCCATGGGAAGAAAATGACTTCTTGGTCTGTTATTTTAAAGGGTGCTGGTGAAATGGTGAATGAAGCCGCTCTCGCGCTGGAGTACGGAGCATCCTGTGAAGATATAGCCAGAGTCTGCCACGCGCATCCGGTAATTATCGACAACATACAGAATTAATGGTTACCTCAGGTTTCTTCTCACCCACAAATATTTGGTTTCTAATTTTAAATTTCTTCCCTTGCAGACCTTATCAGAAGCTTTTAGAGAAGCAAACCTGGCTGCATCATTCGGCAAATCAATCAACTTTTAAATTAGAAGATTATATTTTTCTGAAATTTCCTGGGAGCTTTTGTGGAGGTCACATTTCTGAACAGGAAATGCTCACAGCTCCAAGAATTTCTAGGACTGAATTATGAAACTTTTGGAAGGTTTTAATAGGTTCGGACAGAATGGAATAATCTCATCTATTTTAAATAAATTTAATATTTTGTTTCAGTGCATTAATATTGCAGAAAAAAGCTACTTTTATAGTAGCATCCAGGAAAATTTTCTTCAACCCATATTTTCATGCAGTTTCCGAAAAGATTCGACTTCACTAAATTTATGTTTCTTAGCTTTTTATCTCTGCTATTGTAAAGTTGGATTTACTTACATGGATGGAGCTGGCGTAGGGTATGTGAGCCAGCTGTGTTTGAAGCAAGGTGATCAAGTTATTTTAAACTTGGTTTTCATATTGGAAACAGAGTCATTAGAATAAGATTAAATATGTATAAACCAAACTGATGTAAATACAACGATGATCTCATTTAATCCCCAAATTCTTGCAGTTTAGAGGTAGAATTTATGTTTAAATTTTTAAGGACCCATTGAGGTCTACAGTTAACCAAATTGAGGTATATCTGGGAAATTCAAATATTAAATAAAGAAGTAAATGTATTACAGCCCGGAATGAAAATACAGAAATAAACAGTCTTAAATATTCATGTACTGGTTGTTTTGAGTGGATGTCGAGATGGTCCTAGTTCTTTTATGACTACCTGTGGTGTATATTCTTATTTCTGTTTATTATTCCTTTTCTAGGCCTGGATGTATCTTTTTACCACACTGGGGGACAACGTTAAGGCATTTAAAAGGTCATTACCCTTTCATCTGTTTTAGTGATACCAGCTAACTGGAGCATACACTTTTGGAGACACAGCATATGGGAAAATTTAATCCGCTGTCTTCTGTGGATTTCCAGTATATCTGTGGCTGGGTAAATGACTGTTTCTTTAAAGAGTGCTATAAAATCATATTTGTTGATTAATGTTTAAAATGGCCAGCTCTTGAAACACTTCAGTAACAAAGTATTGAATGTTAAAATAGGCTTTTGCATTTTTTAGTTAAATTTAAGAATCAGATTTAGGATAGCATATTCTAAAAAGGAAAAACCTAAAGTACTAGAAATACGCAAACTAGATACTCACTTGATTGCAATTTAAAGATCACAGCCTAAGGAAAAGTTTAGAGAATGTAATGTGTCAGCAGAAAGCCATGTGGGATAAGATACTGTCAGTCTCTCAGTTAGAAGGAAAATGTTGAGTCGTCTTCAGGTTTTATTTGCATCATCAGTGGGCCACAGTTCCCTTTTTCTTCTATGTCCAGTAGTCTCGGACTGTATTATAGTTATTATGAATGATCCATTGTAAAGACTCTGGATTTTCTTACCTACCTCTGAAAAATAGGGAATTTGTTTCAGTGGGCAGTCAACTTGACTGAACCCTAACTGCATCATCTTTGCTGGGGGGCAGCAGCTGAAACATCTGCCCCGTTGTTTGAGCTCTACCTTGGCTGCATTATAGCTCAACCGGACACTGGGCAAATGATAGCAGAGTTGGGAGCCCCCCCCCCATGTATTAGTTATTCTAGTTGCCCCCGACTCAGTCGTTCAATTCCTTAACCAGTAAAACTTGGCTTCCCCCCGATGTCATACTTGCTGGGACCTGCCCTCAGGTGAAAAGCCATTAACAATGGGAGTTTCACCCAGTGGTGTTCTTTGTCAACTCCCCTCTACCTTCTGCCTGCTTCTGGTGGGTCTCCAGGACCTTTACTTTAAAAAATATCTATTTTGTTCAGTTTGCAGTAGTTATTAGCAGGAGGGCTGGCCTGACACATGCTACTTGGCCATTACTGGAAATGACCTCTGTGTGTTTTAAAATCTGAAATCCCGATATTCTGTGAAGTGCTAGCTTATTTAAACTTCAAACATATCCCCTACTCTAGGGGAAAAAAAATGAGAAAAAAAATAATGAGAAATAGAGTTTAATATGAAGTCCTAGCTACAGAAACACACAAAATAGTTCTGTCTAGGTGGGAATGAAGTCGTGGGTATAAAACATTTAAATGTTCACTAATTTACGAAGTTCTCAGTATTTTCTTGGCTTATGAAGGGTGGGAATTAGCTGTCCAGTTCCCTGAGCTGATGAAAATGAGTGATTTCAGGGCGCCTGGGTGGCTCAGTCGTTAAGCGTCTGCCTTCAGCTCAGGTCATGATCCCGGGGTCCTGGGATCGAGTCCCGCATTGGGCTCCCTCCTCGGAGGGAAGCCTGCTCTCCCTCCCACTCCCGCTGCTTGTGTTTCTGCTCTTGCTATCTCTGTCTCTGTCAAATAAATAAATAAATAAATCTTAAAAAAAAATAAAATGAGTGATTTCAAAGTGACATCTTGAGTTTAGCTAAAAAGGAGTGGGTAGTAGTAAAGATTTCTATTTTAAGTGAAATACTTAAGATTCTTAAGGGAAAAAAATTAGTTGCTGTAGCAGATGAGGTAAAACCAATTTGCTAGGCAGTAGGATCTCTACCTAAATAAAAGTGACAAATAATTGCCTTGAAGGAGAGGGGGGTTGCCTTATTGTTTATATTACATCTGTTTACATAACTTCGGTTCAGGCCCAGCTTCAAATGCAGCTGTGTTGTAGGTGTGGATGATGGTTCAGTGCTACACAGAACTTGTCTTGCTCTAATAGGAATTTGTGAAAAGACCACTTAGGCCTTGCTTGGCCCGTTCTCCAGCTTAGCTCTGAGGTTGACATGGGTTTGGCAGTTGGAATACAGCTGTTTTCTTTATCCTGTGGAATAAGTGATTGTTCTGTGATTGTTTTGGCCTCACGTACAGACCGTAGCAGAGAATCTTTTAGTTTGTGAAATCTAATAAAGTACAATATAAACACTGAAAAGTTACAGCACTTTGTACTGTGATTGGCTGGCACTGCTCAGTTGGCAGGAGCAACGTTCCTAGACTCTGGCTGGGTTTCATTTCAGTCTTCCCCCCGCCACCACCCAGCATAGGGCCAGGATTGCTCACACTTAAAAGTCAGTTTACCAGCCTGATTTTCTAAAAATTGCTTTTTGTTCTCTTTCTCAGAGCAAGGAGTATTTAGAGGAGTTTCGGAGATTGGAGCAACTGAGCCGCCACTGAAATGGTGAAGGGGGTTCAGGCTGTATACTTCCCCTCCCCTCCCCTCCGCCTGGGCACCCCACTGGGAGGTGATCTGGGGGGGCAGATGTGTGGAGGATATTGACCTAGCAAAAAGATGGTCACTTGTTTATAGACAAAACAGAAATCAGGGTCCCGTGAAGGCAGTTTGTTTATAAGACCATTTTACATTGAAAATATCCTTGCTTCAAGGGATTCACAAACACTGAGTAGAATTTAAGAATTATCCTAAATATGTATTTATACAAAAGGACTGTACTTTATTTAACTCCGTACAAAATGTGGTGATTAAAAACATTAAATAGGTAAGGAGCTGTATTTTGAAGGTCATGAAGTCAGTTTTTTAAATGGAGCTCTGTTGCTTTGGTCACCTTGGCCACTTTCGAGCCCTTCCTCCTCCTCCGTTTACAAGCAGGTGCTATAAACAGCAACTTTCTGGCTTATGTCCTTTAGGAGCGAACGGACCTCTCCTTCCAGTCTTACTAATTCTTGAGCTTTATCTTCTAAATATTTTTGATTGTCTTCATATTTTCTTTCTAAATCTGTAGGAGATAAGAAGAAAAAGTCTGAGCAGATTATACTAGGATCTCCATCCTTTTTGCCTAAAAGGCTCAAGACAAAGTGAACAGATCTTCAACCTTTTAAATAAACTCCATGGAGGTCTTAATATTAAAATACCTTATGAAAGCACCAGCCTAAGACCCACCTTTCAGGAGTTGTAGCTTGCTGTTTGCTTGAGCCAGAAGTGTTTTTGCTTCATTTTGTAGCATTTCAGCTTTCCTTCTGGCATCCGCTGATTCTTCAGTTTTTTTGGCAATTAATTTTTCTACCTTCTTATACTTTTCATCAACTTCACTGTCCAGAGCCTGCAGTTCCATTTGGACACAGAGAGGATACATGTAATCTCTGACATTAAGAGCGTCCTTGTGGCAAGCTCAGAAGAGTACTCAGGCGTTAAGCCATTCGGTGTAAATAATTAAATATTCTGAAACAGTGGAATTAAATACAACCCTGACATACGAGTTTTTTTAAAATGAAGGATTTGAAACAATTATACAGAGGTAAAGAAGGACGTTTTCTGTAAAGTAGGTTTGCTGTGATCCAAACATTTAGATACCAGAAAAGGCCCATTTGAAGAGCCAAATAGGAGGGTCATCTGGATTGTGACTAGGGTAGGGTGTGTAGAGATTTAAGGGGAGATGGTAGCATACACAGGGGTGGTGAGATGAGAAGAGAAATTGGTGTGGGTTTGACAAGGTGCTTCTCGCAGGTGCTTCTTTTGAGAAACACTGCTCAAAACAGTAGCCATTGATAGAGGGATTTTAATGTTGGGGTCCTGTTCATCTTACTGTGATCAAATGCTGTGTTTCTGGGAAAAATGCTCTGTAAAAAGACTACTTGGGAGACGTATGCTCTCAGAACGGCAAGAAAGAACAAACCACAACAGAAACAACGGACAGGGTAGTGCACTTTTCTTCCTGTTTTGTTCTTTTCCCCAACCAGAGGTGGAAGGAGATCACCCTTCTGTAATGCCTAAAAGCTACACTAACCTCAAGGAAAAATCCTGACTAAATTTCCATTTATAACGCCCTACTGTTCATTTAACAGTTGGCACATTCCCCTCAAAAGTGTAAAAAGGTTTCTTTGGAGATAGATAAACATTTGCCCACTGAACGTGTGTTTTAATGATTAGTTGGCTTCTAGTGAAAAATTTGGGTTGTATGAGATTTTCTCTGCAAAATATGGTACCTTCCAGTGAGAAGCAAGGGGTGGTTCAGAGTGAGCGTAGAAGACGTGAGATTTAGTTCCTGCTAGCGGTTCTGTGACAGACACCATAAGCTTTTTCTACCCTGCTTTTCAAGACTTCTCAAATGGCCAAGTAATTACCGTATGCCATAAAGGCCTTCCTAATTGAATTTGCGAAGTATAAGCTCTGTGTATTTGTTCTAAGACTTCCGCCCCTAATTTCATTTCATTTTTTGCCTCCTTCTCCAAGTCTGGATATGAGGGCTTAGGTCACGCTTCTTGGACACCTTCCTGTCCACTCCCACTCTTTTCCATCTGGGTCTCTAACGACTGCTATTTCAAAACAGGTCACTGGGGATATTTCTGACAAATAGCTGTAGGGTCCATGTCCCTTACTGGTTCCAAGGAAGGCAACGAGGAGACCGTTGCTCCTTTATGAACACAGTTGTGAAGTTACAAAGCTTTACTTACCTTTTTAACGTCATCTGCGCTTTGTTTCACCGTGTACACCACTTTTTCAATATATTCTGCCTCTCCAGAGTTCTGGGCCGCCTTCCGCTTAAGTTCTTCCACATTCCTCTCTAGCTCGCTGATGCGCTGGGAGGCGTTGAGCAAAGTCTCCTCAGAAGCAGCGGTTTCAGACTCAATCTGCAAGTATAATGTCAGTCACCCAGCCAGCCATTAATTGAACAACAAGTAGTTGGGCGTGCTAGGAATATAAATTTAGAGGAAGACAGGCCATTATGCTCTTTTGCTCTGGACCCAAAGAAAAAATTACCAAAAGGAGAATAAAATTTCAAGAAAGCTTATATAAAGTGCCTAACTTTATTCTTTTCGTAATTCTGATGATCTCGGCTGGAAATTCATGTAAACTTCTTATTGAACCACCCCCAGACAGCTTGATGTGTTGAGAATGCATTTTAAGGACACCTGCCAGCTTTGGCTAAACAATGGTCACAAATAAGCAGATGTGAGAGGAAGGATTTCAACAGAAATTTCCAAATTCATGTGGGTGGGAAAATGATAACTCCCAAGTCACCTTTAGTTTTTCCTGTCAACTCTAAATGGTAAATGTTAAACTCTAGTGGAGGTTATGGGTCTTTAGAAACTACCTGGAAAGTTGAGTATTCTCAGCTAATTACTAAAGGCAGACCAGGAATGTTCTTGAAAACTCAGAAAAGTCACTCTAGGACTGTGAGATGGCATGTCATCTGGGGAAGGGACGGCTGGAACCCATAAACACTCGAAGTCATTTAGGAAAAAAATATCTGGGTAATTGGTGAGGATCCACATATGATCTCTTTTCAAAGAATAATTAGTAAACATTGACTTTGAAAAGCAAGCCCAAGTAAGCAGCCTGACCCATGACAGAAGAACCAGTTTCCCTGAGCACCTAGTTTTTTTTAAATAAATTCCCTTTAAGGATGGGTCTATTCCATAGAATTAAGTCTGAATAACAATAATGTCATAATGAAACTAGTAAATCAATATAGACATGGCAAAATTTGTAAGAATTTCAAACCAAATGATTGTTAACTTAAAAGTCCACCCATTAACAGAAAAATATTCTTAGTAGTTATAATTCTTAGAAGATAAGCTTTATAAAAGTTTTATTTATAAATGAGTGAATCAATTTTGACAGGCTTTCATTAATAGCATAGTTTAGAAGTTCTTTTTGCTTCTTAAGACTTTCTTTTTGCTTCTTAAATGTTTCCTGTCCTCTAGGGTCCCTGAAAAAAACTATCATTCACTTGCATCGTCAAGCCAAATATGCTACCTATAATTTGATTAAATCTTTTATTTTCCATTTTGCTTTTCAAAACTTAGTAATTTTTTTAAAAGATTTATTTTAGAGAGAGAGAATCTCAAGCAGACCCTTGAGCCGATCGTGGAGCCTGACTCTGGGCTCGATCTCACAACACTGAGAACACGACCTAAGCCGAAACCAAGAGTTGGAGGCTTAACGGACTGCATCACCCAGGTGCCCCAAAACTTAGTAATTTTTATAAGGTCACCTAAATAGATAAAGTTCATTAAAATGTTAACAGCACATTGAGAAATTTGCAAAACCTTGGAGATATAAAACCAGAATAATCAAAGGGTTAGAACATAGTCTGGTGGGAAAATGTAATTTTACTACACTTGAACAAGAAAGGGCCTTAACTGAAAATTTAAGAAGGAAAAGTGGCCGAGGAACAGTCGAGTCTCATTTTTTGAGCACGACAGAATAGGGGAAGACAGGTTTATATCAACCAATGGTAGGAAAAGCAGGTTGAAAGACCACCTCTCAGGTTTTAAACATTAGGAGCTGTTGGCCTGGGAAGCGTGACAGTGCAGACTAATGGCATCTAATTTCAGAGTATATTCTGAGAAGTGGGTAGGATCATAGGAATCCCTTTTATTTCCCATCCATTTTTATAAAACAAATGAACTTTCCTAAAATTGGATGGAAAGATTTGCTTGTAGGACTGCTTTTTGAAAAATGAAAATTATACTTGCATTACTTTTAAGTGATAGGATTTTTAGAATAAAGCACTAAATCCATGTGAAAAGTTCTTCATGTATACTTTTTAATACCTTGTAGTCCCTGAGTCAAGAGCATTCTGCTTATGATAAGTTTTTAGGGCACCTGGCTGGCTCAGTCAGTAGAGCATGTGCCCCTTGATCTCGGGGTCGTGAATTCAAGCCCCACATTGGGCGTAGAGTTTACTTAATGCATTCTGAGCAAAACAGATTGTTTAGCTATAAGATCCCTATTAGGTTTGTCTAGAATTGGGGACTGGAAGCATTTTGACCTTCACTACTCTCCAGCGGTTTTCAAAATTTACAGTAAGATTTTGTGAATGCTCACCTCATAAGTTTTGAGATACTGGTCTTCATGATGTAGTTTGCTTTTGGGCTGCTTTGTAACAGCAGGAGTTTCCTAAAACTAAATTTTGAAATTAATACTATCCTTCCTACTGCTAAAGAGTGTCTGTGTGAGTCCTTGAAGGAAAAGGAGATAAAAACACATACACTATGAAAGTGAAGGGGGCTTAACGATCCAGTGTCTTCAGGGTCCTTTAGCACCCACGCTAACGCAAGTTGTCTGGCTTTCCTGAAATTAGGGCAACCCTTCCATGCTCAGCTGTGAGAGTGCATGTCACTGTCAAAGGCACTGGCTTTGCGAGTAGAGTTTCTGTGAGTGTTCTCTCCCCCCCCACCGTAAGGGTTACACTATCTTACTGAAGTGAGCAGGTTCTGGGTTCCCTGGATGTCTTCATCTGCTTGCTTTATGGCTTTCTCTGCAGCAATCTGGGCCTTTTCTGCTTCCTCCAGCGCTTCCTTCACCATGTCTGCGGTGACTTTAACATCAGTTGCGCTTTTGCTGGGTGAAAGAAGGAGACGATCTTTGTGAACATGAAAATGTTACTTCCTCTCAGAACAGTAAAAAAAAAAAAATTTCTTTTAAAGAACAGCCTTCTTGGAATGACCCAGAGAGACTCTTACAGGTCAGTCTTAGAAATCTCCCCAGTTAAAGAAAGACTTTATTCCCTGCTAGACACACAACATAAGCCCCTAAATGCCACAACGTCTTCAGATACCTGGCTCTTTTAGCTTCTTCCAGCAACATCTCTGCTCTGGCAACGTCAGCAGCACTTTGCTGTAGAATAACCTCGACTTGAGAAAGGCTTTCAACTCGTTCCCGAATATCTTCTGTCAAGTTCTGTAACTGCTGCGGAGTGCTGGGCATTTCCATCTTCAGTACTTCATTAGCCACTGCTTCGATGCTGTCCAGATCCGCACTGTCCTCTGTGAAAAGCAAAGATGTCCCCACAGAGACGTCAGAGTCACAGATGGTTAACTTCGTCACTTCTGGTCACCCACCAGGTGAACCGCCTACTGCGGTGACACGAAGACATAGCCACTTCAAGAATTTATAGTCGAGTAGTTACGTGTGGAAAAAGTAACTACTGGAATTTGCTGTAGACTGGGAAAGTCAGGGAAGGCTTTGTGGAGGATGAGAAACTGATCAGATTTTGAAGGATAATGAGATTTGAAGGGAGGAAGATGGACATCTCTGGATGGAGAGACTGAACCGAGCATGTCCTGTCAAAGTCAAGCAGAGCGAATGGGTCCGATTACAGAAGAGCAGCAAATGGGGGGAGGGGCAGAGGGAGAGGGAATCTCCAGCAGATGCTGCGGTGAGCACAGAGCCTGACACGGGGTTCAGTCACATGACCCTGGGATTATGACCTGAGCCAAAACCAAAAGTCAGAGGCTTAACTGAGCCATCCAGATGCCCAAGTAGTGCTTTTAATTGACGTTGGAAAAATAGCTAGACTACTGCAAATGCAGAGATAAAGAGCTGATACTTCTTATATAAATTATCTGGATTCTGGAAGTTACAGGAAGGGAGAAGATCCAGGCAGAGAAAAGAATCTGATAGCATGTTATCACAGAAGCCAAGGAATTTCAAATGTCTAATGTGAAAAGTGCTCAGAAAAATGCCCAAGAGGTTAAGCTTCAAACATGTCATTGATTTAAGGTTTTTTGTTTTTCTTTTTAACTATTAACATAAAAATGGACCCCTAAGGGTTTAAGCACGGGAAAATATTTGATCACGTGATGGCTTCCACAGGATATTTCGTAAGACAGCCGTAGGAATACCATTGGCTCCTTTCTTACTCCCCATTTTCCTTGCTAACAGAATACTATTTTGTTCAGGCGCCCACCTCTAAGAGAAAGTAAACTTAGCAACTCAGAGTTAAATGCTGATTAGTCTGCCAGTGATGGTAATCCCATTCCATTTGACATTTCTGCATGGGATGGGATGCTTTCCTGGCCCGTGAGATTTATGGGGATGACTGCTCCAGGCGTCTGGAGGAAGATTTCCTTCCTTTAGAAAAGATACAGTAGGGGAACAGGTCGTCTCTTCTTTCACGAGGGATTGTCGAGGCTTTGTGTGAAGTCTGAAACTTCAGGCAGCCACCTTCTAACCAGGAGCTGGCCTGAGAACAAAGCAGATACCCTTACTACATGAGCCACAGAACCTCTTGAGCTATGTGATAGGTATGCATCCTTTTTGATCAAGCCCATTTCAGTTGAAAGTTTTGTGTAACTTGAAGCCAGAGCCGTCCTTTACCGATGACACTCAGACTGTGACCAGAAACACTTAGCTGGACCACAAACTAGAGATTTTCTCTACAGAACATGAAGGGATGGAGCTAACCATAAGTATGGTGTCCTGTTAAATAGTAGGATTACAAAGCTTTGCAGTCAACGTCAAAATAAGCTACTGCTTTGAGGATCTAATGACATTCTATGTAATCTCTAACAGGTTCCAAATTCGTTCTCACAGCGTGTTTGACTTGATTCCTACTTGGATATCCCATCTGTGTCTGCATAACATCAGAGAAGATGACTTACGTACACATAGCTTAAGAAATGCCAACATTTCTTAACATGGACTTTTTTTTTTTTTTTTTTGAAACGTAACTTTATTCCCAGCCAGAAATGGATTTTCTCTAAAATTGAAGACTTGAATTCTGGTCTCTCAAACACAGATTCTTTAACATTTTTTATATTCGACAAGAAGAAGCAATGTCTAAAAGTCAAATGAAAACAACTTACGGGTCAGAAAGTTTCTGATTTGCTTGATCAGATTCCTCAGGTCCTCGTTGCTCTTGTCCACCTTTTCTTTGGTAGCATTGGTTTTCAGCAGAACATCCTGAGCATTCTGTTTTGCCTCATCTGCCCTCAGTTTTGCTTCAGAGACCTAAATATGAGGCATAAATGACCTAGGGAACAACTTCACTCTTTCTACGGCAGACCAGAATATTATAAATGGCCTGGAAAGTGACACTGAAAAGCTATGCATTTGGAACCATGGGTTTTAGAAACAAATGTCTCTCATTCAACTGTACTGTGTTCCTCTATGGACAGAAAGTACTCCGTCTACAGCTGGCCACACAATTTCTCATACAGATGAGGCTAGCATATAAACATTTTTTTCTAATTGTTTCTAACTCCTTCAAACCATTTGGTGGCCTATAAAACAGGATGTTAACATGGTCGCTTTAGAAAAATAAATGCTCAGCATGAAATTTTTATAGCACAGCTCAATGTATTCATAACCCTGGACCCATAATAAGTAACATAATGATCTCAAATCACTGTCATGAGAAGAGACCAAATTCTTAAATATTTTGTGAAGAAAACCTCCCCGTGTATTTTTTTCGCTAACCTCACAACAACCGGCACTTTGTCCCTGCCATGCCCCTTTCATTTCACCATGGAGAACCGATCTCTCCCTTCCAGATCCTCTAGCCCGTCACTGAGAACCAACAACACAAAGCGAGGCCGTCCACCGAATTACCATCTTGGAGAGCTGCTCCACCTCGGCCAGCGCGCTCAGGACGTCTCGGTCGAAGTCCATGGCTTTCTGCCAGGCTCCGTGCGCCACCGTGACCAGGCCCCCGCAGCCAGGTCCCCCACACTTCTTCTCGCCTTCGTCTGTTCTGCAGCTGGGGCCGCCACACTCCGTCTCGGAACACGAGGCCCCTGGGGGCGTCCCACAGATCTGCAACGAGGGGGAGCAGGCCCCGGCCTTCAGAGGGAGACTGAAGCTCAGCACAGCTGTGCAGGGCCTGGGTGGCCCCAGAGAGCGTGTAGGTGGTCCTTGGCAAGGGTGCTTCAGGGAGCACAGTGCTCGGGGGGGGGGGGGGCGGGGGAGAGGAGCACAGAGCTTAGGAATAAGCTAACCTACTCACTGCCAAGGAAACAGTTACAACGCTTCACCAGTGCCCTCTGCCCTGATGAACTGGAATGCCATCTGGGTGCTGCATGGGGTGCAAACTGATCTGCTGTGCGGCTGAAATCTGCCAACAGGAGAGCAAAAGAATGCTTCCCTTTATCCTAAATCACTGGACTTAAAAAAAAAGATTGAGAAACCATTCTGGTCCACAGAGTGATCTAGAAGGCTCCTGTCTGGCCTTTCAGTACCTTCAGATCTAGTGAGGGAGACAGGCTCGCTCTCCGTAAAACAGCCAAGAAGAAAGTAGGAGGGAAAGCCAAAGGAAGGGACCACAGAGGCTTGTAGTCATCGGGGAAGGACAGCCGGCTGGTGGGGCGTGAGCAGGGAAGTGGGAGAACATTCCAGATGTGAGAGGGAAGCAGGAAATGGTAGAAACAAAGGTATTTGAACTTCTACAAATAAGCAACCCCCCCCCTCCCCCAGTTCTCCCTCCCCGTACTCCTCTTCCTTACCTATCAGAAACTTCCAACGATCCGGGCCTGGCCATGGCATACACACGCCAACGGATAAAAGATAAGTTTGCTACATGATGGAAAAGGCTGAGCAGGGAGAAGACTGTGGAGCTGTCCTCTCACGTTGAACAGAGATAGTGAAAAGCAGGTAATGCTCCCCAACAAGGAAAAAGAAGTTTTTGAATAAACAGTCAACTCCTTAGACGAATAATTTTATGATAATTATAATACCAGTGTATCTCAAATTAATAGTCTTTCATGTATCTGGTTTATAGCACATAAAAAGCTTCAGAGAAGAAAGTTTATTCTGCGTGCTCTAGAAGAACATGGGCCTTAAGGGAAACAAGGCCTCAGGGATGCTTTTTAAAAACACTCTGACAACACACGAGGAGATCTGTTTTATTTCAGCTGCAGGCATGAAAAAAATGGCATGGGTCTAGCTAAATATACACAAAACAAAGAACTGAAGGTACTTGAAAAACTCAAATGGACAAAAACCTCTCTATCCAAGAATTGTCAGTATGGAACCCGTAAAGAGAGATCGTGGAGGAGAATTGCATACATCCAATGAGCAACCAGAAGCTGGCCAACCCCAAGGTTAGCTCACCCGATGGGAAAGCAACCACGGGGAAAGGGCACCCATTCATATGGCTCCCCACTCCCTCGCTACCCTCTGTTGCAAAGCAAATATCCTTCAGCACGCTCAGCTGCTTTCGCTTTAGTGTGTGGATTTTATTTGTGATTACTGGTTTTTATTGGAATTTCTAAGGAATCAATCCCAAAAGGAAAGATTGAGAGAGCTGTCATCCCATGCCTGTATATAGTTACTCTGTCCCCTACAAAGGGCAGTGAACACACTGCTCTGGGTCCCCATGTTTCTATTAAACCATGACAGGAGATCTACCTTACTCCCTATTCCCACTACATGCTATAAAGTGTGATAAGAGAATATATAACCCTGTAGGCATCAATTACGTTTGGCACAATACACTAGCGGCAGTGTGTTTTTGCCAATTGCAGAGAAAGCGAGATGGGCAAGGTAAGGAGGCAGGGAGGGAGGGGAGGGGGCTTTTCACTAAAGACGAAATCCTAAGGAAGCCTTAACTGTCCCCTTGGCTTCTCTGCATCCACCTGCCTCTTGCTATTACTGTTCCTAAGCTAAGAGACCACAAGCCTTAGTCTATAAACAATACCCTCCAAATTCTCTCAGTAGGTGTCCTTCCCTGAAAAACAATAAGGAAACGAGGACAAAACAGGCAGAGTTTGGCTTTTTTTGGCCTTCTGCCGGATCTTCATTAAACTCACTACTCAATTTCATTTGGCTCCAGAGTTACTCTTTAAAAGCTTCTGGGAAATGAATCTACTTTCGCATTGGTCTCAGGGTTAATCTTCACCAGGTAAAGTTACTGGAACAAAGGGACATTCTAATTTACACCAAGGGAAAAATTCTTTTGCTCCCTTAATTTTTTCAAGTTCCTCCCAGAATCGTTCCTGAAATTGCTCCATGGAAAAGGGAGTTTGCACTTCAAATTAGAACTACGTAAAAAAAAGAAATGTCCACAGTCTAAAGGGTTCAAATTTGAATAAGAAGTCAGCAAGTCAGTGTAACAGTCTGGGAAAGTAGTCCTGATTCTTTGTATCACGGAGAAACCTCTGGAACCCCGGGGGTGGGAGTGGGGGTTTGGAAAGGCAGATGTTGTTGTTTTGATCTGGCTTGATGGTGGGTACCCATAGGTGGTCCAGAGACTAGAGACCAGTTTTCACTCCCGCTGGTTCATTTGCAAAGTGAACAGGATTACAGACAAAACAGGGTGGTTTCTCTTCCTATTGCATCATAGCTTTGGGGCCAAACCCTCAAAAAACCTTCCTTACCATTTCGGCAGCCGCTGAAAGGTCTAGACTTTGTAGTTTGCCTGCCAGTTCGTCCAGAAGGCGGGCCTGTTCCTCTTGTTTTTCCCTGAACTGGGCTTCTCGCTCCATCATCAAGTCTTCGACTTGGTCCCGGGTGAGCGCCGACTGCTCCACGGTGCTGTTGGGATATGTGGTGGAGGCGTTCACCCTCTCCTCTGCCTCTAGAGACATCTGGAAGTACTTGGTAATGCTATCCAAGGCACCTAGGGCACAAAATGAAATCGCCCACAGTGAAACCTCTTGTGCTCAGGCTCAGGAAGCGATGGCCGTATCTGGTGTCTGCCCCAAAATTTACTGTATGGTTTTGCTCTAAAATTCAAGGACTAAAATCTTTAGGAAGAAACATAACTTTCCCCTCATGAGCAATGGCTACACTTTGTCCCATTAGCAGCTATTCTGGCTCTGGAGGATGCCAAACATCTGGATGCAAAATTAACTCAGTCATGCAGATGTTTCTGCAAACAGGCAATCTTCCAGTTCTCTGTCAATAGCCAACAGTGTCAGGCAGCCTGCAGATTACATATCCAGATATTTTTTCTTCTCTTTTCCTAGTCGTTAACTATTCAGAGCCACTCAAATGGCTAGTATGACATATATAAAACAGCATGGCATACTGTGGCTTTGAGGACCTAGCCAGAAAAATAAAGGATTGTGCGTAGAATAGGATGGTTAGTGGGATCTGACGCTGCAAAAATTCTTCCCTGATCAGGCAACATTCTTGAATATAAAAGAATTTGCTGAAATATCAATGTGATTTCTGAACTATTCACAAGAGCCCATTTCCAAGAAATGCCAAGGAGGTTAAACCATCCACTGAAAACAAATCAGGAACTGGATGCCTTTCTGCTGCTCGCTCCACGGAACCTCTCCCGTTTCTTAGGCTCTCTGAGTTCCAGGTCGCACATTTGTAACCGGGGGCCTTAATCCTTACTTGTGCCAGAGACTTGGTGAGAAAAAGCTCTAAAGATTACTAGAAAGCACTAAATTTTATTCTGAAAGTGCCGTACTAGAGGGTCAGTCAGTGTGTTGAATCCATTGTCTGGGACTGCATATTTGCACAAAAAAATGCTCACCCCGAATATCTGAGTTTTTGATAAATTCCAATTGCTCAGCAAGCTCTTTCACTGTGTTGTCTAGGCTTTCCGCTTCTGCCTGCAGAGCATCTAGTTCTCTGGCTGTGCTGTTGCTTTGTAAAGCTGTGTCGGACAATCTCACTTCTACTTGAGCCATCTTTTCCGAAACATCTTTGGTTAATTTCCTGTAAAGGGGAGGAGAAGTTGGCCTAAGTAAAATAAACCAAAGGGGAGTTTTGAAGTCTCGTTTTTATATTTTCTACACATCCTGTACCCCTTACTCTGTGATTTCAAACCAATTCCATACTTTCTGTTTCCAAGTCCTGGTTTTATTCTCTTCATCATTAAGAGATTGTATCAAATCTAACAATTTTCCTTTCTTCCAAGACTTTGAAGAAAAACACAGAAGCGCCAATCAGCTGTGTTGTGGCGGAAGTATCCTGAAGGGATTCTGAGCACCTGAGCAAAGGTCCAGGGCATGGAGCTCCAGCTCTGAATGTAAGCAGTGTCAAGCGCAGACAGTCCCACAACTCAAAAGACATAAATGACTCCAGTGTAGAATTATACTTCCCGGCCACCTGCCGAGAAATGCTCTTATCTGAACCTCAGGGATCACCATCAAGATGGGACATGCAGAAAGGAAGTCTCACAGCCACCAGGAACCACGGGACCCGCCCACAGCTTTTCATATACTTCCCCTGGTGGCAAGGTCCCATCCAAGGACCCTCCTACTTCCACCAACAAGCAACCCTTTTATTTCTCATAAGAAAGAAGGTAGTATCTACCAGGATGGACTTTGATACGCATTTAGCTTTCACAATATTTCATTTGGAATCTAAACCCAACTGCATTTTCTTCTGTATATCACATCCCCAAAGCTGTATTTTAAGCATCTATTTGTACATTACTTATAAATACAGTGTGTGTGTATGTGTGTGTATATGTATATATTATAACAAAGAAAACAATATTTGAGAAGACCTCAGCTCTGGGCTTTACTGGGTCACCTAATTCATTGTCTCCTCAGGGAAATACTAGTTCAGTATAAAACACTGGGAAAACGTAGGGGGGCTGAAAGGCTGGGGGCCATTTGAAGAACGCCATTTAAGGCGTTTAAAAAAACCATGATAAAACCATGACCCAGCTCAAAAAGTACTTCAAAGGATTTGTAGGTTAAATTACATTTTATAAACCCAACCACTTTTTCCTGAGACAATTATAATATAGTTTATTTTTTCAATGCTTTCTTCTGTTCACCTGCTGATTCACGGAAGGCTTTGGTTTTCTTCTCAGCTCTCCTACAATGTTACGATTTTTAAAGAAATCAAATCTAACACTGTGTATTTTTTTAGTAATGCCACTTTGGATCCTAAGACACCCATCTTCGGATGTTGTGTTGAAAAAAGATTAATGAAACCAGTTTCCCTAGGATGATTACAATCTCTCTGATTAGAGGACTGTGAGGGGAGCAACAGAGCCATTTTGGGAATGTAATCCCTCCTCTGGCAGGCTCTCAGAGGACACCAGTTCGATTGTTCTCCCTTGGGTGCATGAGACCAAGGCCAAGAATCAGGTCCTAAATGGGCTTGTGCTTGGACCACAGCCTTCCAGAACTCCTTACTGCTACATGTTAGGAGACTGAGCTGTACACCGTCTAGAATTCTAATGAGCTAAGATTCCTCATTAAAGGCACTATCACCGCATCAGACATTTCCGAACACTCTGGTCCACCCCATGGTCTTGGACATGAAACCTCCGGCTTGAAACCAAGGGACCAGCTACTTGAAATCTAGAAGGTCCACGAAGGGCCTCCCATAAGGTGCCTGAGCACATGTCAGCTGATCCCTTGCAGCTTGCTGCTCACAGCGCGGAGATGAAAAGTCCATCTGGCTTCCTAGAGAGGCTGATTCCCGTCCCTTCACACAGAAAATGTGGGAAGGGAGTGGGGGTGTTTGGGAGGAGAAATGGTCGAAAAATGAGCCCCAAGAAGTTGAGCATCAGTCAGAGCTCAGTTCTCTCTGCTTTCACTGGCAAAACAGACACCAGGCAGAGAGGATAACCCAGAGATGGGCTACGAGGAGAATTTTTCACTGAGGAGAATTTGTTATAATTACAGAGGGGAGTGCTGCTCTAGCCAACCAGCGGCGGAGCCGCAGAAAGAACTTGGAAGTAGGGGTCTTGCTATGGGAATGGATTTCCTGGTTAGGAGCAAAGCATAGTAACGATGTCTATTCATCGTGTTTTTTGGCAATTACATTATCATTTCACAGATCAATCCTTCTGCTGCTCTGTAAGGTAAAGGTAAATACTGCCTTCCCCTCCTCCGGAGGAGGGAAGAGAGAGACACAGCAACTAACCAAGCTACAACTCATTAACAGAGCCTCTGTCTCTGAAGCCAATGTTCTTGCCATTCTACTAGCTCGGAGCACCGTTTGCAAAGAGGAGCACTGAATGGGACCCGCACACATTCTACTCTGCAGCCTCTGCAATTTGGTCAATGTTCACTTGCCCAAATGCCCAGAGTGAAGACTGCTGGAAAGCCAATGACCCGGCATCCGAGTTCACTCATAGGGCACACCATGCCTTCTGATGGAGGCACCACACCTGGGCATCTCTCAGCAGGTTGAAACAATACTGTGAGCACCTTCCCTGGCTTAGGGACTACTTACTCTGCTTCCTCAAAGAGATCCCCAATGTTTTTCAGTGGCTCCGCGGCGGGGCTCTGGGCCAGGATGTCTCTGATCTCGTTGACTTTTTTCTCCACTGAGTCCACCGTCTCCCGGTATGGCCCGATCACACCGCTGATCTTCAAGGCCTTGGCTTTCTCCAGAAACTTCTGGGTCCGATTGGTCAACTCGGCGATGATCACGTCCCAGAGAGCAAAGCACTGGTGGCAGGGAGCGCAGTCGGGGAAGACCCCCGAGTACCCGCGCGTGCACTTGTCACAGCGTGGACCCTCGACCCCCTCGACGCAGATGCACTGGCCAGTGGACTGGTCACACTGTGGTGTCTCAATGCCCCTGGGGTCACAGTCGCAGGCTGGAAGGGAAACAGCATTGGGTGATCCAGCAGATCACAGACCTCCGCAACAAGACTCGGCATGCAGAAGCCACAGTCACGTGTCTACCACAGGCTCTCAGAGAGACTAGAGCAGCGTCGTCCTCCAGTACAGGCATTACCTGGACACTCAATAACCGCTTAGTAACAGTAACAGTAGTAATTTTTTTAGGGTGACACTTATCGTGCCTGGCGTTGCAGAAATGGTTTACATGCACCGTGTCACTGAACCCTAAGGGATAGGTGACTTGCCCTAAGTCTTACAGCCAGGAAATGGCTGGGCCAAGATTCAAGTCCAGCCTGTTGCCACTCCAGTCTGTGCTCTTAAGCTCTGGCCCACCTCTGCATCCCTTTGACTTTGACTTCCCCACAGATGCTGTCAGTGCAGACAACTCAGGTGACATCCTGACGACACTAACGGACAATTCCTAACATCCCTCACCCGACCTGGTCACCGAACAGAATGGCGAATACTTGCTGACATGCAGCAAACTTGATAAAAAGAAAACTCAATGACAACGAAGTTACAGGCATTCTAAGTATCTAGTTTAAAGGCTTTCAATGAAGTGTAGCATGTGGGTATCTGCCACTGTGAAAACCAGCCCCAGCGCTATGAGCACAGGCTCACGAAATGTCAGAAGTGAGAGAAGGAACCCGGGAGCCAATCAGCCCCAACTTCTCACTGGCCCGACCGGGCTGGCATCTTAGCCACAACCAACTGGTAAAGGACCTTGGCTCACAGTACTTATCACAATGCCTATGCCATTGAATCCTGACTTAGAGCCCCAAATTGTGGGGGATTAACTTATTTTTTTTAAGGATTTATTTATTTATTTTGGGGGGAGGGGCAGAGGGAGAGGGAGAACCTCAAGCCGACTGAGTGTGGAGCCGGTCACCGGGCTCAGTGTCACAACCCTGAGATCCTGACCTCGGCACAAGTCAAGAGTCGGACGCTTAACCCATTGAGCCATCCAGGCGCCCCGGGATTAACTTATTTTTATATCAACACTTGATATTTCACAGTATTTGTATAGTGTCTGAAAAACAAAAGGCCCATACAAACATCTCTGGCCTTAAATCCTTTCGGGGAAAAGGTGGGGGATACAAAAATATACAAAAAGCCCGCCTCTATCCTCTATACCCAGGGAAATATGTTCGTCGCCTATTCATGTGACCCTTGCCAGGGCCTGCCTTTTATTGCTAGTTTAATCCCTCATTGCCTTCGCTGGCCAACGGCACTCCCCGTTCTTGGGCAGCAAGTCTGAGGAGTGCAGCGGTGGGGTTAGAAGGCTCCGGCTGCCTGGCTGCTGCCAATCCTGCCTTCCCCACCCCCCAGCTATGCAACCCTGAGCTGTGCACTGAGGAAACGGAGTCACCAACCTCACATCTGTAAGATGGGGTAAAAACTATACCTACCCCATAGGCTCGCTTTCAGGATATGGAATAGCTTAATTCCAAAGTGCTTAGAGGAATGTCCGGTTCCTAGTAAGCACTCGATAAACATTTTATCATCAAGACTTTCTGTCAGGCAAGTGTCTGGTAGTTTCCTGCCCAGAGTGAAGCTTGACCACATTTCCACTGGGAAACAAAAAGCTGTCATGGCCTTATCTTTGTATACTTGCCAATAACATCATGATTTTTTTCAAAGATTTAAACTATGGAATTCCAGTCTTCAACGTTTGGGTTGAAAACATAGCATTCCCTTCGTGCCTTGGGTTTTCCAAACTGAACTTTTTTTCCTTATGCATATTGTTTCTTTCCAGGCACTTCTGGCAATTTGATTTTTCCTATGTTTTTGGGGTGATTCTTATGAGTCAGGGAGCAGCTTGAGTGACCTGTGAATCACTTCAAGCGTGTTCCCTACACCGTTATTTCTAGGACATGTTCCTAGAGAGAAGGGTTCTGTGATCAGTAAGTTCAGGAAAGACATCCTCCTCTGGAAGATTCCAAACAAACATCAGCACATTGCAGGCTCAGAGGAGTTCGGCAGGAGAAACCTCGTTTCGTGTCGTTTTTACCCAGTTGTATCCCAAACTCATTTGACCACAGACTCTTTCCCCAGTGGAATAGTGGGAGACACCCGAGAGAAACAATGGGAAAGGTGTCAGAAACCACTGCTTTCATCAGTTTCTGAGGATCAGAAGAACAGGAAGAAATTTGATGATGAAGAGTTTACATTGTTTACACTTTAGGAATGGCTTTCCCATGTCGTTTGGTAAAATACGGTTATCTTTCAGAAAGCTAGAAGTTACATGGGTCATCTAGGTCCTAGCCTCTCAAACTTGGGCATACATCGGAATCACCTGGAGGGCTCACTAAACACAGACTGCTTCCCTCCTGCCACCCCCTCACATTCGAATCTGAATCCATAGGTCTAGGGTGGGACCTGAGAATTTGCATCTCTAACAGTGGCCAAGTGCTTGCTGACCCTCTGTTAGTTCCCCACCTGTTCTAGCCTTCCTCTTGTATGTAAATGTGTGCTTGTAGGGGTGAAAGAGAAGGGGGGGGCGGCTGAGAATGAGGGGGGGGGCAGGGGCGGAGGAGGTGGAGAATGTGTGTGTTCATCCTTCAAAGAGTGGAGCTGGAGCAGTCAGGACTTTGGGAGCTGGCCCATGCAGGCTGATGCACAAACCTAATGACCTATGTAAGAAGAGGAATGCATGACGCCAATTGTTTAGACAATTCTTTCTTTCCCATAGATAATGCAAAGGCACACATTAATTCAGTCCTAAAAAGGTTCTTACCGGATTCATACTTGGGGCAAGGGATGGGTCCATATATTTTTTAATTTCTCTAATAATTTTTCATTTTCTTGCTCTCATTCTGTCAGGGGCATCTTTGAGGGGGCGAACACGGGCCCCAAACTGTAGGATTTAAAAGGCAGGTGCACTCCCGTGAAGGCTTTCTCCTCTGGGGAGAGAAGTCCCGGCCAGTGCTCCAAGGGCAGGCAGAGCCCCGGCTCTCTCCAGAAGAAAGGACCGGGTTAGCTGAGCTGACCAACACCCCTTTCCTCTAACTGAAAAAGTAAAGAGGAATTTGACAGATGGCCAGACTGCAGTTTTATCACTGAACACTTCCAGCCTGAACTTTCTCTGGAAGGTCACCAAAGGACTACACTGTATCAGGTTTTCAAACTGAAGTGGGGGAAACCGCTAGGTTCCCGTGGACATGTGCTTCCAGAACTGCTCCTCTCCTGGGGACGCCTGGGATGCAAACATGGGAAGGCCCACATGTGCCACCTTGTACAAAGACCCCCCCCCAAAAAAAAGTACTTCCCACTGAAGCAGAAAGGTTGGTTCTCACCTGACAACTGAAAACAGCACAGACACTGAAATTATGAAGGAGACCCTCCAATCCTAGCTCACATTCGCTGGGATCTAAAACTTACAAACTATGCCCATGGTCTCTGACGAGGCCAATGGTTGTTCTCCTCTCTTCAGAGGAAGGGCTAGGGGTCTAAGTGGACCGGCAGCTCAGAGAATCTGGCAGAGGATCGAAAATTTTCTCTTGGAAAGAAGAAAGTATTTAGCAAAAGTTGTGGCCTGATCTTTAAGATGAACAAGTCATGAAGATGAAGACTAGCATTTTTAAAAATGAGCCTGTAATGATTGTAATGAGCCATTAAAAATTCCACCTTCACCTGTACGTATATTCTCGGCTATGTGGTCAGTAGGTTTCCTTTGTTTCTACTAAATTTTCTCATCGTTTAAAAACATGATCTCTGAGAGCTACGTACATGAAGAATAATGCACCCAATTTATAGATATTGAGGCCTAGAAGAAAAACACTAGCAAGTCAATCCCAGAACAGGAAACATTAGCCTGTGTGCCTCTTAATCAGTAGGTTTAACCTCCAGCTTTCTTTCCATCCATCCCGCTCCTCCTCCAGGCCCCTCCAGCAACTGAAGGCCTGGCAATCAAGGCTTCCATAATCTAGTGAAACCGAATCGCCCCCATGGGTCCCTAGTACATGGTTTCCTGAGGGCGCCCCTGTCCCCCACTACTAACAAGAGTATTTCTGGCCCTCTAGAGAATCTAATTAAATCTGATTTCCCAAGTCACGCTGCATGTTGCCCTTATTGACCTCTAGCCAGGGCAAGAATTCTTCTCTAAAAACCTGTCGTCTGGGGTGCCTGGGTGGCTCAGTCGTTAAGCGTCTGACTTCGGCTCAGGTCATGATCCCAGGGTCCTGGGATCGAGTCCCGCATCGGGTTCCCTGCTCTGCGGGGAGCCTGCTTCTCCCTCTCCCACTCCCCCTGCTTGTGTTCCCTCTCTCACTGTGTCTCTTTCTGTCAAATAAATAAATAGAATCTTTAAAAAATAAAAAAAATTAAAACCTGTCATCAAGGACCCGCCAGACCTGTGGAAAGAACAGGGACATTGGGCCACACAGGCCTGGCTTCAGAGCCCAGCTCTGCCCTCACCTGCGGTTTTTGGGCAAGTCACTTAACTTCTCTGAGCCTAAGATCTCTCAGCTGTGAAGCGGAGGTTGCATTTATCCTCACAGATGATTAGTTGTAAGGACAAAAGCAGGAATATGTGTTAAACACCCCTACAAGTGCTCAGTACACACACAAGAGCAAGCGGCCCTATAGCTACCCTTTTCTGTGCAAGCTTGCTGCACGAGTCCCGTCCCTACGGGCCTGGCCCTCCCGTGACAGTGGGACAGGTCTGTACCACTCTCTTCCTGCTCGTTGCCATCAGGTTAACCTACGTGCGCCATTTCCTCACGGGGCCTGCCGGGGCCTGGCGCCCGGGGGGCCGAGCTTCTCTGCTGGGTCCCCTCCCCATGAGGCCAAGTGCGCACTCAGCACCGTGCTGGAGTCCGGCCTGCCTGGAGGAAGTACTACGTCCTATAATCAGGTAACGGGCTTATTCTCTTCTGTCATGGACCCTGCCTCAGAGCAGGGACTCCAGGATTTGCTCTACTGCCCAAGGGTTCACTGATCCTCTACCCAGGCATTTCTACTTTACTGTGAGGGAAATTTAAATTTTCTAGTCTCTTAAATGTGATTTTTAAAATTTTATTGTTATGTTAGTCACCATATAATACATCATTAGTTTCTGATGTACTGATCCATGATCCACTGTTTGCCTGTTCAGTACGTGCCCTCCTTGATACCCATCACCGGGCTAACCCACAGCCCACTCCTCCCCCCTCCCCTCCAGAACCCTCCGTTTGTTTCTCGGAGTCCATAGTCTCTCATGGTTCATCTCTCCCTCTGATTTCCCTCCCTTCATTTTTTCCTTCTCCTGATGTCCTCCACGCTATTCCTTATGTTCCACGAATAAGTGAAACCATATGATAATTGGCTTTCTCTGCTTGACTTATTCCACTTAGCATAACCTCCTCCAGTCCCATCCATGTTGATGTAAAAGTTGGGTATTCATGCTTTCTGATGGCTGAGTAGTGTTCCATTGTATATATGGACCACATCTTCTTTATCCATTCATCTGTTGAAGGGTGTCTCGGCTCTTTCCACAGTTTGGCTCTTGTGGACGTTGGTGCTATGAACACTGGGGTGCATATGGCCCTTCTTTTCACTACTTAAATGTGATTTTGGGGGCACCTGGGTGGCTCAGTTGGTTAAGCGTCTGCCTTCGGCTCAGGTCACGACCCCAGGGTCCCGGGATCGAGCCCCGCATCGGGCTCCCTGCTCCTCCCTCTCCCTTTGCCCCTCCTCCTGCTCATGCTCTCTCACACTCTCTCAAATAAATAAACAAAATCTTTAAAAAGGAAATGTGATTTTGCTTTAAATTCCCTACCTCCTCAGTCCCACCATTTTCTTTCTTTCTTTCTTTGGCCTTGCTAACTTCGGTCTGGGGACGAAAGGTGGGAAGTAATTATTTCACTTGCAGAGATGGGCCCCCTGGCTCATCAAACTTTCTCCATAAAGGCCTGGATAGGAAAGAGTTAGGCCTTGCGGGCCACAGATCAGACACAAACGCACCGCACAGGTGGCGGGCTGGATTTGCCACAGCGGCCGTCGTTTGCCCGCCCCTGGCCTGGCCTGCAGAGGACACACGTGCTGTGCTTAGGCTCATGTAGGATAAGCCTTCCCTCTACTAACAAGAGTATTTGTGGCCCTCTAAAGAACTGAATTAAATCTGATTTCCCAAGTCATGCTGCAAATAAAGAATAAGGTGGGTAGCGGTAAACGAATCCCAGCCTGAGAAAAGAATACAAGCGTCTTAAAAATTCAAGTCTGAGCAAAGGAATGCACTTCATCTCTCTATTAAAAACAATTTGAAATGAGAAATAAGGATGATGGGCCTCTCACCTACAGCCCACATTTCCCATTTGCGCTGATTTAAGAGACACTGGCCTTCTCCAACAGCCAGAGGCCCTCCCTTTGCTATCTATGAATCAACAGAAAGATTCCTCGTGTGACCCTCTGACTCCCAAGGAGCACAATGGAGAGCTTGGAGCTGAGGTTTTCTCCGGCACGTTCGCTGGTGGGTGGATGGGATTCTCTCCATCCCCAGCACAGTGGTGGGCTTGTTCAGACTTGGACGACTGGCCAAGAGCCCCAACCCGCCTGGACAATAGGAACATTCAACAAGTCATAAGTCTGAGGCTCCACTCATTTTTTCTTTCACACAACTACATTTTTTTCCATAAGGAGAAAACTTCGCTATGACCTTAAGTCTTCCTGGAAGCATGCTGTTTACCAAAGGGCACCAGAAAGTCTCAATCTGTGCCCTGGAAGGTTTGACATTGAAGACCATTGGGCAATTAATTACCCATTCTTAAGAAAAGTAGTCCCATTCTATCCCCATGGTTGCATCTGATTTTGGATGACACCTATTCTCGTCCCTGCTCATTGTCAGACCCTGTCCCCCATTTCCACTTGTGACCCTATTCCAGTCCATCCAGGGCCCTGACCTCCAGCTGCCAGAGCTGATCACACTAGTCCTGCCCCGCGGCCGTCCCATTCACGCCAGGCCCAGGGATGGCCGTGACCTCCCCATGGCTAAGTCCCGCCTCTGTCTCTGGAAACTTTGCAGGTTAGGAGCTTTCTCCAGTTCACCCAGGTCGTCAAAAACACTTGGGTCCCAATAGTTTCTTCTGTAACAGGCTGACCTTTCTTCTGGATACCACAAAGTAGTTGGTGGACACGGATGCCATGGATTTCCCTCTTTGCAAATTTGCTAAAACATGATCTAACTTTTGACCAGAACAAGCTGATACTGTTCCTATAAGCCGCAAATGCTCTAGCAGATTTAGAGCTGAAAGTTTGAGGATAAAAGGGTGAGGGGTAAAGTTCTGAGCGCTAAATGAACAATTCTCTGATTGACTAACTCGGGGAACGGGCTTTTCATGCTCACAGAGCTGAGATGGAGCGAAAGGTCAGCAAGCTTTGGTGGCCAAAGCTATTTTGCCAATGATACATGCTGGTGGAATTGGGCTATAAGCGATGATAGAACCATTATCTGGAGCAAGTCAAGCCCTTGGGGCATTACAAGATTGAGGAATCTGCCAGGAGAGTGATCGGAGCCCCGCAGAAACCCTATTTTAAACAGGATGTTACTTGCGGGAGACAGCCTGGAGCAGGCATCCCACTGAATGTCGCAGACCTTCTCGTGGAAATGAGAAAATGAGATCCCATGAAGAACCAACATCTGGACTAATGACCGATGAAGAAAGGAGCACCTGCTCATCCACACTGTAATCATCATTTCTGTGGAACAAACCTTAACCTGAGATGTTGGTACAAACCCTTCTGGCTAAGCCTCCACTGAAATAACAGATCATATGCCTTGTATTCAGGCCTTGTCCACTGAAGTTTGCCCCCCTATTAAGGAACAGATGGGTGGACTCTGAAGGAACACATAGTATCTCTGTTTCTCATCTTTGAGAGGAGATACTCAGTGAACCGCTAGCTTGAAGCTCTGTATCATTTCTTGCCACAGCTGCCTCCAAAAAAGAAAAAGGTCACTTTTTATTTAGAGTCCAACAGGGACTGAGAATTTCAGATGTGTCACAAGGAAAATATAAGGAAGAACGGTTAAAAAACTGCAAAGATAGTTATCCGTACTTATAAGCTTAAAACGTGGGGAAGACAACCCAAGCAGGAAAGTGAGACTATGACACCAGAATAGAAGCAGTCTATGAAAATCCTTCCCACAAATGCTTTTGCTTTAAGATCCGAAAAAATACCTGGCAGGTCAAAACCAAAATTGCAACAGCACGAGAATTAAGCAATCCTTACGATCCACATGATTTTAACAAGTTTTTCTTCTGAAGAACTCATCAAGTTTTCCCTCATACTCCTGTTTGTCATAAGCCTAAGTGAAAATCTGGCTTTTATTCACATTTAACAGACTTGGGGCTCCTGTTACCTCCTCCTCTGTTGTGCAGAGCGATGCTGGGATATGGCCCTCCGGTTCCCACGGTGGGGACAGCATGCTACCACACATGCGCCGAGGGCCTTAACTATCAGCAGAGTCTACTGGACACACTGGAACCGCATGAGCTGACCAGAACCACCATTTAACTCTGTGTGCTGACAAGGAAGCCGGCCACAAGATACTGTTCATGGGAGGGGGAAGAATAAGTTTGCAGAACTAGGTCGTTAAGATGAGCCCATTTGGGTCAAAAGTGTGTGAAAAAGCCATTCTGTGTGTCTTCATGGTGCGTGCATGCCCTTGTGCAGAGGCAAAGACGCCCCCCCCACCCCCGGGGGATGGAGCTGGAAGTCAGCAGCTCGTCCTTTACGATCTGCCCTTCCATGGGGCAGGATCTGTTAGATTGTTCTCTGAACAATGAGCTCGGACTGCTTTTGTCGCGAGACCTACAAACCAATTCACTGGTACAAAAAGCTGCGGCACACGTGTTGCCTCTGGCCCAACCAGCACCCCCCGAGAACACCCCGCGGTTCACCTCGGCACTCCACGTTGGGATCTCCCCAGAAGAGCTCCTGGCACTCGCTGCAGGTGCGGCCTCCGAAGCCGGGCATGCACTGACACTGTCCCGTGAACTGCGGCCACAAGACATAGCCCGGTCAGACAGGCCAGCAGGACTCAAGCAGAGAAGCCCCCTCCGGCTCTGAAGTCCCCACCCCCCCCCCACCCCGGGTGCCCAGGGCCCCCTGCCGGCCTCTGACTGCTCTCCAGCAACGAGGGGTGGAAAGGGCCAGAGCACACGACGCTTTATCTGTGGGTTTCTTCACACACCGCCAGTGAGCCTAGGCCTCCTGCGATGCGCCTGCCATTGGGACACGTCACTCTCAGGGTGTGTCAGGAAGCAAGAGCACAACTTACCGTGCCGATATGGCCACGTGCTTCCTTTCAGGCTGTATTGCTAAGCAAGGAGTCTGGTTCAGCAGCAGCCAGGTGTGGATGAAAAACAGCACACACGTGTGCATCCTGACGGGGGGCCTGACCTCCGGTCTGTGCTCTGGTAGCCGGGCTGCGCACCCTGGCCACGAGGAGGTGGGGGGCCCTCCTCTAACTGGGGCAAAGACACTGAATGGGCTAGCCACGCCCCCAGACTCCTAAAGGGGAGTCCTCACACCATACGGCCTCACCCCCGGCCACCAGCGCCTCACCTCATTGCATGACGGCCCGAAGGAATGAGCGGGATCGCAGTCGCACGGGTCACAGCCGGTCCCACTGGCCAGTTGCCAGGTGTCGGGCGCACAGCGGTCACAGTTCTGCCCGACCACATTGGGAAGACACAGGCACTGGCCCGTGGTTCTGTCACACCGGCAGTCGGAGCCGTTGCAGTGCTCCTGCACCGTGCCCAGGTCATTGCAGACACACTCTGGAAATGAACAGTGCGATCCCATTTACTTACACTCAACAAGCTCATAAAATCCGTGAAATACATAGACGATATGGAAGTTAGCTACGTTCTAATGGCTAAGATCGTCCCTCCCCAGGTTTTGGCCTGGAGATGCAAACAAGAGGGAAAGGAATGGGGGCGCCTGGGTGGCTCAGTCGTTAAGCATCTGCCTTCGGCTCAGGTCATGATCCCGGGGTCCTGGGATCGAGCCCCACTTCGGGCTTCCTGCTCAGTGGGGAGTCAGCTTCTCCCTCTCCTTCTGTAGCTCCCCCTGCTTGTGCTCTCTGTCTGTCAAATAAATAAATAAAATCTTAAAAAAAAAAGAGGGAAAGGAATGGAAATGATTAAAAAAAACCCCAAAACCAAAAAACAAAAATAAAAACAAAACAAAAACACAAAAAACCAAAAACAACAAAACCAGAAAAACCCCACTAAAACTGCTGTTCTTCAGAAATTCTTACAACGTAGACAGTTCTGACGTTTTCCAGGCAGATGAGGACATATTTTGCCTACCAGCATTTCTGAAATACTCGGAGTTTTAATAGCTGCTGGCAAATCATGTGAAAATTGAGATTTAACTGGAAATAACAAAAAAATTTGCTGTGGGACTTGGGATATCAGGACTTCAAACCCTCGGCAGGGAGCAGCAGTAACGGATGTGTCAGACAAGGCAGGTGGAGGCCCCGCGAGCGGGTAACACCAGTCCTGCTGACCTTCCACATTCCCCACATGTCTGTATAAACAGGGGGGCCTGGGGGCACGGCCTCCGCAGGAGGAGATGCTAACTGATCTCCTGCTAAGAGAGAAAGTAGTTCTGCAGGAGACACTGGAGAGATATTCCTTCCTTCTCCCCCTTAGGCGGGAAGGCTCCATCTGTGGATGGAGGTACTTAGGACCTCTACGTCCTGGCCCGGCAGCAAGTTCACGGGCAGAGCATAAAATCAACACACTCTATTGGGTGGCACTGATCATTCTGACACAGCTACACAGTTTCCTTTTGGTTCCCTCCCTCAGGCACTGAGCCACATCTTGAGACTTCAATCCGGCCAGAAAACAAGGATGTAACAAAAAGAAAAGGTCAATCTCATCCTTCTTTTGTCCAAGAAAAAGCTTATCAGGTGTGTTCCCAGATGAAACAGACACCCGAAGAAGAACATCCCCCTGATAGTGAAGAAGGCGGTGGAAATCATCCGAAAGGTGTGCAAAGGGAAGCCGAGCTTACTTCGACAGTCCTGCCGGAGGGCGTCCCCATAGTACCCGGACCGGCAGAACTGGCAGTGCTCCCCCTCCGTGTGGTACAGGCACTTGAGGCACCTCCCCGTCTCCTTGTCGCAGGCTTCCGGGTCGGTCATGTCGATGTTGTGGTGACACTGGCAAGGCTGACAGGAGCCCCCCACATCCGAGGGATTGCCAAAGAAGCCTGGGGCACAGTCGTCACACCTGGAGCCTAGGGACCAAGCACAAGCCGTTCAGCTTGCTGACTGACACGTCCAGCCCCCCCGACATTCCTGCCGAGAGCACTGACCCAGGAGGTGCTGGGCTCCTTGCCGAGCCCTGGTTGACCATGTCATTAGCTGGAAAGAGGACCTGAAATCTAGGCCAGTGTTTTTGAACTACGGCTAGGCATCATTAATATCTGAAACCGTGGCATCAAGGAGGAAATTAAAGGGAGTGATCACAAGTTAAGTCCACTCCTTAAGGGTTGGCAGAGCCCGGGAGTATAATCGACAACAAAGAACATATCGAGTCTGGCTAATTCAGGTGTCTGGGGATGAAGTTCTCGTCTTCCATCTGCCCACTATGTGGCCACTTCACCACGTTGAGCCTCTTCAGCCAGGAGCTGGGGAAGGTGACTCACTCAGGGATTCAAGTGCACTTGCTCTCCTGCTCTTAGAGCATCATTGCAGACACTCAAGAATTTACTCCACATGCCAAACAGGGAAAAGAGCATCTTTTGTATGTCACGTTCCCTTTGGTCTTAATTAAGGTTGGTAAACATGACACTAAATTGTCGCACTCTTCATCTTTTTCCTTCATGCACAACTAAAACTCAGAAAGACACGTCCTTTCCTCCGGAAGTCTCGACCTTACTTACCGATGTGCCCAGGATTACAGACACAAGCCAGCTGCAAAGTCACGGGGTCCTGATAACAGCTATTGGCGAACTGGCGTCCGCTGTCGGGACCGTCTGGGCAAGGACAAGGGCGGCAGTGATCTCCTGACCCGATGATGGGATCGCCATAGTAACCGGCCAAGCACCTGCATCAGTCCCAGAGGAGAGAGGGCCAGGAACCACCATTGTAAGAAACCCGTTACAAAAAAGAGTCTTAGAAACCGTGTTCTCTGCTTATGAACATTCACCGCTCCCCACCCCCCATTTCTCCTATTTCCACTTGGAAGATTTTCCATGAGGGCAGCGGTTCTCCAGTGTTCGCTCCAATCAGAATCCCTTGGAGGGCTTGTTAAAACAGGCTGCCGGGCTCATCCCTCCATTTCTGACTTAGTCACTCCCATGTGACGCTGATGCTGCTCGTCTGGGGATCACACGTGCAGGGGCACTGCATTAGGACCCTCACTCACTCCTCCCCAGAAGAAGAGGTACGTCTCCTCACGTGCCCCCTGTTGTCCTATCAGCTGCCTGGCCCGCCTGCCCCGAGCGTTCTGCCTTGCATTAAAGAGTCTGGGGAAGGAGGTGGGCGTGGTAGGGGGGGCCGCGGGAAGGCAGTGTGTGGTTGTCTGTCTGTCTGCCCCTGCCCGGGAGGGGTGATGAGTTAGCAAGCCCATGGTGGCTTGTTCTGCATTCCAGCCTTCACCAGTAACAAAGCTGATAAGGATGCTCTCTAGCTGCAGGACTCCAGTGTCTGTCAGGTGGTTTCAAACTAGGAGAGGCAAGAGGGAGGTCATTTACCAACTCCCACCTCTTCTCCTTACAGATCAGGAATCCACGGAGGTTAAATGACAGGCAAGGCTTACACGGCCAGTATGTAATGAGCCAGGATTTGAATTCAGCCTCCTGACTTGTAGCAAGGCATTCTTTTACTATGGGATGCTGCTTTTCAACATTTCTCAGCATGACTGGTTGATGTGGGGTTACTTTTTCCTCCTGTAACAAAGGGTGAAGGGACTTTGGAGAGCATCTAATCCAACCTATTCTATCAGCAGACGGCTGGACGCTCGGAGAGGTGAGCTAACTCACTCAGGGCTATGGAACAGGTTAGAAGCAGAACTGAACCTGAGGTCTGAGGATTTCCAATTCATTTTGTTTGTCATGGTTTTTGTTATTTGGGTTTTTTGGGGGGGTATTTTTGCTTTTTTTCTTTTGAAATGGGTAATATTTTTTTTAAATGGGGAGAGGGGAAGGAGATGAAGAAAGAGAAGGGAAAGCTGTCCAGAGGGGATTAACATTCTGTTTAATTAGACACAGACAGGATACAAGAACACGTCCTCCAATTATGTGCTGGGAAAGTCAGCAGAGATGAAGCAAGTTTGTACAACGGGTTCTGAGAAAGTTTTCTAGAAGGCTTTTCTAGGTGAAATAAATCCAAATACCTCATGATAGTAACTGAGTGTTCATTTCCTGCCTCTCCCTCCACCCCCCCTTGGGAATGAGCTGAGCCCAGAGCGGCTGCTTGAATTCACAGGACTGAAACTCTGATCATCTTGGAATGAAGAAAAGAATGATGAGAAGTTGCCTCACAGAATCCCAGATACTTTTTGTCATCCAAATGTAGGACTAAATGTTTTTCCCCTCCCACACCCTTTCGCATTTTCCTATAAGAAACAAAATGCTTTACAAATAAAATCCAAACAGTCACAAATATCGAGCCAACTCTTTGTGGTCATGCCACAATGCCCGCCCCCGACCCCGCACGGCCCGTGCTGGATTTCACACCCGCGTGGTGGGTGACCACCTGTGTTCCCTGCCTCACCCCCTTGTTCTTTTTAATCTCATTTTCTTATCTGTCTCTTTTGAGCTCATTCTCCATCTCCCAAAGAACAATAATGAAAATCTTAATGCAGAAAAAAAGAGATGACATTAATATATTAATAACTGTTTCCTTATTATCTTCTTACAAGGCAATTTTGTGCTTGGAAGGAATTTGGAACCTCCAAATTCCTTTTTTTTTTAAGATTTATTTATTTGAGAGAGAGCGAGCAAGCACACAGAGGTAGATGGAGAGGGAGAAGGAGACTCCCCGCTGAGCCTGGAGCCCGAGATGGGGCTCGATCCCAGGACCCTGAGATCAGACCTGTGCTGAAGGCAGAGGCCTAATGGACCGACCCACCCAGGCACCCTTGGAACCTCCAAATTCTTCAACAGCACTCTAGCACAGAGCCGAAAACCCTATATTTGCTTCCACGCATGTCTTCCCAACATAAGTTGATCATATATTCAATATCCACTGGCAATTTCTCTTTCATCTGATGAACAATTTTTGCACTGAGGCATTTGCTGACATTTTAAAAACAAAAGTCCCAGATAGTGTGGATGCATGTTAACTGAGATGAAAGGTGGAGACCATTACTCCAAAAACAGCAGTTCTCGTCGCAGATCTGCCTTTCATTAGGAATGAACAGTCTAAGTCGGCATGTAATTTCATCATGTGCATTACTATCTACTGAGCTTGGCCGTAATGTTATTAGGGGCACATTCTCGGTCCTCTTTTGCTGTATCTAGCATAGTGCACTTTACATCTGTAATAATTATTCAATTAATTTGCTAACTGGAAAACAGGTCTACTTTTGCACATTTTACATGGCCTCCTGGAAGCTGGAGCTGCATGAAAGTGTTTAAAAAAATAGAGCTGTCTAAAATGCCAAATTCTATTTGGATCTGGTTTCTACTTTGACCCAAATGAGGCATTCACATTTCAGAACGCTCATCCTAGGCGAGAATCTGCTGAGACTGAGGATTTCTGTCCAGATCTAGGCTGACCTCCAGGATGGCGCTCCAAGGGGGTCAGCTCATGTTTGTTCTCTGCCGTATCCCCAGCACCAACATGGCGCCCAGCACCCAGAAGGTATCAACTAAAGGCGCACCCAATAATGGAATAAGTTCCTAGGAAATACGGAGGTGATCGGAAATGAACGAGCCTTCTAGAATCTGGTAGAGATTCTGCCTTGTGTTTGTCTAATACACTGTCCGCTCAGCCCAAAACCATCTCCTTCTCTTTACTTTGGAGAGGCGGCGAGCACGTACCTTTCACAGTTGTGCCCCGTGGTGTAGTCCTGGCAGCCCAGGCAGGTCCCCGTTGCTGAGTCGCAGTCATCGGCGTGGCCGTTACACTGGCAGGGCTGGCAGCTTGGGAAGCCCCAGTACCCAGGTAGGCACCGGTCACACTGCCGAGCGTACACGCCCTGGAAACACTGGCACTGGCCAGTGATGGGGTGGCAGAAGGCATTGATGGATCCTTGCAGGTGACACTCACAAGCTGAAGAAAGAGGCAACGGTGGAACCACCCTGAGAAACTCCTTCAATGCAAACCCACCCCAGAGAGAAGCACCCTATGCTCGGGTGATCAGTTTGCGGAGCATCGCCCCACCTTCTGGAGCCACGGAACCCACACCAGTATTTCTCAGATTCATCTCAGTGAATACATTATAGTTCTGATTAACTTACGTTTGCATCCACTGGGGCCAAAGCCAAAGGTGCCAGGAGCACATCTATCGCAGGTTCTTCCAACCACGTTCGGCCGGCACTGGCACTGGCCTCCATTGGGGTCGCAGACAGAACTCAATGAGCCCTGGGGGTCACATTCACAAGCTGTAGGGAGAGAGACGCCAGAACCCGTGACACGGAGCAGCCGATCCCGGGAAGGAGAGGAGCGAAGCAAGTCACTCGGGCTCTGAGCCAGACCACCCCTTTCCTCGGGCTCGCCCCGATCCTTCCTCTTTACTACCTTGGCTCATTCTTCCTGTTTAAAACAACATCATCCCCATAAAGAAACGGAAAAACATTCCATGCTCACGGATTAGAAGAACAAATACTGTTAAAATGTCTATGCTGCCCAGAGCAATCTACACATTCAGTGCAATCCCTATCAAAGTGCCATCAACATTTTCACAGAAAAGACCCCAAAGAACCAAAGGAAGGTTGAAAAAGCAAAGCAAAGCTGGCAGCATCACAATTCCGAACTTCAAGCTCTATGACAAAGCTGTAATAACCAAGACAGTATGGTACTGGCACAAAAACAGACACACAGATCAATGGAACAGAATAGAGAACCCAGAAACAGACTCTCAACTCTATGGTCAACTAATCTTTGACAAGGCAGGAAAGAACGTCCAATGGAAAAAAGACAGTCTCTTCAACAAATGGTGTTGGGAAAACTGAACAGCCACACGCAGAAGAATGAAACTGGACCATTTCCTTACACCATACACAAAAATAGACTCAAAATGGATGAAAGTGAAACAGGAATCCATCAAAATCGTAGAGAACACAGATAGCAGTCTCTGTGACCTTGGCCGCTAGACACGTCTCCAAAGGCAAGGGAAGCAAGGGCAAAAACGAACTATTGGGACTTCATCAAGATAAAAAGCTTTTGCATAGCAAAGAAAACAGTCAACAAAACCAAAAGACAACCGACAGAATGGGAGAAGATATTTGCAAATGACATATCAGATAAAGGGCTAGTATCCAAAATCTATAAAGAACTTCTCAAACTCAACACCCAAAGAACAAATGATCCAATCAAGAAATGGGCAGAAGACACGAACAGACATTTTTCCAAAGAAGACATCCAAATGGCCAACAGACACATGAAAAAGTGCTCAACATCACTCGGCAACAGGGAAATCCAGATCAAAACCTCAATGAGATACCACCTCACACCAGTCAGAATGGCTAAAATTAACAAGTCAGGAAACGACAGATGTTGGTGAGCATGCAGAGAAAGGGGAACCCTCCTACACTGTTGGTGGGAATGCAAGCTGGTGCAACCCCTCTGGAAAACTGTTCAGACGTTCCTCAGAAAGTTGAAAATAGAGCTACCCTACGACCCCGCAATTGCACTACTGGGTATTTACCCCAAAGATGCAAATGTAGGGATCCGAAGGGGCACGTGCACCCCAAAGTTTATAGCAGCAATGTCCACAATAGCCAAACTATGGAAAGAGTCAAGATGTCCATCAACAGATGAATGGATAAAGAAGAGGTGGTACACACACACACACACACACACACACACACACACACACACACACACGGAATATTATGCAGCCATCAAAAGGAATGAAATCTTGCCATTTGCAATGACGTGGATGGAACTGGAGGGTATTATGCTGAGCGAAATAAGTCAATCACAGAAAGACAATTATCATATGATCTCACTGATATGTGGAATTTAAGAAACAAAACAGAGGATCATAGAGAAAGAGAGGAAAAAAATAAACAAGATGAAACCAGAGAGGGAGATAAATCATGAGACTCTTAATCACAGGAAACAAACTGAGGGTTGCTGGAGGGGATGAGGTAACCAGGTGAGGGACATTGAGGAGGGCATTTGATGTAATGAGCACTGGGTATAAGACTGATGAACCACAGACCTGTACCTCTGAAACCAATAAGACATATTAATTAATTGAATTTAAATTAAAAAAATAAAACTAAAAAGATAAAACAATGTCAGCCTTATGATGACTGGGAGGGAAGCAAGAGGAGATGGAGTCGGCAGATAAAAGCAGTTTTTCTCTGAAGAAGGTCATTAAGGTTTTCTACCCTTGCCTTCAAAGCTCAACTAGCACAGGACCTTAGAAAAAAGCCCAGTGACCTTCGGAAGTGGTCTGACCTTTCAAGGAGAAAAGCAAATTTCAGTTGTATATGATGCTCCCTGATTCCATCCCAACTCCCCACCTGCCTCTGGAAATGCTGCATCCTCCTGGCTTTGCCCCTAGTCACTGTTGTGACTGCATTTTTTAAAAATTTTATTTAAATTCAATTTAGTTAACGTATACTGTATTATTAGTTTCAGAGGTAGAATTTAGTGATTCATCAGTTGCATATAACCCCCAGTGCTCATCACAACAAATGCCCTCCTTAATATGCATCACCCAATTACCCCATTCCCCCACCCACCGCCCCTCCAGCACCCCTCGTTTGTTTCCCACAGTTAAGAGTCTCTCATGGTTTGCCTCCCTCTCTGGTTCCATCTTCTTATTCCTTCCCTTCCCCTATGTGATTGCATTTTCAATGGTGCTCTATCACTAAAATATTCTTTAAAAACAAAAAACACAAACTTCGGTTGCTGACTGCCTCACATAGAACTACAGGGCATGACTGCCAGTGTACCTTGTGATGCCAGGTACTCTTGGCCCCAAGAAAGAAGGGTCGGGGATACCTACCCAGGCCTGTCTGGTGTAACAGGGCAGAAATGCTGAAGATTATGTTTCTGCAAACGTCGGTCATTGGTGTTTTCACAACGCTTCTGCTGTTCTCCAGACATCTGTATCTCTGAAAGGTTTCCCAGGCGCTGTTGGTGACCAGCCCATCCCCTGGTCCCCCCACAGTGAAGATGTCCAGTGATTTACAGAACGGCATGAGAACAAGCTGGGAAGAATCAAGAACAGCAAAGAGCTCTTACGGTGGGGTCTGTGTCATCAACTAAAGCAAGTTAACTCATCAAAACCCCAAACTCTACTTTGACCCCGGAAAAGAAAAAAAATTCGACTCATTCAATACAGTGAAAACCTTTCCATTCTTAAATATTCTTGCCAGAAAAAGTTTAGATATACCTTACATCATCTGATGGCTTTTGGAATGCCAGTTCTAAGATTCTTTTTATTTTCACAAACAATCCGCTTGAGTAAATCCTTTTCAGAGGGCAGAATATTTTTTTTAAAGATTTTATTTATTTATTCATGAGAGACAGAGAGAGAAAGAGAGAGAGAGAGAGAGAGAGGCAGAGGGAGAAGCAGGCTCCCAAGGAGCAGGGAGCCCGATGCGGGACTTGATCCCAGGACCCTGGGATCATGACCTGAGCTGAAGGCAGACGCTTAACCATCTGAGCCACCCAGGCGCCCTCAGAGGGTAGAATTTTTATTAAAATAAATAAGCCACGTGGCTTTGGAAGCAAGAGAAAATGATTATGCCTAACCTCTCCATGTTCCCCCTCCATAAAACCCTCTAGGGAAGCAGATGAACACTCTCTGCCCAGCCTTTCCCCCATGACCTTCACTTCAGAAGTGACCTTCCACTTACGGAATCAATGAGCGTGTAGGGACTCTCCACATCACTATCGGAGGAGGTGTATTGGGGCAGCTCCAACCTCACTGTGTAGTTCACACCCTTCTCAAAGCACACGGGGCGTGGAAGGACCACATACCTGCCCCCAAACGAGAGGGAAAAATACCAAAGCAAAGTCAACGTTTAGGTATCCAATCCATCCATCCATCCATCAAAGCTCTACGTAGATCATGGCAAAAGAAGAAAGGCAATAGTCTATGTTTGGCTCAGGCTCTGAAATGGTAACTGGACTTGCAAGGCAAGGTACCAGAAAAAATATAATCATCTGCCTACTGGTTCTATGAGTTGCAAACCAGTGTCACACTGACCTCGAGCCAGGCGAGAAGGACACCACCTGGTTGTCATCATCAGGAATAGTGTTACCACATCGGCTGCTGGTTGGGATCTTTCCAGGTCGCTGCACTGTGATGACAGCTTTTTCCCAGTGGTCGGGGAGCTAAAGTAAGAAACAAACCATCAAAGGAGCATCCACACTGGCCCACTGCTGCCCGTCTGTTTATAAAAACCTCTCCCAATCGGTCATTTGCCAAGTTTAAATGAAAAACACTCACTTGCATTTCCCTTCCCTCTTTCCCATTTCCTTTGCTCTGGTCTCTGCTCCAGCCCTAACCTCGTCTCACCTGGACACTGAATAGCCTCCCTGCCCTCCTTGCCTCTCCCAATCCCCTCTCTGACCATCAGGCAACACAGCTCTGATCAGGACAATCCCCTACCCAAAACCCTGTAATACAGCGTCCAGGCTCCTGTGCTGATGCCAGCATTCTTACCAACAGCATCTCCAATGATGCCCTTATCTAGCTACGAGGAAGCACTCTCAAAACACTATCCCTCTGCTCACGCCATTCCTCACTTCCTTTGGTGTCAAAATTCCATCTCTGTTGTAAGGCCTAGCACTCATTCTTTATGGGACATTTTGGCAGCAGCTGGTGCATCTGCGCTGGTGTAAGATGCAGGACTGTCTGCATCTCTGCCCTTGCCCTGTCCACCTTCGGCCTTTTATTAAAGGTGGGGTGGGCATCCGAGCCTGGGCCATGCAGGCCGTGATGTCAATCAGAGGGTCTGACACATTCTCATCACCACCTTAGGTCTCAGCAAGGCCGAGAGCCTAATGAGGGATCACTAAAGATTTGCAAAACTGAATTCGAGAAAAATGCCCATTTTTGCTTCCACTGGGGATAGAAAGTCAGAGAGGCTCCTCTATTCTAATACAACCTCCAAATTTCACAAAAACTGTATCCATTGTTAGAAGATTATTTCTACCACCCCTGGTAGTCCATGGAAGGTTTACCTGTGGTTCGTAGCGAATTAAGATGTCATACTCCATGGAATATGGTATGTTGTCAATGAAAAACTCCAAATAAGCCCCTTCGGGCACTCGGACGAAGCCTGCTCCGGTCCAGGAAGGAATCCGGTCCTGGATATACTGCCGCTCCACTATGCTGACCCCCTAAGTACAAGGGGGACAGTAGCTAGCTTTACTTGAAATGGATTTCAAGGAAATGTAACAGCTAAAGAAATCTGAAGTCACCCAAAGGTCCAAACTATAGGCATTCTACCTATTTTTTGCAGTCACATTTTTTCGGTAGAGGGTACAAGTTTTTGATGTATAAAGAGGAGTTGGTTTCTTTTTGGTTTTGTCATTGGGGTAGTCTTGGGACATTGGAGGTGGGACCCAAAGGCTTGGGAGACACTGTCTATGATAGAACCAGGAATGAGAATAAAGGAATAAGCAAGCCAAGGAGTGATGAGCTATTTCCTAGATTTTCTACAAGGCTAGTCCAGTATCTAGTGGGTGTGTTTGCCTTTCTCCCTGGCATTCATTTCAAACTCCAAGTACAAGTGAAGAACTGTCATACCATCACGAGTGCTCACTGGTGAGGCGTTGATTCTGATGGCCACAGAGACCAAAGATCGATCAATCTCAGTTAACTCAAGCATGAGTTTGAGTTTGTTCACAGGATCACAGATAACCACTGTGATCAGTCACTTCCAAAGACCAAGTCCTTCATTCTCTATACATATGGGCATCTGGCTCTACCCTTCAAGAGGGAGAACCTGCATTACCCTGCCCTCAGATCTGGTCTGGCCTTGCGACTTCTGACCAACAAAACATGAGAAAATGACCTGAAACTTCTGAGCCCAGGCTTTAAGAGGCCTGGCAGTTTCTCTCGCCTCCTTCTTGGAGGCCAGACGCCGTGTAGAAGTCTCACTGTCCTGACTCCACTGCGCTGTGAGGAAACTCAAGGCGGCTGCTGGGGGTGGGGGGCAGTGCAGGGGTGGAGGCATGTGGAGGAAAAATGCCCAGCCCGCCTCCACCTGTTTCAGCCACCCCAGCTGATGTGCCAGAGGTACTTTTGAAACCACTACATTTTGGGATAACTGCTTACACAGCAACAGAAAACTGAAACAAGGTCCTGTCTGAGTATTTACTATACGAGATCAACGATAACTTTGGAGCATAAGTAGAGGAATGGAAGAACGAAAAACAAATTACCCCCCACCACCAAAGAAAACACCCCGCTAAAAGCCTCATTAGTGAACCTTCTGAAGTCTTTTTGTGAGTTATAGATTTACTTAGCTTTAAATAGGACTGCTCTCAAGAAGGCATGGTCCTGATCCTGTCACTGACAAGAGCTGTAAAAATGCACCACCAAAATGCATTTTTGTAAAGGTGCATATGCCGTGACTGCCCCCCCCCCAGACCCAGCTTTTCCCATCTGCCCAGCAGCCCCCTACTTACAGGCCCAAAGTTGGCTTCTTCTGCTTCATAGATGTAGTGATCCAAGGTGGTAAAGTAGTACCCGGATTCCACCTCGTTGCACTGACGCCCGATCACGTGAGGTTGGCACACGCACTGGCCTGACTCCGCCGAGCAGCTGGGGGGGGGGGGGGTGCGCAAAGCCAAGTCAGCTGGGACACTGCACTTGTACATGAACCCACTTGACACAATTCTACATTTTCTACTAAGCATCAAATGGCTGCTATATTCAGGTAGGGTTTCTTGTTTCTTTCAGGAGATAAGTATGTGGGGAAAAAATCCTGCCTATGACTTAATCGCAAACTCTGGGACTGAAAGCTCCCCATGACCTGGTCTTTTTGGTTTCAGCTTGCTTGTCTTTCTTCACTACGCTCCATCCACACCATACTGAGGTTTTCTGTGGATACTACCAATGTTCTTGCTTCGATCTTTTACATCTTTCGCCTGATTTCCAATGGCAATCTCTTTCCTGGGCCTCAGACCCAAAGATCCAACTTCTAGAAGGTCGGATCCGACTGAGCGGTCCCTGAGGTTAAGGACAGATCCCAAAGGGCAACACTCAATCCCTCCCCTGTTCTCTGCTGGGGACAGGACACTACCAGCCACTAAGCTGACCAGGTCAGAAACCTACAAGTTGTTCTCTTGAGCCTTTCATAGAATCTAATCGGGAACCCAATTCTGTGACTTCACAGCCTAGCCTCTGGTGCTGCTCCTCCACGGGCTATGTCATGCCTTTCTTCTCTCCCTCACTCACAGTAAAATTGGTTCCAGCCACTTTATCGGTGTCCTTGTGGCTGGTCTTCCAACTTTCCAAACTAGACCACCATGGCCCACACAGCTAGCTGCCCCAGGGACCTTCCTAAGATACACCCACCGTACCACTTCCGGGCCTTGAGCAGATGCACTAGGCTGCCACAGTCTTACCCTTCCCTACCCTTCTAGCTCTAGCTCTCCCCTCACTTCTCCAACCACACGGCATGGGTACAGTTTCTCCGAAGCACAGGGCGATTGCAGACCCCTTTCCTTGGCTTAGGTCGTTCCTGTAGGCCTGAATACCCTTGTTCCCTATTCACCCAGCAAAGAGCCGCCTATTCTCTCAAGAGTTGGCTCACAAAGGACTCCTGCTGTGGTATCTCCAGGCTATACTCTCCACCCCACAGGATGAGCCACCTTCTCTTTCCCGCCACCACCTCCCTGCAGGAGAAACGACGTAGTCACAACATGTACAACACAGCCTGTCACGTAGCAGCTGCTCAGGAAAGCTGAGGTGATGGGTTTTCAAATCCTACTGGTCCTTCCAAGCCCAGTCCAACGTTCCTCTCTCTCGTGGACTCCCCTTTGGTTCCTGCTATTCTCAAGTGGCGCCTTCTGAGGCCTCCGCTGTTCTTTATCTGTATTGTTCAGACATTTATCGCTTTCTTTCTTGTAGTGTAACTCCTGACAGACCCATCTGACCCCCTGCTAGACAGCAAATTGCTTAAAAGTTTGGACTCCTCCTTCGCCTCAGTCATGCCCCTTCCCCCTCACGAGAACTGGCCCAGCGCCCTGCACACACAGCACACTCAAACACTGGCTGAACAAATAAATGTGTGAAGGATACGCATTCTGAATAAAAAGGATAAAAAAAAATAGGTGATTTCATGTAAAAGATAAAACTTTTTCTTTTTTAATTAAACATACGGTTTCAGGTAATAAAGGCCTCTGGCTACACTATAACGTATTCATTTTGTTCTCAGCCTATTTTTCCTTGGGTACAAGGTAAAACCAAATTATACACACCCATTCTTAACTTCATTCAAGTCAAGATGGGGTTTGGAATTGTTACTTTAAACCCATTCCCAGAGTTCAAATTTTTTCCTCATCCCGAAGTTCATTTTGAACCAAGTATCCAAGGCAAGTTACAACTCCTAGGAAGACAGAACGCTCCGAGGTTTATTACCAGTGTCCCCCACAGCCCTCCACGGTCCCGTTGAAGTCTTCTTCCTGCAGATCGCGTGAATGGTTCCTACCGTACAGGAATACTAGTGCTTAACATCCCGTAGCCAATGCCCAGAGGAGGCACCCTCGTTGCATGTGGGACCTAGCCCTCTCTGGGCACAGTCCACCCACAAAAGCCATTTTCGGAAACTCAGGCATCAGACGTCTCATCCTACGGACAAGAGAAAACCCTCTTCCCTCCCCAGTAGACGCTTCCTGAGGGAACACATGTGTAAAAACACGAGCCACCAAAGAAAACAACTAGATTCTTCACAGGCCATCACTAGACAGCAAGTAAATGAAGGTGAGGAGACACCTGATTCCCAATTCTGAAGATGAAACAACTCATGAGAACCCAATCACGTGAAAGGAGCTCCCGCCACCCCTGCCCTGGTGATCACGCACCTCTGTGTGTCCACAGTGGCGAAGGGTTGTCTCCCACAGGCCCGGCTCCACTTGGACAGCGAACGCGTTCCTGTGGCTTCCCCGGCCCTGGGCACAGAAACTCTGGCCCTGCCCCAGCTGGGCCCTGCCTGTGTGTTTCCAGCCACCAAGGGGACATTCCCCTGGCTGGCCCGCTTGTCCTCTCTGCCTCACCTTCGTCCCCAACTGCTTGTCGCCTCTCACACTGACATCCCTTCAGCTCTGCTATTTGTCAGATTTGAAATTCTTCTGATTTGGGGTGAGACATGACCTTCCCTGTCCGTCATCCTTGATACCCAAGTCTTGTTTCATGATTTCTCTCTTCTCAGCAGTGTCCTCTCGTTGTCACTGCCACTATCATGGTCCAGCATGTCATGCCATGCCTGTCACTCTGGTGGCCTCCCACACGGCAGTGTGGGCCTCTCACGCTCTTCTCCCCATTGCCCCATCCATCCCGCCAGCCACCGCCAACTCAACCTTCCCCCAGCACTGCCTTCAGCATTTCCTCAAAACCCACAACGATTTCTTTTCTGCTTTTATCAAGTCATGATGCCTCTGCCTGGTTGCCAGCAGCCTCGACATCCCATCCTCTGAAAACCACGGCTACTCTTTCTGGTGCCCGCCCTTTGCTTTCCGATGAGCCGCACTGCTCACCCTCCTTCGCAAACACTGACGGAGCCAACACTGGCCCTGGGACCTGTGCTTCCTGCTGTCCGCAGGCTCACGTGTTAGTCCATTGTCAGTTTTCCTCTGACTCAATCCTTACCTTCTTTGGTAATTCCATTATTTTGAAAGGATATGGGGAAAGAAAAATGGGGGGAAAATAGTCCCTGCCCCAAAGAGCTTACCGTCTAACTGGAGAGATAAACAGTTGAGCAACTGACCACGACAACAAAGCAAAGTGCAGCAAGTGCCGAAACAGAGCCACAGGCAAAGTTTTCAGGCACCACCGTTCCTGAAACCACCAATCACCGGCTTGGGGGACTGAGGAGACCATGTTCCAAAGGTGGCAGAGGATCATGACAGGCAGAGAGAGGACAGGAATGACAGGCGCAAAGAAGGGTCATGGAGGAATGTGAGCAGAGCTGGTCATGGTCAGACCAGGTCTTGACCATGTGCCACACTCACTCCATCTCTGGGCCCTCACCCTCCTCCCAGCTAGAAGGCCCTCCTGTCCCCCATCACACCTCCCAAACTTCTCTCAGCTTTCAAAAATGAAGTTCAAATCCTACCTCTTCCATAGTGAGACAAAAGATTACATGTAATTATCCTTCCTGTGTTCAAGTAAAAATCCTATCACAGAGAAATGGTACACCTGACAAGTTTATATGTCCTCCCCCAACCCCTGTACCAACAAATTTTTCTGTAACTATAGATTCCAAATGTTGGATCAGTAAGGTAGAATAATGACATAAGACAAAATAAGTCAGGCCCTAGGGCAGGCAGAATTTAGGTCCACATCCTCACCGCCCCCCAGATCTGTGGATATGTTACTTCACATGGCACCAGGGGGTTTGCTGATGGGATTGAGGTTAAGGACCTCAAAATGGGGAGATTATCCAGGGTTGCTCAATCTAATCTCAGGATTTCTTAAAAGTAGAAAAGGCAGGCAGAGAAGTAGGGCAGAGATGTGACTTGAGGAGGATTTAACCCACGGTGGTTGGCTTTGAACATGGAAGCTATGAGTCAAGGGATGTGAGCAGCCTCTAGAAGCTGGGAATGGCCCCTAGCTGACAGCCAGGGGGGATGTCAGGAACCTCATCCTACAACCGAAAAAAACTGAATTCTGCCAATTCTGCCAACGACTCCAATGAGCTGGAAAGAGATTCTCCCCAAGGGCCTTCCGATAGAAACGCAGCCCTACCAACATCTTGATTTTATTCCAGTGAGACCGGCCGTGCCTGACATACAGAACTGCAAGATGATAACCTTATGTGTTTCAGGCCACTAAATTGCAGTAATTTACTATGCCAGCAATAGAAAACTAATACAAGTCCTGCCTATTTTTTTTTCTCCATGGGTGAAGGCCAAGTTAATACTAAGAACACGGATTTCTCATAAATGTAGAAATTAGCCACTTATTTATAAAAACTCTATTGGAAGGAAATTCTATTTTATTTAAATAGTGATAAGAAGAGAAAATATAGTTTCAACTTTTCTCTATCACTAAGACACTGGCACAAAAAAGGGAAAAAACAATCATTCATGAGAACCACACTCTGGTCAGCACTGGTATCTCTTCCATAATTCTGATTACAAATAAACACTGGTTCCACATTGATCAGCAGTCAATGTCATCTGTTTTGCCAGAGTAGCCTCCTTCCCAATCCCCCAACCAATTAGGATACTTTCTTAAATGTGTTCTATCATCTCTTTATATCCAGCCATCACAGTAATTAACAGTAAGATACAGTAATTAATGGTAAGATACCATTATCATTCAATACACTGGTGATTAACTTCTGCTCTGGTTCCCAAGTATAATAAATTTCATTTATCGAGCACCTACAAGGCCCACAATGCTGAGTACGAAGACAGATGCAAAAACAAAGAAGACACAATCCCTGTCCAAAGACCTTTTAAAATACTGACAGTGATAACACAGAGCAGAAATAAATAAGTACTAACAGGAGATGAGAAGTAATGTGGTGTTGAAACCTCAAGGGAGGGTTGGGGACTTCAGTCCAGAAAGGAGTCTGGTGGGCTTCACGCCAAACACCAAAGTTCTTAATTTAACTAATGCAATAATTTTAAAGGATGCTATAAAATTGTTTATAGTTTTCAAACATGAAGAAGTAGCATTTACCTAGCAACCATTCTGATTTATTTATTAAAGTACATTATCTACTAGGCAAAGCTTCAGTAGCCTGGCATAAATCACATTATTTAAATTAGGGCTTACTTCGCTAAAATATTCCAAAGTTCAGATTACCTGTCAACATAATAGACATGGATTATTAAACTCTTATTCTACAAAAATCCATTCGGCTCATTACACAAAACATTTTAAAACTTATTCCACTTCACATGGTTCTGACACTGAATTCTGTCCCTGGCCAAAGTACCTAAGGAACGTCTGGGATTGCATCTAGAGATTCGGAGTGCGTGTTTTGTTTTTACATCGTAAATATCTTCTGTTTCTCAAATTCTTTTACTTGATCAACATTTATTCCATACCTACTATGTACCCAAGGCAGAGCAAAGGAATATCAACAGGTACAAGATATTTATGCACAATTGCAACAAATCAATCATTCAGCAAGTACCTCCTAGGAGAATCAGTGCTTCGGAAGACTTAGTTAGAGCCTCTATTATCCTACGGGACTCATAAAGAAGGTCCTCGTGGGGGGAAACTGAAGAGGATCACTACCAAACACTGCCGAGTCACAGGAGTAGAGAAATCTGTAAAGGTTCTTTCTTTTCCCCATTAGTGACGCCAAAAGATAGGGCATGTCATCAATTATGCTAGGAAGATCAAATTCCATGCTTCAAATCTTCACTAAAATTTTTTACTTCGCCAACTCTCCTGATTAGCACACTCTGATTTCTATAAATTCTGGCAGGAGAAATGAGGGACAGGCCGGGGGCTCTGTGTGGGTGGATTTAAAGACAGGAAGCATGTGTGGAATGGAGAAACAGAGGAAGGGAGTGTGAGGAACAGAAACCACTCAGGGTAAAGGCACATAGGACACTCCTGAGTTTATGAAATCATGTGAAGAACCATGTATGCCCCTTTCATCTAATCAAGGATTTTAGGAATGAGGACAGCTTTGTATTAAGCAAGCAATGACTAAAGGAAGCCAGCAGATGTTCTGGTAGTCACAAAGGAAAGTTGAAGAAACGATTCCAGAAGCAGACCAGCAGTTTGTCTTCCCTGCTTTTATGGAATTGTCCTTGCTTCCTCCCCTCTGGAGGTTTTCTAAGAACAGAAATTCACCCTGGAGTTCCAGAGGCTACATGCTGTACCGAGTTACCACGGCATCTGGAATGGAACAAACCCAAATACGGAGGCCAAAGAGAAGATATTTTTGCTGCCTAAAATCCCGTTCCTTCTCAGCAGACCACTACAGTGTTGGGAAATAATCTTGGGAGAGTCAGGGTTTTTTAGTACATGGAGCTCACTTGATGAATTCAGCTTGCTGTCTCAGGGGAGAGTCAGGCCACAAGGAAACATCTGCCTATCCCCTCAGCAGTCACTTACACTCTCTACCAGATGTTCACAGTCTGACCCAGTTACAAACAGAGACCGAAATTCTCTTTGACTCAGAGGCTGATCTCTGGTAGAGCCTCGCATCTCATCTCTTCAAGGGACACCAACGTGTTTCAATAACTAAAAATGATCACATGCAATTTTCACCAATAAACTTGGAAGTTGAAAAAAAAAATAAAACCAGAAAGAAGAAAATGAAGATTCCTAACACAATCAAAATGGGAGTTCATTTTCCAACTTTCTGTATTTTTAAAATATGTATTTATTTATTTGGGAGAGAGAGAGATCACAAGAGAGAGAACATGAGGAGGGGCAGAGGGAAACGGAGAGGGAAAAGCAGACTCCTCGCTGAGCAGGGAGCCCAACACGGGACTTGGTCCCAGGACCCTGGGATCATGACCTGAGCCGAAGGCGATGCTTAACCGACTGAGCCACCCAGGCGCCCCTTTTAATTTTTTTTTAGTAATTTATTTTGTTAATTAGACTCCACACCCAACTTGGCGCTCAGACTCATGACCCCTGAGATCAAGAGTCGTGTGCTCTACTGACTGAGCCAGCCACGTGACCCTCATTTTGGAATACCAAAAAAACAAAAAACAAAAAAAGAGGTTGACGAATACATGCTGCTAAAAAGAAAGAGGCCTATGAATACACGTTGAAATGAAAAACGATCTCCAGCTAATAAAGCAAGCTGAATAGTGTACTATTAGTATATTAATAGTGTGCTATTCTTGTAGCTGTGGATCCTGTGGGGAGAAAGGGCAGGATACCTGTCTTAACTGTTGAGATTTTTTAATTTTTAAAAAAATATTTGATGTATTTATTTGAGAGAGAGAGGGTGAGAGGGTGAAAGAGAGAGAGATTACAAGCAGGGGAAGGGACAGAGGGAGAAGCAGACTCCCCGCTGAGCAGAGAGCCCGATCCTGGACTTGATCCCAGGACCCTGGGATCATGACCTGAGCTGAAGGCAGACGCCCAACTGACTGAGCCACCCAGGTACCAGGATTTTTCTTTTTAATGGGCATATGTTGTTTCCATAATTTAAAACATACCATAAAGTATAACACCAACAACACTATTAAAAACCAAGAAACATAAACATACTTGGAGTCTTCAAAGCTAACTCTTGGAATGACTAAATCTTTGAAAACATTAAGATCCCAGGTAAACTAAAGGTGCCTATACTTTGCACCTCTTCTTCAGAGACACTGGGTGTCCTGTTGCTCCTGGAGATTGGGAGGGCTCTCTGGGGGGACCAAGCACAAACAAGAGTGTACGTGTGGCTTCACTCACCTGTTGTTTAAGGCCCCTCCAAGGTCACAATCACAAGGTCGACATCCATCCAGATCATTGCTTAAGCCCCAGTGCTCTGGCTGCACAACAAAAGATTTAACATCTAAAGGTGGGTTCCTGTCATTACACAATAGACTCAACAAGAAACAAGTTATGGCGTGTCTTGCTTGTTCTACCAAATGTTCTTTCATGCTGTGCAAGCAGAAAGCCTTCAAGAGGAATAAGCATGAGCACTCTGAACTAAAACCCAGGCCGCAGGTCACCGGGGTCATAACCACCTAACGCCAGAGCAGAGGAGTTTCTCTCCCGAGCAAATAGTCTTTGTCTGAGAGTAAATACGAGCAAGCAGCTAAGATACCAATTTTCCTCATTAAAAGTACTCTGGCAGTAAGGGAGTTTTGGCAAATATTTGGCAGGCCTTTACATTTTCCCTGAGTTCAGCCCATCAGAAACTCCATAAGCAAAGCTCTTCAAAGGATTTACCTATTCTCAAACAGCATAAAGCAAGTATTTTCACAAGTGAAAGGTGAGGAGATCACCGAATTCTGAGCACACGGGAGATGGAAATAAAAAGAAATAAGACAGAATCTACACAGAGATCTCTCTGTACCTCGACGAAAATGCATTTCCTAACGAGCAGATAAAAGCCAAAAAAGCCAGGCGCACTCATTTAAATCAGACTTCCAGTCCGTATATGTAAATATATGTATTTACTGGTCATAAACATCATCTGGGGTCAGTGGACCCCCTCTCACAAATATAAAGGAAACCACAAGAATGTTATAAAAGACAGAGGGTAATTTAAAAAATTACTCTTGTAATCACTCTACTCAGAATCACTACAGTGAATTTTCTGGTGTATTTCCTTCCAGATTTTGTTTTTCTTGATGCAATTTTTTCCTGCACAATTAAGATACTACTCACATCCTGTGTTGTTGTTTTTTTTAATACCAGCATAAGCATTTCCTCATGCTATTGTCATTTCCAAAGGCAACCAAATATCACTCTGTACAGAAGCCCCCAGATTTACTTAACTATTTTCCCCACCGTTGCTTCCAAGTTTTTTGGCTATGATTAGTATGAGATGCAATGAGTCTTCTGGTGAATACACCTCTGTCCAATTTTCTGCTTATTTCATTAGGAAAGATTCCCAGAAGTGGGATTACTGGGTCAAAGGGTATGTGCCTTTCTACAGGCTACTGATAACTTACTTCCAAAATGCTTTTCTTGCCAACTATGAACCAATGTGCATTTCCATCAGCAGCTTAGAGGACCAGCCCTTCATTAGGTCCTAAGAGTTAGCAACCCCATTTTCAAAAAAAATTTGTTACTTTTGTCCATGAAAATGGTATTTCGCTGTGGTTTTATTTTACAATTCTAACAGTGATGGTGACTATCTTGTCAAAATTATTCATGAGTAATTTTTTTGTGAATTGTTTGCGTCTTCTAATATTTATATAGAAGGGTGACGGTGGACTCTACAATAGCGAATCATGTCACATGCACAAACCACCCATCCCAAGTACTTAGGAGTCACCTACCAGACATTGGTCACAATGCTGTCCTGTTACCAGACGCTTACAGTAGCAGTAACCGGTCTCAGAATCACAAGGATTCCCGCCAGGGATCGTTCCCAGAGGATTGCAAGCACAAGCTTTATTAGAGATAAAATGAAGTAAAGAAATACAAACCAAGTGAGCGCCAAGGGGTAGTTTGGATTTAGAACTGCAAAGTAAAACGGGAATTGCATACACGAGAGCTCTCAGACTTTTTCACAAATGTACTTACATTTACAACCGAATGGATCTTCGGCACTTAAACCATAGAAGCCTTCTTTGCAAATTTCACAGTGTTCTCCTTCCACGTGTAATTTACACCGGCACTGACCAGCAATGAGGCCAGCGGAAAAATCCGTATAACTGTCACAGATCCCCCCGTTCTGAGATCCGGCTGGGTCACAGGTGCATCCTAAGAAGAACAAAGAGCACCCGGTAACAACGTGTGTGTTTGTATCAACACGTGTGTTCCCTTCCACCCTCCACACATCACAGAAATAGACTAAAGAAGGCAGGACTGCCAGGTAGCTTCTGCTTCCAGCATCCTCCACCACAGTTCAAATACAGCAGAGTCTGACACTCACACCAGGGGTCCCGAGAGAAGGATGGTGACCCCCTGGCTATTCAAATTGAGAGGCCCTATGTCATGCCGTTTCCCCACGTACGTTCGCAGAGGTTAGGGTCTCGGACGTCTCTCTCTGGGTGCTGGAAGTAAAATGGCTTGCACTGCTCACAGTTTCGTCCCATCGTGTTGTGCTGACACTCATCACACACCCCTCCGGTGACATTTCCAGTGGCCAAGTACACCGCCATGTCAAAGTGGCATGAGCTCGAATGTTCGTTGCAGTTACACTCTGCGCGACAAGACCCACATCAACAAAAGACTTTGAAGTCAACTTACCAATGGAGGATGGGGTTGCTGGGAAGCAGCACGTTCTGGAAACTAGGGATGAAGTTCAGGCAAAATGGCAATTAACAATTAGTCATCCGTGACAAAGGACACATCCACCTGACAAGCTGGAAACCCTCCAAGTGTGAGCTTTCTGAAATAGGAATCTGCCCTCTTTGGAAAGAAAAGTAAAAACCTTTGGGGAAAGTCCCCTTGGTAGCTTATCAACAGGAGGCGGCCACCAGGTGGAGGATGGGGTGGGACCGGAACGCACCACCCCAGAGGATCTCCTGGGCGATACTTACTGGGAAAGCCTGTTTGGGCTGCCAGCTTTAAGGAACGGGGTATGAAGGCCTGGTTCCCTTCTCCCCCGTTCCCACCAGCACACTCAACCAGGCTCTTCAGGGAGAATTAAGGTCTCCTGAAGAGCCATCTGGCCAGCCTTCTGAGCACACCCTGACCCTCTGCAGGCCCACTGGGCCGTCCCCTTGGTCGAACCCGGCTTTAATATCATCTCACTCCCTGCTCAGTGACCCACACGGATTCTGGTCTTCTCGAAATGGAGCTTAGCTCAGCTTGGCCCTCCTGGGGCTCTACGCTCTGGCCTCCTCTGTCTCCCCTTGCAATATAACCTCCCATAGGGAGGGGCTGTGTCACAACCAGTGACCCATCCTCAGTGCCTAGCAGAGAACTGCCCGTGACACACAGGTTGAATTAAACCTTGGAATCATTTCCCCAGTGTGGACTTTGTGTTGGTCACAAGAACGTCCTTGGGGCCTTGTGCCCTGTGCTGATCTCCTTATCTGAACTTTTCCTTCCCTCCTACTTTCCCCCTACCTCTCTTTCTTCTTCTTACCTAAACAATCTTAGCTAGCATCAAAGGCTGCTGGGTTGTACGTACTAACGAGCCTTGATCACTCCAGCCCTCACTGGTTTCTGAACTTCTAGAACAGTCTCAGTGGGGGAAGGGGCAGGCACACTGCTCCTCTTGAGGGGAGGAGAGCATATCAGAATCACTGTGGGGGGCGGTAAGGGCAGGTTTCAAACTACACCTCTGCCCAGAGAATACCGCTGGGCTGGCTGGCAGGCCAGAAACAAGGCCAGAAACTCTGCTCTGTATCTCTTAGACCTTAGGGATCTACCATGCCATATTTTCCTTTCATTTCTCTCTCATAGTCATCTTGCCTTCAAGACAGGTACAATGTCAGGGACACCATCTCCATCGTCTACGGAATTTGCCAAACAGACGGCTGCTATTCAGCAAACTCACTTATTCTTTAAACTGAGTGGATATTGGTTTCCGAAGAGTATCTGGGTGAAGCTGGTCAAAGGGTAGTCACTTTCCTTCCATTCGCAAACTAATGTACTATTACAGTGGTTCTAATCAGAAAGTAGATACTGGAGTCTGAGTGGATTCAAACTGCCCCTCTGATAGAGACTTACTTTTACAGGCATTGCTGTTTCGACCTTCAGCGGGTCTCCAAGGTAAATCGTGGTAGAAATGCATGCACTGTTCACAGTTCAAGCCCTTGGTATTATGCCTGCACATGCAGTGCCCGTGAACCTTGGAAGTTAGAGAAACAGGAAAGAGCAAAGTAAGAGGTAGACCGATGGCCTGATTTTCTCCACAACCAATGGAAGATATAAACATCCTCATCTCCAGCTCACCAAAATGAGCGTTTGTTTTTATTTTGTCCCTCTCCACAGTGAGTTCTGTCTTTCTGATGGCTCCAACTCCCATCTCTAGGAATAATTCCTATTATACAACAGATACTCAAGAAATATTTTATCGAAGTATTGATGAAAAGAACCCAGATGCACATCAGTCACTTAAGAATTAAAAAAAAAAAAAAACCCAAAAAACCTAGTTACTTAAGAGTTTAAAAAAAAATCTATGCCCAAAAGAAACCTATTTTAAGAGAAATCAACAAAAGTTATAATATACACCACCTGGACACCAACTCACATTACAGCAAGTTTTACCACTATGCCACAAGAAAGAATGGGTTTTTTGCTTCTTTTGTTTTGTTTTTGACTTCAGGCACAGCACTTCATTATTTTTCCAAACCAAAATGAGATTCACAATATTAATCATTTACCACATTCACATTTACCTTTTTTTTCTTTAAGAAAGGAAATAGAAAATCTCAGGAAAAAAATACAAATTATTTTGCTTGATGAAGGGCCCAGGAGGTGTTCTTTTGCATTGTGTCTCCAGCAAGCTATGCTGAAGCCCCTGAGGCACGTAAAAGACAAATTCTTTCAATCTAGCAAATACGCGTGTGCATGGGCACCTCACCTTAACACTAGTTTCTATAGAATGGAATTCAGGAACAGGACAGACAGGTCCGTCCTGGACTCACCTTGACAGGAGCGCAAGTGAGCAAAAGAGTAAAATCGTCTCCTTACAAGCTAGTTTTACACAGAATAAAAAAAAACAGTTCCAAAGCACACACCACAGGACTCTGCAGTGTCTAAACCAACAGCACATGGTACTGAGACCCCTGATAGTGACAGGTCTACGGGACATGATCTGCACACCAGATTTGCTATGCTGAAAAGTAAATACAATGTACCCAGCATTCTCTGAAAGATGTGGCAACGAGATTACAAAGACATGTCCTCCCTTTAGGCTCTGCTAAAAAATGCAACTTTATCTACAGGGCAAGTGTTCTAAGTGGACCAAATGGAGAGCAGAAATTTCAGCCAGTTGAATGCACGCAATCCTGGACCTTCTGAGATGAGGACTAACAATCTTGGCAAAGCAAACAGTAAGGAAGGAAGGCACACCCTTCATCAAGGGAGGCCCAGAGTCTAATGACAGAAGGAACCCTGGGGCAGAATGGGACAAGCTAGGCATGAATTTCCATCTGCTGCTGACTTAGGGCCCTCTGGTGAGCTATTTAATCTCTGCTCCCTTCTAGTAAGGATAGTTGGTTGAGTAAATCCCATTGAGCTCTAAAATCCTACGTGTCTGTAAGAATTACCAGGTCACTTAGAAACAGGTAAAATACCCTAACTTTATCCATTTGGCAAATCACCCAAATCCCCAATTTTTAGAAGTACATGAATTGACAACACAGCATAAAGGTAGGAAAAGAATGAAACTAGAAAAAACATACAAAGGAACAAAGCCCATTGGATTCCTAAGTCATATTCTATGGTTCCAGGTTCAAATGTCCAGTTTTCTGGGCTGCGATCACTTTATGCTTGTGGTGTCTAATCTTCCCTCAAGAAAAGGAAGATGTAATGGCGATTTAGAAAACTTCTTAATCCTTATTGACTCAAAAAATATATACTGTCGCAGCACCCTGCTGCAATAACTTCCAAAAATTAACTCTTTGTCTCTGACATGAATAGGCCTTATATTCTCATAGCCCCAGAAATTTAGCAAAGAGAAAACCAACCATCAACCACCAGTGTGGTGGAAAGAGCTAAAAGTCAGTCTGGAAAAATAAAACCCCAAGAAATTGTGAAAAGTTTAAGCTAGAACTAGCTTCAAATTGCTTTTTAGGATCATCTGTCTAAAGGAGAGAGCCTCGGGGCACCTGGGTGCCTCAGTCGTTAAGCGTCTGCCTTCGGCTCAGGCCACGAGCCCAGGATCCTGGGATCGAGCCCTACATCAGGCTCCCTGCTCAGCGGGAAGCCTGCTTCTCCCTCTCCCACTCCCCCTGCTTGTGTTCCCTCTCTCGCTGTGTCTCTCTCTGTCAAATCAATAAATAAAATCTTTAAAAATAAATAAATAAATAAATAAATAAATAAGGAGAGAGCCTGGGACACCTGGGTGCCTCAGTCTTGAAGCATCTGCCTTCAGCTCGGGTCATGATCTCAGGGTCCTGGGATCAAGTCCCGCGTCAGGCTCCCTGCTCAGTGGGGAGCCTGCTTCTCCCTCTCCCTCTGTACTCTCCATCTCTCAAATAAATAAATAAATCTTAAAAAAAAAATAAAGGAGAAAGCCCCTCAGAGTGCTTGCTTACCATTCCTTCTACTTCTTCATTGACTCCATCCACAGGCGCACATTCGCTGGCATGGCCGTAACAGAAGCAATTTCCTCGAACCACCATATCATACACTGCATAGTAATACTTCTCTCTGATTTCCATTCTGGAATCCAAAAGGTTATCGCCCAAAGTGTGTAGCTTCACAAACTTGATTCTCAAATTGGTGATTTTTAATAGATCTACGAAGGTCACCAAGATGGAAGGAAAGTCTGATCAAACACGTAAGACTTCATTTGCAATTATACAACATCTCTCTATAGAAAGGCACAACAAATAAAAATGGCTTAAGTTAAGGCTACCCGCTTGTATGGTCTCAATGGCCATACTAGTAAAGCTCGGCATAATGGGACAGTGTCTAGAAAAGAGAAGAGTTGCTCCCTCCTCACCAGTTTAGAAAGAGCATCAGACTGTTTCAGGAAGAAGCACGAAAGCAGAGAAATTTAAGAACACAGTTGCACGGCTGCCAGAATCCTCTAGCACACAGTAATCTGAACGATTGCAGTATCATCCTGCGCCCACAGCAATGAGCATCAGTCTCAAAACCAGAGGATTCCATGCAGGTGGGAAAGGGTTTATCAACACACTCCAATTCTCTTATTACAAGATAGTTAGGATGGAACATTTTTGTGTTTATTTTTGGAGGAAAAAAAACACTATCCGAAATTTCCCACTGTATAGATGAAATCCAAGTTACTAAAATAGATTGGACACTGTGGAATAACCACTCTCCGGGGACAGAAGATCTCCACCAAATTTTGACACAACATCACAGTCTCCCACTTTTTTGTCCTAGTTTGTCATCCATAGTGTGACATAAGGATAAAGGAGCTCAGTATTAGGGGTAAGTTGTTTTTTCCTAAATATTAAGTTAGGTTATTAAGGATCAATTTCTCTTATCTTTTCTTCTCTCTCCTGGGTCTATGGATCTATGCTTATTACAGAAGTGGGGCCATCAATTATATTCTATAGTAACTTGGTAAACCAAGAGCCAGCCATTCATCCTTCTCCACCAGTGTTTCCATCGCTGGCTAAGTTGCTCTTGCTGAAGTGGACCCCGAAAGACTCATTAGTCCATCAGTCTTCCCATGTCCTGTGTAGCCTGAAATTGCTCCTAAGCTTTACCCTCATCGGTGCTGATGCATTCTCATTTGCCACACAGGACGACAAGGTATTGGCCCAAGGCATCAGAAACTTTCAAAGCCCAAATACAATTTTAACAGCTTATAATATATGCACAGCTTACAATGAAGACTATAGAAATAGCTGTGGGTTGAAACGGACAGTCCATGAGCCCATGCATTGAACTTAGGCTCTTTGTAAAATCAAAAACTAAACAGAGAAAGCGTGGTACGACTTAGCTGAATGGAATTTGTGAATGCCAACATTTCCTCCTGCACACAGAATGAGCACAAGCCCCTATTGACAAGCAGCCAGATGACAAAGCGGAAGAGCAGCGGGAGTGTTTAGGAGCCCTTGAACTGATCTTTGTGGGAGCCCGCAGAAGAGCAAGTATACTCTTCCCCTCTCTCCTAGCACAGTTACCAACAACCAAGCCTTGTCCATGGACTCTCTGGTGTGAGGCAAACCTCGCTTTTGAAGTGAGGCCCCGAGGTCTCAACACCAGGGACAACTCAAGAGACTTGAGCTGTTCTCTAGAGGACAAAGTCAATCAAAAGCATCATCGGTTAAAACGGATGCCTCTTGTATACAGACAAGATTTTTCTGAGGCCATTTAACAAAAAAAGATAAGAGAATTACAATGGCAACACATTCCCCAAGTCCTGCAAATGTCACCCAAGAAGGAGCAGACCGTGAGTCCTTTTAGGACCCCACGAAGCGTCTGTTGCGGAGCCGATGTGGACATTTCTCACTGGATTTTGAGAGCAGGAAGGGTGCGCACTCAGAAATGGCCCAGGGCTGGATGTGCCATCAATATTTGTTTTATAATAGAATGAATGAGTAAATTACAGACCAGAGATAGTCTGGGCCGCATGTAAAATTAATTTAAGTGGGGAAACATCACTTTTCTGGCAATATTTCTTGGATGCTTTCCATTTTACTTTTCCATGCTTCACGCTGGGAGGGTCTATGGTGCCTTAGCTTCAAACAGGGCCATCGGCAGCTGGGAACAATCAGCAAGAATCAGCCCTGCCTCTGCTCAGCTGACTACACCTTAGTAGCAGGAGCGGGAGTCTCATCCCCTCTCTCTGAGGTACGGGGACCAGGTCCAGGCAAGACCCGGGCCACGGCTCGTGGCAACATCAAGAACAGCAGCTGCTTCAATTCACTGAACACTTCCTGTGTGTCAGGCACGTCAGAAGGTCATTTCTAGAACTCATTTTCCCTCCATAATGATGTTCAAGTCAATATTACTATCTCTACGTACAGATGAAAAAAGCAGAGCCCAAAAAAAGAACAGGTTTAAGCAGATTACTTGCCCAAGGTCACAGAACGATAATCTGCTGGAACTGGGATTTAAACCCAGGTCTGTCAGACTTCAAACCTCATTCTTTTAATTAGTGCATATTTTGCCTTCCAAGATGATCAAAATGTAATTCTGTAATAACTGAGGCATGGCTGTTACATGCTAGAAAGATTCTAAATTAGATTTAGAACCATAAAATAGGGGTTCAGGATCTGACGACTGTCCCCTTATGCACATTATTCCAACTCTCTGAGCCTCAGTTTCCTCATCTGTTAAATGGGAATACAACCCTCATCTGACTGAGCATATTGAGCATGGCTGACACTTCAGATTTCTCCCCAGTACTCTTCTTTTCTTCCTTTGACAAGAAGAGCAACAGGCAAGAGTGTGAGAAGGCACATGGCCACCTAGCTAGAGGTTTCTCAGTGTGTCTTGAGGTTGGCCATGTGATTAATTTTGGCCAGTGGGATGTGAACACAGGGGACGTACAGCTTCCATGTCACCTGCCCTTCTCTTCCTCCCAACCCATAGGTTGGGACAACGACATGGTAGCGTTGCTTCAGCTCCAACCATGCAGATAAAGACTACAAGACAGAAGGGACCTGGGTGGCCTAATGGCTAGGGTTGCCAGATGTAGCAACAAAAATACAAGTTGCTCAGTTATATTTGAAATTCAGATAAACAATATTTTTTTCAGTAATGTCTGTCTCAAACATTACATGGGACATAGTCACACCAACCACAAATATTGCATGGGATATCCTTGTACTGGTCACAAATATTCCATGGGATAGAGTTATACTAAAAAAAATAACTTGCTATTTATCTCCAATTCAGATTTAACTGGGCGTCAGCCTTTATTTTATCTGGTAATCCTACTTGTAGCCATTGAGCTACCTTTCTTCTCTGGATGATTTCATAAGAGAGAAATAAACTTCTATTTTATTTGAGCCACTGTATTTTTTGGGACACTTTGTTACAACGGCTTAATCTGTACCCTAATTTATATATACATGTCATATAATATACACAAATTATATGTTATATATATATAAATATATATATATTTTATACATATATAATATATATAAATATATATATATTTATATATAAATATATACAACATATAGTATATAACATATATTTATATACATATATATTGTACTGAGCAATAAAATAAGGTATTATGACCAGCATAACTGTTTGAGTATTATGACATAAATCTTTTACTCTAATCAAAATGTATTCCCGGTCAGGGAGGACTTTGATTCCTGCCAATTTCAAGGACCTCTGATTGGGTACTGTGGAGAAAAAAGGAAATAAAGAGGATGGATTTAGCACTGAATAGCTCAGATTCGGGGCAGCAGTGTTCTGGGTAAGAGTTCTTCCATGATTGCTGTTTTCCATCAAAGCTGTTATTCGAAAACAAGCTTACTCTGTATCCTTGGACTATAAGGATCTTCTATTCTGAAAGCAGGATCTAAAGCACGAAATATCACCTAAAAATAGATACAAAAGTAATGGGTATTTTTGCAATGATCAAAAAGGATTTATAAGTAGAATGTGAAACAAGAAAAGCAAACAAACCTCTCCTTCCGTTGAGGGTTCAATGTCAGAATAGCGGGAATCACAGATTATATCATCCACTTTCTTCATGGGACCAGCAGAAATGCCTGGAAACGAGCTCTCGCAGTCATAGGCAAAGTATCGGTACACGCCCCAGGTTTTCCCGAAGTCAGATGATCGTTCTATCAGCATAGCGGCCGGACGGAATGTCTAAAGGCAGGGTAGAAAAGGCTCGTTGGATGTTTTTTATTGGTGATCTGTATTTTTTTCTTTTAATCTCAGACGAACACATCACTCAGCCATGTGCCACAAGCCCTGCTGGCAGGTGGTTGGTGCTGCGGACTGTGGCTGGATTTCAAATACTTCCGGCTATTGCATGGAGCCTCCGCTTACAGGCAAGCGTCTAGCCTCGCAGTGTTGCACTTTCTCCCACCCCAGCAGAGATCAGTAAGCTGTTTCTCTTTAGAACCTGATTATAAGCAGGACTTCACAGCAAACACTCTTTGGTAGAGTCAGTCACCATCCATAATAGGACTGGTTAGGTTGCCTGCTTGTTTGTCATTCATTCGTGTAATCATTTGGCAGCTGTGTGCTGATCGTGCTCGGTACAGACAGCGGTCTGCAGGCTGCAGACAGCCCCAGGAAGCACAGACAGAAATCATGTAGGACACAGAACACCACAGCAGAGTCTCCTACAGTGTGCTCTGGGATAGCGAGAGGAAGGAATGGCTAACTCGAGAAGCTGCGGAATCCTACGATTCCACTCCTAGCTACCCCACTCCCCAGAGAACGGAAAGCAGGGACTCAGACAGGTGCTCTAACATGAATGTTCACAGCGGCACAGTTCACAATGGCCAAAAGGCAGAAACCACCCAAGCATCTATCAAAGACGAACGGTTAAACCAAACACGGTATATACATACAACAGAATATTACTCAGCCATAAAGAAGAAACTCAGATACTTCCTACATCATGGATAAACCCTGAAAATCTTCTACTCAGTGAAAGAAGCCAGACACAAAAGGGCAGATATTGTAGGATTCCACTGATAGGAAATGTCTTGAATAGGCAAGTACACAGAGACAGAAAGTAAATTAGAGGTTTCCAGGGGCTAGGGGGAGGGGGCAATGAGGAGTTAATGCTTCATGGGTAGAGTTTATATTTGGGGTGATGAAAAAGCTCTGTAAATAGATAGTAGTGATGGTTGTGCAACATTGTGAAGACACCTAATGCTACTGAATTGTATATTTAAAAAGGGTTAAAATGGCAAATTTTGTGTTATGTATATTTTACCACACACACACACATACACACACACACAAGCTAGGGAATGCTTCAGAGACAAGATGGCCTTGAACTGGATCCTAAAAGGGTAGGGGTCTTCTAGGCGGTGGGTGGAGGTGGCTGCAGGAGGCAGAAGAGGTTGACTAGGGCAGGGGAGGAAGGAATTTGTTGGCCATGCAAAGGGGTTTCCTTTATTTTTATGCCACAAAAGGGTAACACCAAAAGACTTAAGTGGACAGAATGAAATGATCAGATTGCACTTTATAAAAATAATCCTGGGGCACTGTTATTGGACATGGAAAAAACAATAAGCAAAAAAAAAAACCAAGTGACAGAGGTGCTTGGGTGGCTCAGTCATTAAGCGTCTGCCTTCGGCTCAGGTCATGGTCCCAGAGTCCTGGGATCGAGGCCCGCATCGGGCTCCCTGCTCTGCGGGGGGCCTGCTTCTCCCTCTCCCCCTCCCCCTGCTTGTGTTCCCTCTCTCGCAGTCTCTCTCTCTCTGTCAAATAAATAAAATCTTTAAAAAAAAAAAGAAAAGAAAAAAAATCAAGTGACAAGCAAACCGAGAGAAAAAAAGATGAAGGTCCTAACTCAAGCATTACGGTATGGTCAGAGAGAAAGGACGCAATTGCTCTGAAAACTTAATGAATTTAGTAAAATATATTGAATTGCACTTGGTGATCTGTTAGGTTTCAGTGGAAAGGGAGGGAAGGAGAAAAACACGGGCACTTGAGCTTGGATAGTGGGGGGCAACCGTGCTAAAAGCAAAGCCACAGAAGAGAAGGAAGGTGTTTGGTTTTGGACTAATAACACATGAGGCATCCACAAGGGGACACCCACTGGACAACCAGAAACAGTGGTCTGGCACCCAGCTGCGCCAACGGAGCCTGAACCGTGGATTTGGGAATCACTGTTGGCATACGATATTTGAAACCTCCAAAGGTAGGATTTCCTTCCGAAAAGCAAAGGGCAAGATAAAAGAGCCGAAGTCATTGCTCCAGAAAATGCATCAACACAGGGCTAGCCAAAGAAGCAAAGAGAGTGGTGCCAGGCACTTTAATTCATCATTTCCTAACCTCCTGTTACGGGCCGAATCGTGTCCTCCCCAAATTCTTAATTTGAAGACCTAAGCCCTCATCCCGCGGAACGTGACTGTATTTGGAGATCAGGTATTTATGTGGGTAATTAAAGAAAGCGGTCTTACAGTGGCCTAATCGCCTGGACTGGCATTCTTTATAAGCAGCAACAACTAGGGTACGGGCATGTCCAAGGGAAGACCAAGGGAAGAGAGAGGAAAGACCGCCATCTCCAAAGGAAAGAGAGAGGCCACAGGAGAAGCCAACTCGGCCCATACTTCAATCTCGCACGTCAAGCCTCCAGAGCTGGGAGACAACACACCTCTGTGGTTTAAGCCCCCCAGTGTGGGGTACCTCATTATGGCAGCCCCAGGAAACTAACACACCCTCACGACACACTCTTCTTACACGTGGGAACTTGAGGCTCAGACACATTCCCTGACTTGCTAGAGAGGCAGAGCTTAGATTCAAATCCAGGCTGAATGAGGGCCAAACCCATCCTTCTGCCTCACTGGCTGATGGCGTCATAGCAGACCAACAAAGGGATGTCACAGACGATGGAGTACAAAGGCCAGATTCCTGGAAACTGAGGCAGGACAGAGATTTGGGAGGGTGTGGTGGGCAGGGTGCACTGGAAAGAAGAGACAAAGCAGGATGAGCTCTACCAGGGGGCCCAGGCCTCCGTGCCCGAGGAGGGGGTACGGACGTTTGGAAAGTGGAAGGCACGTTCCATTGCAGGGAGAAGAGGACAATGGAGCCAGCCCAGCCAACAGAACCTGAACGGACCCTCCCTTGTGAATTAAAACCAATGCTTGGGAGAAATCTGGGTGACCACTAATGGTGAGACTAGTGCATTCCCAGACCTCCTTCTGTCTTCCTTAATAATCCTGACGGTCTTCTGCACAGATCAAAGGAGACAAGGATCAGAAAACGGAAGGTCACATTTTGACAGATTCTTTGACTTATTCACTTACTAGTTGCTTGGGTTTTTACTTTTTACCTATTCAGGAATATAAGAAAATTGTACTTTATTAAACTCAAGAGTATGTGAGGAAGGATTTTAAAGTAAGGGGGGGAAACCCCAATAACTACGTCAGCCAAGACAAGCTCCCCAGGAGACCTGCCTCCTGGGTGGTGACCTCTAGGGACAGGGCAGCCTGATGTCTCTGTGTCACAGGGGAGCAGAGAGGAAACGCCTGATAGCCAGTGCTGGCTGTGCTCCTTTCTGGAAGCTTCTGAGTCCCAAAGGGCCACTGACAGAGTTCTCCAATTTCCTGTGGAGTTAGGAGGCTGCTGGAACCCAGGACAATACTGGTATGTTCAGAATGGAGGCCCTTCCACACTCTGCTTACTCAACAACCTGCCCAGGGCTCACACCACGGGCGCGGCCACCTCTGAATTTCTATGCCATAAAAGAGCCACGATTTTGGAAACACCTGGCTATCAACCAAAACACACCGTGTATAGGTTACAGGAGTTTCACTGGCCCACGAAAACCCACTCCCCTTAGCAAGCAGCTATCTCCACGGCAAACACGTGTTCTTCACCACCGTCGGCTCCTGTCCGCGGTCCTGTCGCCCAAATGCCGCGCTCCTGCTTACTCAGCTCAGACCGCCAAAAGATCTTTGCTTCATCCCCCTCGCCCTCCCTTCTGTCGTTCTGCTTCTCAGCCTTCTCCGATTCACAGCTGAACCTCTGATTACAAAGGGTCCAGCCGAGGCCTCGCATAGAAAGTGAGTGCTGATTCTCAAAGGCAGTAGCAGTGGAGGCTAAGAGTACAGCAGCAAGGGGACGTGTGTGATTTGAAAAAGCTTTGCTGGCAATGCATCCAGGACTCCCTGGAAGGCAGGGGCAGCTCCCTCCCGCGCCAGAGTCAGGCCCGTCTCTGCATGCATACCAGTAGTCTCCTAGGTGAGCCCCCCATTAACACAGGCCTCAACAGGGGCCTCCCCACGAGCCCTCGGTTCTCACTGTCCCGGGCCCGCCTCTGTTGCCTCTCGGCGACCTTCCTGAAATAGTCTCATTTCCCTGTCAACGGCTCCCCATTTCCTATACAGTTCGCACCCCTCGGCCAGGAGTCCCGGTCCTCCTGACTGTCATCTTCCTTCCCTCTGCCCCGCACGGCCCCATGCTTGAGGCAAACCCTGCCTGAACTGTCCCCCACCAGTGCCTTGTTCTCAGACGGTGTCCTCTGCCAAGAATGGCTTTTCTTGCACCTCCTCCCACAGAGATTCTGCTCACCGTTCCCAGCCCTGGTCAAATGCAGTCCCGGATCTCTCTTCACGAAGCTTCCTCCTTCGGCCCAGGCTAAGACTACTCTCGTCCTCCTCCGTACTCAGAATGTGCACTGTCCGACCTTCTGCTGAGCACTCAGCACCCTCTGTGACAGAAGTTATTTGCAAGTCTGTGCTTCCTCCACACCCCTAGTATAGATGGAAAGGTCCCGAAGAAAAGCAACCGCGGTATCATTAAAATCTCCCGCAAGACCTAGGGCAGTTTCTTACAGACAGAAGATGGCTGAATTCCTTGATACACTTATTCAGTCAGTAAATATTTGTAGAGCAATCACTACCTGCCAAGCATCAGCGTATATAAAAATGATCGCATTCCCATTAGATGCCAGGTAGCAAGATGATGCCTATTCCCGCAGCAGAGGACTAGGTCGCACAACCCTAGAAGGCAGTGTTCTCATTCTTCCTTCCCAAGAAGAAGCCGAGGCTCTGGCCACACGTGCCAAGAAGGGGCGGAGTGGGGATTTATACCCAAGCCTGCCCAACCCCATAGATACTGCTCTTCCCATGGGAGCGAGAACCTGCAGGATGAGGTCTCTCTCACCAACCACAGTCCGACTGCCTGTACCCATCCTTCATGTCTCTGTTCGGTCACTGCCTCTTTGACCTTCCACACTTGTGTGCAGTTTCACCTTTGGCCCACGGTACTCACTTGAATGAGTATTTAACTACAGAATATGTACCCAAAGGACCTCTGGGTGTACGCAAACTCAGAATGACCCATGTAGGCACACAGATGCCCTTTCCAAAGTAAAAGATAGGGCCATCGACATGAATAATGATATTTTTGTATATTTTTAGGCGTCACATAACAGGAAGGCAACATCCTCATGCATGGCTGAGTTTCACTTCTAATGGCCAGGCTGAGCTTGGCCGCGGTTAATGAAGGGAGAAGGCACAGTGCTGAGTTGCTTAGTAAAAGCCCCTGCCTCCCCCCGTATCAGGTGTCACAGTGGAAGCCTTCCTCTCTAGCAGCAACAGCACCTCTGGAGTGGGGGGTGGGGAGGGTTGGCGGGGGGTAGGGGCTCAGGCCTGGGAGCCAGCAGTCCACCATCCCTCCTAGTCATGTTCTGACTTCCATGCTCCTTGGCCTCCTAGGCTTTGGTTCCGGGCATGATAAGACTTTCTCGGCTACCTGCACACATCGGTCAATCTCTCCCTGGCACCTCTTCCTAACCTGAGAGGGTGCAGCTAAGGCCCCCAACTCCAACCAAAAACTACCCAAAGCGATTTTAATCTGAGAAGCAAGAGGTAAATTATGGGTTTTATGTGCATCAATGTGTACTTTAAGCCATGCAAAGTCTGTCATTTCCAGGCAGCTGCTTATGAGGAAACAAAGGGACTTTGTCCAGAGAAATTCCCTAGCCCTGGAGTCATTTTACATCTCTAAAAGAAAAAGGATGAGAAAATCCACATTTAAGAAGGCATACGCACTTCCTAAGGAACCGCAAAACTTTTCCCACAAATTTTGCAAACCCTTGAAAATCAAAGATAATACACTTCCTTTGCAGTTACCAAGCTCAGCATTAAAACATCAACACAAGGGATCAGGGATTTACTCTCCAGATGTTTTATTGTGGTTTGGGAGAGAGTCAAAGCTGCCTCTCTCCGTGGGGAAATAAAAAGACATCTAATTAAAAGTTTACAGTTGAATTACCTTAGACTAGAGGCTCGCTCTCTACTTGCCATGAAGATAGAGTATTTGTTAAACATAGTTATTCATGCCCATCTTTAAAAGCTGCTTGATGATCCCAATTTATGGCAACAAGAATATTTAAGTTCCCATTTAGGCCAACACACAACAGACATCCATACCGAAAAGGGAATGACACAGCGCTTTCAACGTGTCATTTGTGAGAAAAATGACGAATTCCTTACCTTGAAAGTCATTATGAGATGAGTAAAATGGAATTCTGCTTCCAAATCCAGTTGGATCGTTACATTTTCCACGCCTATAGGAGATTTTTTAGAAATAAGAAAGGAAATAGGTAAACAGGACCATCTGTGAAGAGTTGGGACTGTTGTCTTAAATTCTCTTTGTGCCCCTCATAGAAATCCTCCTTGCCTGGGTGTTATGCACAAACAATGAATCATGGAACACTACCTCAAGAACTAATGATGTGGGCGCCTGGGTGGCTCAGTCGTTAAGCGTCTGCCTTCGGCTCAGGTCATGATCCCAGGGGCCTGGGATCGAGTCCCGCATCAGGCTCCCAGCTCAGCGGGGAGCCTGCTTCTCCCTCTGCCTGTCTCCCTCTGTCTCTTCTGAATAAATAAATAAAATCTTTAAAAAAAAAAAAAAGAACTAATGATGTAATGTATGGTGATTAACATAACAATAAAAAATTAAAAAAAAAAAAAAGAAATCCTCCTTGCATTCTATCTGAAAGTGAAGCTGAAGACAAGAAACCTGCCTCGGGGTAGGAGGTAAGGCACAAATCAGAAGGATTCTCCAGTTTTCCACAAATCGTTCCGGGAGTTCGACATATTGAATCTGCTCAGTGGAAAAGGCCTCTGGCAAAATGCCTCTAGGGCTGTCAAGAAAGGCAGCTTTTGGGGGCGCCTGGGTGGCTCAGTCATTAAGTGTCTGCCTTTGGCTCAGGTCATGATCCCAGGGTCCTGGATTGAGCCCCGCGTTGGGCTCCCTGCTCAGCGGGAAGCCTGCTTCTCCCTCTCCCACTCCCCCTGCTTGTGTTCCCTCTCTAGCTGTGTTTCTGTCAAATAAATAAATAAAACCTTAAAAAAAAAAGGCAGCTTTGGCTTAGGAGAAAGTTAAACATCTTCCCAATCCCCTAAACCGAGCGACTCTCCGAGAGGAAGGATGGGGTCACTTCCTGGGCACAGTAGGGGTTCAGCTTGCAGCCTAAAGCAGGGGACCTAATCCTCCTCCAGGCAAATCACAAGTATTCCTTTTTTTAATGCAGCAGCAAAGAAAATAAATAAGAATCTACCACTCATGTTAGTTATGCTCCCGTTTAGAAAGACCTGTCCCTGATGGGGAAGGCTTTGGATGCATCACCACAATGGAAAAACAATGCCAGAGACAAAGAATGGGTCAAATAAATAAACTGGCCCAGAACAAATACTAACTAACCCTAACCCTAACATCTTCCCTTTCAGGGGGAAGCCTGAACAAAGAAATGGGCACTTGCACCATGCCCCGAGGGTCGGTCAGTCCTACGTTAACACACTAAAAAAGGCCACTGGAATTCCAGAGATGGAAAGTACCTCCCTCCCCTCCAATACCTTGGGCCCTCTAGCCTGCCTGTTTGCTAAAGGAGACCCTTCCCTGTTTCCTGGGCTCGAGAGAGCTCTGGGGGTCCACCTTCTAGAGCAAAAGAAGTCTTAAAGGCAGGAAGACAGGAATGTGTCAGAATGAATCATGTCACGGGCTGGTGTATTTTCAGGAAATCAGTAGGACTTTTGAAATAAACTCTCCCACTGGAAAACCGCCAAGCCAATTGTAGGGGGTGGGGGGTGGTCACTGAAACGGATATGAGTTAGTTGGAATGTTAAAGAAAAACATTATAATCACACTAACCAACCTTATCTAACTTATTAAAAAGAGCATATTATAAACCGACTCTGGACATTTCAGAGTGAAATGCTAGCTCAGCCACCATGTGTCTCTTCTCTCCCAGGCTTTTTAAAAGCCTACAATGTTTGTTCAAAATGAAGAGATAACAAAATAACGTAAAGTACAAACAAGACCAGTACCCTTTCTGTAACATAAGAACATAGGCTGCAACGTGCGCCCTAAAAGCACATTCCATTTTAGATTTGGAACCTGATAAGGCATTACAGTTTTTTTTTTTTTTTAATAAGGGAAGAAAAAGCCACAGAGAAAAGAAACAAGATGATTCTTTTACGGCATATTTGATTTCTGTCAGACCTAAGGATAGATCATTAGGAAGGGTAAGTGAAAAGTAGCTGCACCCTCCAAGCCCATTTCGATGCCTGAACACTGATAATTTTTTATTGTTATGTTAATCACCATATATTACATCATTAGTTTTTGATGTAGTGTTCCATGATTCACTGTTTGTGCATAACACCCAGTGCTCCACGCAGAATGTACCCTCCTTAATACCCATCACCAGGCTAACCCATCCCCCCACCCCCCTCCCCTCTAGAACCCTCAGTTTGTTTTTCAGAGTCCATCGTCTCTCATGGTTCATCTCCCCCTCCGACTTACTCCCCTTCATTCTTCCCCTCCTGCTATCTTCTTTTTTTTTTTCCTAACATATATTGCATTATTTGTTTCAGAGGTACAGATTTGTGATTCAACAGTCTTGTACAATTCACAGCGCTCACCATAGCACATACCCTCCCCAGTGTCTATCACCCAGCCACCCCATCCCTCCCACCCCCCACCACTCCAGCAACCCTCAGTTTGTTTCCTGAGATTAAGAATTCCTCATATCAGTGAGGTCATATGATACATGTCTTTCTCTGACTTATTTTACTCAGCATAATACCCTCCAGTTCCATCCACATTGTTGCACATGGCAAGATTTCATTCCTGTTGATGGCTGCATAATATTCCATTGTGTACATATACCACATCTTCTTTATCCATTCATCTGTCGATGGACATCTTGGCTCTTTCCACAGTTTGGCTATTGTGGACATTGCTGCTATAAACATTGTGAACACTGATAATTTAATGCCGCCATCTAAAGCTCAACTTAGACGAAACCCACGGAAAATGGATAACATCACATCCATAGAGAACGTCTTTAATGATGAGCTATTGGACACCAAGGAGAGGATGGGGCAGTAACCATCAGTCTGACTTTCTGAAGACTAGGCTTCAGCCTAACCTCATCTAATCTCTCGTGACAGAGAATGCAAGCCCCTCTACTTGAAAATCCGTCTTTCTGGCATTTGGCCTCTCTTGCCCCACAAATTCAAAGTTGCAGAAATTGATGAACTCCTGATGTGACCAAGAAAAACCCTCCCCTGGAACTACAGCACATGATGAACGATTTTACTGTCTATCAACTTGATACTAAAGTTGAGGCGTCCTTCTAATGGTCTTTTCATGTCACTGGAAGAATGTGGGCAGTCGGGACATGCTCCTGTTTGTAAGCAGCTCTATGCTATTTCAGAAGTCCTTTGGGATTTGAGTACAGACTTACAGAAACCTCTCTTTCACACTTAACTATCAGCCAAGATAACCTCCTATAAGAATTGATAAGGCTCTAATGGCCACATGCTTTTTTGAGGACCAGTCTGTCTCAATCTGGTAAACAATGCAGTCCCAAGGCTGACCAATGAAAAATCAACCAACCCTCCCCCGGAAACCAACAGTCTTCTGGAAAGCAAGTATAATTTCATAGCCAATGACAAGGAAGTCTAGTAAGGGAGTTCCTCTTTATAGATTGTTAAATGACAGCAAGCCTCTGAAAGCTTCCCAGGGACAGGGCATATGTAATAGATAGATCTAGTCGAATCCATGCTCTCTATGGCCAAGCCTAGGTTCACTTCTTTGAGAGCCAGAATTCTCATAATTTTTTGGAACATCTAATGGTACCTTGTTAATTAAGAGACACAAGAACTCGGGGTGCCTGGGTGGCTCAGTTGGTTAAGCAACTGCCTTTGGCTCAGGTCATGATCCCAGGGTCCTGGGATCAAGCCCCGCATGGGGCTCCCTGCTCAGCGGGAAGCCTGCTTCTCCCTCTCCCACTCCCCCCCGCTTGTGTTCTCTCTCTCTCTCTCTCTCTCTCTCTGTCAATTAAATAAATAAAATCTTTAAAAAAAATTTCATTAAAAAAAAAAAGAGACACAAGAACTCTACCTTTATTTCCCAAAGTTCAGCATTCAAGTTTGAAACAAATGCCAAACTAATTGGGGCTTAGTTTCCCAGTGAAGTAACATCGAATTTGATGACTTTACTAAACCCAAACCCCAAGGCAAAGAAAGGGAAAAGCGGCTGGGTTCACATACTCACTAGAGAAACTGAGTTGGGGTCATATCTAGGTTGACAGAGTCTTTGAAAAATTAATATCTAGTGCTGATTCATAGTACTATTACTGAACTTTCTTTAGAGAGAAGGACGGCAATGGTAGAGGTGGGGGCTGCTTCTGCCCTTTCCTTTGGGGTTGATCAAAATGAAAGACGCTATATTTTGTGGAAGATTCAGGGCTGTGCAGGGCCTTCCCACACCCCCAACAGATACAGCCCATCCCGGCAGACTCCCCTCAGGATGAGGACTACGAAATATCCCTTTGGTCTAGCATCAAAGACTGCTTTCTTATGGAAAGTGCATGCTTCTGGAAAAAAGATCAGATTTTACCAAGAAAAGTTAGTGCTAGGCAGTAAATCTGCCAAAGGCCATAATTACAGGGCAGAAAAACCAATCAAGACTACAAATACCCAGGAGTCTATAAACTTCCAGGTGACCAATCACACACCGTGGAACTTGTTCCCACACCAACCACATACCATTTTCGGATTGCCACCAAATCTTAAGGCGGTTTGGAGCAAATGTAGTGACCACATTTTCAATGAGATGACTGTCAGGATTGAGGGTCTCATGATAAGGATCTTGTGAATTGCAGATGAAGCATTTTTTGTCCTCCTGAAAGGAAAGTTAGTTTCATGAGTCTAGGAAGCAATCACACACACACACACGCACACACCAAAAATTAAGCCCACAATACAGAAATCAAACCTACTTGCTTCAAGAAAAATGCATGTGCCAAAATTACTTACGTGACACATAATATGCCTTCTGCTTTTTAACTTATGGGATATGAATTACTCCTGAAAATTTCTTCCACTCTTGTAAATTCAAGGTCAAAAGTAAAAGGCGGCATTGTTTCCACAAACTATTAATTTAATCAAAATGAAATTTCTAGGCATAAGCTTTCATCTCAATGAATAGCTAGAGAAGCTTACTCTTCCAGTAAAATGCAGAAGAGGTATTAGAGAATTTTTGCTGACATAAAGCTAACTGAAAAATGAAAGCAAAAAATATTCATTCACCCTGATTTTCTAAAACCTCACAAGACAGAGGCCAAGTATTAGGCAGATGTATTTAAGCAGCTTTGGGAAATACAGAACCAGTTTTCTCAGCTTTTGCTCTGCCCAAGCAGTGAATTCATGGTGGCAGCTTGCAGGCTAACCTAGAAACCGCACAGAATATCTGGGAAGTGGGTACCAGGCTGTGCTGCTTTGTTGAAAGCACTGTATACTGAGACCAACTCAAAGAACGCCAACACAGACTCTAATGAAGCTGAGATGGCTTCTGTAGACATCCACATACGTCGAGCAACATTTAAACAGGGGTAATATTCTGATAAGGACAGTGCCAACAGGCTGTACTCCTATGTTTGTATTTATTTAGCTATTACGTATCCCCTTCCTCTCAAAAGGATTTAGGGACTAGCAAAATATACTAAGAAAAAGAGAGAGAACAGAAGTCAGGAATGCAGTGGGACCCTAGACAAAATACTTAAGATTCCTGCCTCAATTTTCAGACCCATTAAATGTTTGAGAAAAGCGCACACCCAGTCCCTTTCTTTAGGCTCTGATATCTGTAAAGAGCACTCCATACTTTCATCGCTAATCATGTAAACCAGAGAGTTTGCCTCAACTTGGCTTTGAAGACAATTCAATTCTCATTCTGGTCAAAGCCGGTTTCAGAATCTAGTGATTCATTTACAGGATGTCCTCGCCTCCGAGGTAAATGTTAACACAATATTTAAAGTAAAATTTACATGCTAATATTAGAAAAGTTACCATCAACTGCCTTCATTTAACTTGTAGTCAAGGAAACTAATACTGAAGAACAATTACCAGAACTTAAAAAAGTTTAATTACAGCCACCCTTCTAATCAGGAGGAAGCAGTCTAGACATCTCTGTATAAACCTGGAAGCAAATGAGCAGAATCCACTTTACCACATTCCTTTGGTTTAATTTATCAGGTCTCCAGGATGGGTGCTCTCTTGGCTTTGTAAAAGTGAATCCATTTTAAGGCCTCCGCCGTGCAAACTGCACAGCATAGACCTCCTCCCAAAGGGCAGGTATACAGATAAGTGAAGGGACCAAAATGGAAGCAGCTGGCTCTGGCCCTAAATGCCTTTTGCTTACTTTAGAGGTCAGAAATATCAGTGTACTTAAGGAAAAAAAAAAAAAAATCAAGCAAAAGGCTTCTGATTCTAGGTAGTTAGTTGGTTTTGGTCTTTTTTAAAAAAATAGTTTTAGGACGCCTGGGTGGCTCAGTCAGGTTAAGAGTCTGTCTTGGGCTCAAGTCATGATCCTGGGGGTCCTGGGCCCCACATGGAGCTCCTTGCTCAGTGGGGAGCCTGCTTCTCCCTCTGCCTGCTCTGCCTACCACTCACCCTGCTTGTACCCTCTCTCTGAAAAATAAATACAATATTTTAAAAATAAAATAAAAATTAGTTTTTTTGTTTTTTAAAGATTTTATTTATTTGACAGAGAGAGAGAGCGCGCACAAACAGGGGGAGCAGCAGGCAGAGGGAGAAGGAGAAGCAGGTTCCCCACCGAGCAGGGAGCCTGGCGCCAGGCTCAATCAGAGGACTCCAGGATCATGACCTGAGCCGAAGGCAGTTGCTGAGCCACCCAGACGCCCCCAAAATTAGTTTTGACTTCGTAAAAACGTGACCTTTGAAATCTAAGATCCTGGCCCACTGTTAGAAGCAGCACCCTGAAATTTCATTTTGGTCCTTCTCTATCAGGGTACCATGGCAACCAGGGCATTTTGAAAAAAGTATCTAATGGAGGTAGATGGGGAACAGCACCACAGGAGAGAAAATCAGGTTCAGTGATTACAGCGACCTTGCAAGGTATCTGTCAGTGCAGCCATACCCTTTATCCAAGTGAAACAGGAAAAACCCAAGATCACTACTCAGTCTAAGAAAAAGAGGATAAACTATCTTTTATACACATTTCCAAGGAGGACAGACTTAAAATAAAAACAAAACCTAAAACACTCGGGACTTTTGAAGGCTCCGGGTTAGGATCCGGGGCAGGGACCAGGTCGGCCCGCAGCCCTGCCTTTCCATACGGACTGTGCCGGCGGTGGAGGAGGCAGGAAATGTTTGGCGGATACAACTGTGCAAACGGAGATGGAGCAAAAAAGGGTGAGCAATCAGTCCAATCCCGGGACTCCCCGACCGGCCGCGCTTCCTATCGCTGGCAGGATGTGGAGTCTCCAGGGCCTCGCCCCTAGGTCTGGACCGGAGGAGGCGCGCGCAGAGCCGGGAGCTGGGATCTCCGCCCTCACCTGGAGGTGGCTGACAATACAGTACGGCTCGGCCTTGTGCAGCCCGCACGTCGAGGTCACCGAGAGCTTCTGTGCCCGGCCGATGAGAAGGTCGCCCGTGGCGGGGTAGCAGCTGCCCTCCGCGCAGCCGTAGCTGAATTCGGGCTCTTGGGCGCACACTTGGGCTCCGCACAGGGCTGTGGAAAGGGCAGGCGACCGGGGAGGTGGGGAGGAGGGCACAAGCAGGGAGCGAGCCCAAGCAAAAGGAAAACAAGCAGGGTCGGGAACAGAGTAGGCTCAGAAGAAAGCAGAACGCACAGAAAAGAGGCACAGTGGAAAGATGAGCGAAGGGAGAGGCCGGGACGTGAAGAGGGTTCGGAGAGAGACACGAGATCACGTTGGTCCGGCAGCCCAGAACATCATTCCAGCGAGACCCATAGACACTCAAGTCCACCCAGATCTGCCTTGGGGAAGCAGCTCCAGCCTCAAAAGGTAGATGTGCAGACTAGCCACTTCCATGTGCCTGTGCGTGGACCTGAACACCCATGCGCACGCCGGTAGGTGGTGAGTGTATGAACCTCCGTGCACGCGGCAGCCTGTGCATCCTCAGTGTGAAACCCTGTGTGTGCGCGCGAGTGGAAATGTGTGAGTGTGGGGCTGCGAGTGTGTGTCCGTGCACCCTCGGAGGTCCCGGGCGCTTCTCTGGGGGCGAGGCAGCAGGAGTCGCAGGGGGCGCCGCTTTCCCAAGCAAGGGGAGAGTGGACAAGTCCCTGCGGCTTTGGAGTGGCTTCAACGCTTCGTCATTCCAGGGAAGCACCCGGTCCAGCTGTTTCTGGCGCCATCCGGGGGCAAACAGCGATGGTTAATTGAAGCCACATGGCTCCAATCTGTTCCCAGGACTAAGCCTGCGCTCAGCTAGAACACTTCGCTGGGAAATGGGCTCCAGGGGAGCCCTCTGCGGCAAGCCCCCAGCCCACCCCAGGAAGCCTGTCCCCCAGCAGTGGAGAGACCCACAGTGAACCGGCCGAAGGTGCAAAGCCCGGAGCAGGGGCCGGGGATCCCCAGTTCTGGGTACAGAGCCCCCGGGTTGCAGGTCCGCGGCGATCCTCGCGCGCACTCCCCAGCTGCCACCGAGGGCGCTGGCGTTTAATCCCAGGGCACGATTCCCACCCCAGTCCCTCTCCGGATCCTCCGGGCTCCCTCGAAGCCGGGTCAAAAGCCTTCGCGCTCTTCCCCATCCAAGCCCACTCCTCCTCCCACCCTCCACCACCCTCCCCCCCCCCCCCCCGCGTCCGCGGAATTACCTAAGAAAATGAAAGCGAACACCTGGAGCAGCCCCATGGCCAGACCCTGTAGCCGAGGGACAGTCCCTGCAGAGGAGGGGAGCACGCACCCGCCGAGCCGCCTGCCCTTTTTTCCCCCGTCTTCCTTTCTGGAGAAGTAGAGAAAAAAAAAAAAGCAAATGTTCATAGAGAAGAGAGGGGCCCTTCCATTTCCTGCCGCTCCCACGGAAGCGGGGAGTTGGAGGGTCGGGAGGGGGAAAAAATCGCGCAGCCACTTTGTCCTCCTCACCGAGCGGTGCGAGCGCTCTCCCCGCCGCCGGCAGCCCGGAGCCCAAAGAAGGGAATTAGAAAGTTTAGCCTTGGGAGGAACCGGGGGAGGCGCCTCCGCTCATGCGCACACGGAGAGCAGGGGCTGAGGGGGCGGGCGGCCACCGCGGGGCGAGGAGGGGGTGAGGTCCGGGTCCCACCCTCCCGGGGCGCCTCTTTTGTTTTAAGGCCGCGCCTGCGGTCGCCGCGGGCTTCGGGCTCTCCCGGGTGCCGGCTGGGCTGCGGGGCCGCCCCCGGGTGCGCGGCGCGGGCGGCGCGCGGGGGGCGGGCGGCGTCTGGGCTGGTCGCGGAGGTAGGTGTGGGGATCGCGGCGCGAGGGGGGCCCGGCGGGACCTACCGCGCGCTCGGGCGTTTACATTTGCAAGGAGTGAGTCACGGAAGGGTACCCGGGGCCACAGACTCCCGCCCCGGGCACCCGGTGGGGGGGCGGGGGGAGGCGGGTTAACCCTTTAGAAAGAGGGTCGACCTGTCAGGTTTGTTGCCGGGAAGGAAGGGAATCCGGTATCACTGAGCTTGGGCTAGACGCGACATCTCGAAGGTGTCCACGCGAAGCCAGGAAACTGCTGCTCGCTCGGCTCCCTGGGCGCGCGCATGTATTCGGGACCTGCCTTTCGTCCCTGCCATCCAGGTGGCCACGGCATTGAATTACCCATTTAATTGTTTTTATAAAATCTACTTCTTACCTAAATCCAGACAATGGCTCTAATTCAGGTAATTTCTCGAATGACACTATTGTTGGTGAGGCTTTTTCCCATCTCACCGTGACAGGGTTGGTTCAACCACGAATGAGACACACTTCACCATCTCCACAAAGCGCCACCTCGGCAATTCTAGAGAGGAATTCCATGGTATACAAATGGTGAGGTGGGGGGAAGGGGAGGGCTTCTAATGGCACCGTGTGCGACCTGCCTGGTTAGATCAGGGGTGAACAGAAGCAGTTCACCCATCTCCTGGGGGTTGGGGTGGGAAGAGAGGCTGGCGACGGGACCGCCACCCTTCCAGTGAACTAGCCCAATTCTGCTGCCTTAGCGCAATGGATGGAGTCAAAGTTGGGGTTTTGCGCAAAAGTGCCCTGCATGAGGGGAGTACAGTTATTTGCTAGTCCAGCCCAGAGATTTTGCTTGTTTTTAATTACCCCAGGGAGAAGGGTTTAAGGGGCTAGTTGGTCAGCTTTTAACTGAGCTGCATTGAAATAGGGCCCAGGGAAAGTTTAATCATTAGACCACAAAGTAAAGCTGCTTTATGGGTTTATAAACTTCCTTTCTGCAGAGGGAGGCAGGAGCCTCAGGTCTTGGTGATGCATTAATTATTCACTAAATCAGCACTTGCCCTGTTTGCAGCCTCCAGAGTGGTTCACCTCCAGCCAATGCCTAGGATCCTTGGTGCTGGCTGGGCAGCCCCAGCAACACAGAAAAAGCAGGTGCTGTTGTGAGGGTTTAATATTGCAATGGAGGGTCTTCAGAGCTTAATTAAAAAGTATTCAGAGGCAAATGCTTTTCCCCTTGTTGAGCTCTTGTAATACCCTGGGCCAAAGTTGCCTCTTAGTTTTTCATCCATACACATGACAAGCATCATTCAGTTCTGCCTCTTTCATGAGACTGGCTTCTGCTTGGAGAGCCGCTGAGCCCTCCCTGCTACTCAGCAGTGATATTTCTCCCTGGTCAGTGTCTTCTCATAGATTGCAAAGAGTTGCCTCAGCACTGTTCTAAAGCCCCGTACCCTGACCACCTCACTCTTAGGAGTAAACTTAACATTACTGAGAAAATTAAGAGATTTGTTGAGGGCTTTTTTTTTTTTTTAACACATACGTGCAGGGAATGATGTATAGAATACGCATTCACCCTCTGACCATTCCATCTGTGAATTTGTTGGTCTCCATTCCCCATTCCAGAATGTACTTTTGTCCTGAAAGTATGTGCCCTCCTCTGACCTGCTAAGGATAAGGCTCTCACGTGCATATCTGCTCAATTTCCCCGTCTTAAGAAAAAAAACCAAAACCCTTCTCTATTTTCTACACTCTCAACTCCTTTCCTCCTTTTGATTTCCTGGCCCAGGTATTTGAAAGGATGGTCTGCTCTTATTTCTGTTTCCTCTTGGTTGTTCCTTCATTCCATTATAATAGGACCTCCGTCTCCACTACTGGTCTCAGTGATGACCATGGACCCTCTTACTGTCAAGTGCAATGGCCGTTTTCCCCACTGGATCTCTTTGTGGCTTATCTCACATGGTTACTCCCTTCTTGAGACTTTTTTCCTTGACTTCCAGGTCACAATTCCAACATTTTCACATAGGACTCTTAACTCCCCAGCTCCCGTTTCTCTTTCCCCTCCCTTTCCCTTAAACATAGGTGCTCCCAAAGGTTCTGTCTCCAGCTGCTTTTCCTCTGAACACTCTCATCCATACCCAACCTCTCCACCACCTTAGGCTTGGTACTCCCTACATCTATAACTCTAGCGTGTACCTTGCATGGAATTTACATCCAATTTCTAACAGCCTATTGAATAGCTCTTCTTTGATGGCCCATAAGTACATGTGTTGCAAAACTGACCTCTTCCCACCCATCCCTCTTAGAACAAAATGTGTTCTTCTGTTTCCAGTTTCTATTATTGGCAAGGTGATCCACCTCTGAGCTCAGGACAAGCCTGGGAGCAAGACTAGCTGTAGGATTTGCAGGGCCCAGTGCACAATGAAAATGAGCATGTGGGCCCTTTGTTCAAAAATTAATGGTTTCAAGATGTTGACAGAGCATTAAACCAAGCCTGGGACCCTTCTGAGACTCTACAGATCCCACATGCTTAAAGCCGGCCCCGCCTGGGACTCGTGTTGGCCATTTCCCTCTCCTTACCTTTTCCTATGTTCCCATTGCTCCAATATCATCACCCTACCTTAGTTCAGTCTGTCCTCAAGTCTGGTCTGAACCTTTGTAGGAACCTCCCCCGCCGACCCCTCCTGCCCCGGCTGCCATATGTATTCCAAACTCTCCCCTTCTCCTTGTCCAATCTTCCCTAACATCACCAGAAGGATTTCTGAGGCACACCTCTGATTAAGTCATTCTCTTGTTCCAAAGCCTTCAATGGCTTCCCTCTGCCTATATGAGCTTCTTGGAGTTGCCTGTGGAGGACATACTTTATACTTTTGCCCTCTCCTCCATGGACCCCCATTGGACTCATCACCTTAGTGAACTACCGTGCATCTTTAAAGCTTCCACTTAAACAGAGTTCCTCTCTTCCCTCTCTCCACCCCCAACTCTGTCCACCACTACCTTGTAAAAGCCTGTTCCAGCGTAAATGACATAATGCTGTAACTATTTGTTTATGCCCTATCTCCAATAGACAGTAAGACAAGGCCAAGTATTGTGCAACATTGATTTGTGCATAAACATTGCCTAATGTGACATGGGCACATTGTAGGTGCTCAATAAATGTTTCTTGAATGCAACTAAATAAAGACTAGTCTCCATGTTCTAAACACTTCTTTAAATCTTAAATGTCTACTTTCTACCTAACATGTATTTCTAGTCAACTAGAAAAAAATATCACCAGACTTGAGTTCAGTTTCGGAATACTTCCAAATTTCACTCATCAACAAATTCTTCCTCTCTGTTCTATTTCATACGACTTCCTCTGGTTTCTGAAGATGTTACAAATTTAGGAGGAATGAATCACTTTTGTTAGTGGAGCTCATCGAAGCTTTACTCCTGCTGACATGACCCTTACCTTCTTATCCATTCCACACGTGTCCTCACCTGGCATGACCTACTTCAGCATAGGCAGTCTGTACTGGAAAGTTCTGCAGCATTTTGAATGGCAGGTGGGACTGCAAATTGTTGGCTGTTCTGTCTCAAGGAATATGTAACGTTTGTCTCTCTGAGGCATTGTTTGAAAAAAAAAAACTGCTTTCAAGGTCACCTTCGTAGTCGTAGAATGACACTTATGTGTCTCATTTTAAATCCTGGATTGATGTAAAACAGGGATGGCACATTCTAGACTTTGACCTTTAGGTTCTAAAACCTGGCTGTTTACGTAACATCGTTCTCATTTGCTGTGGAAATTAGATTTAAGTGTACTTTGTGAGATTCGGAAGTGAGCTAAAAAAGAAATGTTCAATGACCGGGAAAATTCAGAACAAATGTCACATAGCACTTTCTACATGCCCCTTTTATAATACGTGGGACAGGAATTTGTAATCTTGTATTAAATGCCCTTGCCCTTAGGAGCTCTTTGAGGGCAGGCACTGTATTTTATTGGAATTTGGATTCCCCTCCAGTGGCAGAGTTTTTGGTGCACGGAATACACTCAAAATCTGCTTGCTGGATAAATAACAAAAATTGAATAACCCTTTCTTATAACCATTAAAGGAGCACATAGGGGTGCTGTCACCTAGATTATGGAAGGCCTGAATCAAGCAAGGAGTCCTGGCATTTTCAATCTTGGACCATACAATAGAAACTGCTATTTGGGCTTAACATCCCTTTGTCTGGTAACAGCACCCAGAGTTTTTTTGAGGGGACTAGTCTCCCGACATTGTCAGCCCACATAATTTGGATGGGGCCACTCCCTCCATGGGCTCCAGGCTCATAATTCAGTGCATTTTCATCTCCTTCTTCCCAGTATTTGGTTTAGGGATGAGTATACAATTCAAATTTGCAGTTAGGTAACTTCTGGGATTTTTTGTGGGAGAGAAAATCCCTTCCCCCCGTGGACTTAGAGTTATGTGGATGGAACTGGTGGAGACCGGGGCTAACCACAGAGGAAGGCTGAACAGAGGGAAGCAAAAGGGCAGATCCTTAAGGACCTTCTTGGAATATCTTGATCCAGCTATGTCTAAAGCCAGCAGACATTACCCAAGCCAAGACATTTTCCTGGATATGCAGCATAAGAGTTATAAACCTTTGCTGTTTGTAGCCTGAGATTTGGTGGGGGCGGGGGGGGGGGGGTTAAACTGCAACATGACCTAATTTATCATGATTCAAGCAGGTCTTTAGCATTAGTGTCTTAAAAACAGTGATTTGTCTGTTCTTAAGACTGTCAAAAGAAAGGTCAGAAGTGAGGACCCAAGTCTGTATTTGAATGTTTTAAGATGGTCACTAAAGTGGTATAAGGTGGTCACGTCCATGCTCTTCATAGGCTTTCTGAAATGCTTATACCCATTGAATTTCACCTCCCACAAAGGTGGCAAGAGGGTTCTTTAGATCCTGCTGGAGGTAGGGTGACACTTTGTACCCATCTATGCCCGTGAATTCCAAACCTCTTTAAAAACTTCTTATCTATATTTAACAGGAATGCCATAGAAACAGTCTAACTGGGACACATTTTCAGCTCACTGTTTATTCTTTGTTTATGGATTTTAGCATCTGGTTGCTAACCCGGCGCTTTAAAAATGAGTAGGAGAGAGATTAATGGTTGAGGTAAGGCTCAAGAGCCTTAGCAAAGCTCTTAATTTTTTTATTTAATTAGATTCGTAGCAGGATTAACCTAAGTGTAGTCAATTAAACATTTTAAGACTTGATTACTCGTCATAAACTAGTTTCATTTTTCTGGCATATCCTATCTTTACCTTCGTTCATGAGTGCCCTACTGAGAGAAGGAGGGGCAGTAAGAATGTAAAAAACACAAATTCTTGCCAGTTCACATATGATAAAATTTAAGACCTTTAAAAGTAAGGGTTTTTGTCTCTCTGGTTAGCTTTTGGCAACTTTGATAGCTACCTTCACAAACATCTGTAGAACTGGAAGTTTAAGAAATTATTACAACTGCTTACTTTAGAAATATTTAAAAAGTACTTTTTTATATAAATTATTTGCTTGGATAAAATACATTGGCATCTAAAATTTGAGGCCTGCTTTTTATTTTAAAACTGGTGCTTGGAAGTCACCAACATCCGATTAACTATCTGATAGTTAAGTTTTAGAAAAACTTTTAATTAAACTCTGTTCACCTCTTATAGCAATCTACCTAAAATTGTATTTTAAAGATGATTTTGAAAATTTTATTTCGGTTGATGGTGTTACTGCCCTCGGCTTTGTAATGATGCTGAAATTCAGTAATAGCCAGACGAGGAGAAAATGACTTTCTGTATTCCAATATTTTAACTTTTTCACTTTTCCTTTACTCTTTTTTAAATCCAGATTCTGTCTTTCTCCATTTGAAATGTCCAGTTCAGTTCCCAGTGAGCCCCAAAAGTCCTCACCACATTTCCCTGTGAGTTCCCAGTCCCATGCCTGGCACATGGTAGGTCCTTAGGAAATGCTTATTGAATGAAAAAGCATTTATTGGGGTGCCCTGGTGGCTCTGTCAGTTAAGTGTTGGGCTCTTGATTTTGGCTCAGGTCATGGTCTCAGGGTCGTGAGATCAAGTCCCGTGTCTGGCTCTGCGCAGGGCGTGGAGCCTGCTTAAGATTCTTTGTCTCTTTCTTGCTCTTGCTCTCGCTCTCGCTCTGTCTCCCCCTTCCCACCCAGCTTTCGCCCATGTGCTTGCTCTCTCTAAAATAAATAAATATTTTTTTTAAAAAGCATTTATTTAACTTCTATTTTGAGTGTAGTAAGGTTCAGGCAATATCTTTGTACCAGAGGCTTGAAATGATGGTGTCAACTACTCTCTTGCTGCAAACCGAGCTCATAGATCTGGGTTATTAATTATTACCTAGGGTGATCCAGGATACTAGGTTCAGTTAGCAAGTTAAACACTCCACTACTACTCATGGCTTGTACTTGAGTAGATCCTAATTTCCGGTCCAGTATTTTTACCCTGCGTAGATGCAGTTTTTGATCTTAGCACCTTTCAGAAGTGATGAAAAGGCTAGTTAAAAGGCATCCCCTCTAATAACCACAGTCCTGCCTCATCATCCCCAGCCACAGTGCTGTGGGCCTTCTAGAAGCATTAACTCTACAACTGCAACTCCTCTAGAAGAATAAGCCTGCTTTTCTGGAAGGAGCATTTATTTTATCAAGGCTGTTGCGCCTGTTGCTGCCACGGCTGGTGATCAGATTTGGGAAGGCCAGCCCACCCAGAGCTGAGTGACTGCGTTTTTATCACATCATGAACAAGTCAGCACTAGGCTTCACTCCAGGAGTAGGTGCTATTTCACATATTGGGCTGTTTGCCAGACAAAGAAGTCATAGGATGTGTTTGCCCTTTCCAAGATGGCTAATGGAATGTTGCTATTAACTTCTCTAAATGATGTCTGGAAAGCATGGAATATGGAGCTGATGATTCCGCCATCTGCTCAGGACTTTTTAATCAAAGTGCTGACCACTAGTTGATGGACTTGGACTTTGGCAGCTCCAGTTATCTACCTAATGAGTACCTTAAGCCTTAGCAACAACCTCTCTCATTCTTTAACATTTCTTGAGTGTTTTCTATGTGCCAATCACTGCTATGTACTAATGGTATATGTTCTACACGGAGAGAAGAGCAGGGTTGTCTTGACATGGATACACTATTGGTAAGGAGACCCACAAGGGTTAAGGTCAAAGAGGAAGGAGGAACATTACAATGCTCTATTTCTATAAACGTATATACACATACATACAGGAATAGACAATGATAAAGTTCTAGAAAGAGGCAGAGCAAACAGATGATGGTGGGTACTTTCGGGGAAGGTACAGTGATTATGTTTGGGGTGGGGGTTAAATGAGGTTTTTTTTTTTTAATGACAATCTATCTGTCTGTAACTGGTATAATTAGTAACAAAAAATTGTAATCCAAAGTTTTTTGGTTTTTTTTTTAGGTATCAGTGTTTGTTATACTTTGAATAAAGCATATGATAAATGTTGGCTGAGTCTGGGTTTTTACCTTAAAATACAAATAAAATACAAAGAGCTAGGAAATTAAAATTCATTATTTCTAGTCACCAATGATTTTACTAAATGACATGACAGGGCTCCTCAATCTCATCTGTGAAACAAGTACAAAGAGCAGGTGTCTTAGCACACTCTATAGGCTCTTGGAAATCTGGCCCCTATGTAATTACTCTCACCTCTGCATTCTCAGCTATCAGCCTTCACTCCCTCCAAGCTCTTGCCTGCATATACTCACTGTTCTCAAAACCTAAACCCTGGTTTTTGGCTCATCCAGTTCCTTCTGCCTGGAATGCCTTCTCACTCTTCGCTCTTCTCTGCCAAGACAGCTTCTACTTATGTTCACGTGTGGAACCTTCTCAATTCCACGGCCCAGGTAGATCACTTGGACATACACCTATTGGAAGAGATCTTTCTGGATTGTTCTAGACCAGCTGTGCCACACACAAGGCCAGGCACCTCATCTCTCGCCCTCACTGCCATATCCCTAACAGCAACACAGAATATGTCGTTGGTATACAATGAATGCCCACCAAACAGATTGTTAGTGTAGGAGTATATTTTCTGTGTTTGCTCAATTTCAAGTGCTTTGAGAGCATCCTAATTTCCCCAGCACTGAGCACAGAACTCATCAGATACTTATTGAATGCGTTCATTCAATAAATGCCTGGAACTATGCCCATTGTGCTTCCTGGGGAGAAATAATTCACAGGTAATTCTTTAGCCAGAATGAGTCATACCCAATACACATTAGTACTGTGTATTTATAGCACATTTCATTTTATTCCATGGGAAATATAAGCGAGGAGTTTTCTGTGAAGTATTAATGAGAATACGTAATGTTAACTCAGCATAAACTTGCTCAGTCACTGCTCTGCACCGTGCTGTGGAGAGTGTAAATCCACAGGAGGTTTACCAAGAAGCAACCATACTTTCACCGTCATGTGAGAAGCTTCAGGGTGATGATGAGCTAAAGGTAAGTCAAGGTCTCCAAGTCTTCCGGTGTCCTCTGTAATGAGGTCCATAAGGGCCCTAACATAACTAATGGCTATGAAGATAACCGTGTACCTTTCTGGAGGGCAATCTGAAATATTAAAATTTAAATTACACATAACTTTGTGGGAAAATATGCCAAATTATGCAGATAAAGAGGTTTACACTATCATTTTTAAAGAAGAGAAAAACTGGAAATGACTGATTGATCCCTTATTGATGATCACTTAGGTTAAGTAATTATGCTAGACCCCTGTAATAGAATACTAGACAGTTGCCTAAAAAGATGGGGGCCTATTTTTAGGATATAAGTGGGGAAAAGTAAGCTCCAATTGTGGAAAAAAATATGTAGATGTATATTATATTTCTTGAGGGATTAAAAAGGGACACCGCCCAGGAATTGCCTACATTTTAGCCCAAAATATTAAATCATTGTTTCCCCTTATTATGATTTTTTTCCATAATGAACATGTATAGCCCTTGTTCTAAAAATTTTTACATTAAGATAGTTTCCTGTGATTGCATTCTCCAAAGTGACCTTTGATGTTCAGAAGTGAAGTCACTTTAATAAACTCTGTAACCTAGATGGAAGTATTGCAATGTTCATATCCCTGAGCAAAGAGTGTCTTCTGCCCAAAGTCAAGGAAAACAGATCAAGCTTGCTGATATCCCTAAAGTATGCGGGTATTTCATAGAAACTTGAGTTCCAGTAGGAACTGTTGTGGTCTATTTAGGTCTGAATACAATGTTGAGTAGCCATGATTAATTTTCTGTAACCACTTCCTTTGCTTTTATGTTCCAGTCAAAATATAGTTAGTTGTATTCACAGTGGAAAGTTGATTTTTTAAAATTTTTTATTGTTATGTTAATCATCATATATTACATCATTAGTTTTTGATGTAAGGTTGATTTTTTTCTTACAAAGAAACGTGTTTATCAATGTTTAAATCTTTCAAATTGTTTGTATATTAGAGTTAGCCCCCAAAGTGGATGGAAGGAAAAATGGAGTTTAAGGAGAAATTTTAGAATACAAATCTCTGTATATCTGGTGTGTAGAATGTATGGTGGTGGTCTGAAGAGTTGGACAGAACTGGGATTTTAAAAGAAAATTGCAACTTGAAGCCTATCCTATCTAAATCGATTAACTTTTTTACATTGGTTTGTAAGAAAGTTTAGACCGCTTCCCAAATGAAAGCAATTGTTCTTTTAATCCCAAATATTTGACCTTTTCCATTAGTATTTTGCTTCCCTAGATGAATCATAATGCAGTATGGCCAGCACAAAGCTAAACCTGAATGTCATAAAGATCCCTAAGTGTTTATCTTTAGATATGGGATGTTTATACAGCCTTTCCAAGCTTTGAGCTTCTTCCCATGGTACGAATCTCTGGAATCCTAACACTAGTTCGGCTGTTAGATTTTCAGGCTCCATTTAACTTCCATTCCTACTCCTTTCTAGCAAGTTCACAGTATAGTGATGCTTTTAATAGGCTCAGCTGAGAACCAAAAAAACAAAAAAACAAAAAAAAAACTTGGATTCATTTAAATATTTACTTTAACAGAGCTAATAATCTAGATAGCAGTTATTACGGAGTCCTAGAAATTGGTTGCATATCTTATAGAACCACTGTACCCAACCAAATAATTCTTTATGTAGGGAAACAAAATAAACCTAACTACTAAAGCAAATGAATGTAAAGCAATACATATATATTGTAATAAGTTTTAGATAATAGAACTTAACGTTTTAAATTTGGCCTACCTTTGTTATTTGGTACATTGTTGCTTTGTTTTTAAGAACTACATGGAAAGCTTTGAGGACTGAAAATTCTGCTGATTGTGTTTGATGAAGACTATATGCTCACTTAGTTGGCTATTCTTAAAAGACCTCCTAGTCCCACAAGATTAGACGTGTTTGTTCACTAATATTAAGGATAAAATATTTCTATTTGGTGAGCCACTTTGACCTTTGTTTTTTCTCAAGCAGAATTACTTTCTGTGAAATCCGTTCTAAGATAGGCCATTTATATAAAAAATTGGTTAGTCAATTGTAAGAAAATGTTCTCCTGTATTTGATGGACAGTTTAATAGAGCCTAAGACCAGTTAAAAAAGCAAATGGTCTTGAAAGAGAGGGTGCAATAGAACAAGTATTGTCCTGGGAGAGGTTTTCTATCACCCCCACCTTGGCATTTCTGCCAACGAGCTGTGTGACCCCGGCTAAGGTCACCTCCGTGCTCTTCTGAAAATGAGGGGCGGGGTGAGGGAATTCTTTAAATCTCTTGCACTTTGGATTTCTTAAACCTCTTTCATGAAGGAGAATCAAGATTGGGGAGAAGAGCATGCACAAAAGCTCCAGAGAGATGCCTGCAGCCAGCTCTCTAAGGGTTTGCCTAGTTCTTTCTAGAACTTTTCAGATAGTCATTTTATAGCTTTTCCCATTAGAGGGACTATCTTCCACTGATAAATAAATAAATAAATAAAATCTATTTATTTCTTTTTCTTTCTTTCTTTCTTTCTTTCTTTCTTTCTTTCTTTCTTTCTTTTTTTCTTTCTTTTTTTTTTACTATGAACGTTCTGTGGGCTATTTCAAAATCTTCTCTGCAAGCTAGTACCAGTACTAAAGATTAGATTAATTCTTGGTGCTACGTAGGGAGGACCAGAGGGCTTCGAATGCAGTAAACTTCATCTGTTACCACCTGGAGAATAGAAGATAAAACATGGCCAGCCTTCTATTTCCTAGACTTTGGTGTTTGTCATCAAAGAACCATGGTTGTGCATGGAACGATGTCAATATGGCTATGAAGCAAACACAACTTTTAAAAAAAACATAATTCGTACGAACAGGAAGAAAACACTGTACTCAAAAATCCTGTACATTCTGATTAATATGTTTAATATAGATTGTGGTAAGCTTGCTTTGCCTAACAAAGCTTGTTCAGTCAGCAGGCTGAGTCAGAGATGGACTGGTAGGGCAGAAGCAGCCTTCTAGAATGGCCAAAGCATTTAATGAGTAAAGCTAAAGATTATATGTAGTTTCAAGCTATTTCCCAGTAGAGAAAAGCTAGGTGCTGACGGATAAGCTGGTGTTAAGAGAAGTCATGCTTCGTCTGCTTTATGTTGGAGGGAGGGGGTAAAAATGCTCTCTCAAGGGTTGAGGGCAGGAAACAGGAGAGAACAAACAGGGGACTGTCCTCTAGTGAAGTGTAAGCAGGCATCTCTATTCCTAAAAGCCTTAAAAGCTTACAAATGGAGGGCGCCTGGGTGGCTCAGTTGTTAAGCGTCTGCCTTCGGCTCAGGTCATGATCTCAGGGTCCTGGAATCGAGCCCCGCATGGAGCCCCGCATGGAGCCCCGCATGGAGCCCCGCATGGAGCCCCGCATGGAGCCCCGCATCGGGCTCCCTGCTCAGCGGGAAGCCTGCTTCTCCCTCTCCCACTCCCCCTGCTTGTGTTCCTGCTCACTGTCTCTCTCTGTCAAATAAATAAATAAAATCTAAAAAAAAAAAAAAAAAAAAGCTTACAAATGGAAAAAGCCGGTGAAAACTTTGGTCACCAAACTTTGTCATTTTTCTGAAGCGTAAGAATCAGGGCTGGTAAAGAACTTTTAGTTAGAAGCATTAAGTGAATGAAAAAAGTTCTGCTTAGGCTTGTTTGGGGGTTGGTGGTAAGAAGAGACGAATAGGTAGGTGTGTTGGGGGAGGATTTTGCATGCAGGACAGTTTGATTAAACTAGTTTGTTGAATGGCTAAGGATTACCGAGGAACCTAAAAATTATAGCTGTATTTACATAAATTTTGCATAAATCTTATATGTAAATATATAAGCCTTTATATTTATATATAAAAATGTTTTTCACATGTGTTCTTTAAGGTTTTCTGCTTAGCCACTTAATGCAATTGCTTTCTCTATGCAAAGCCTAATTGAATGCAAAGCAAGGCACTCCTTCACTTTGGCTCAGTGAACTCTGCCTGGAAAGTGTAGCTGTTGCCTGCGAGGCCATGACCTTCCTTTGGGAGTGGCACACCCTAATTTACAGCCCAGGGGCTTGGAAAACATCAACAACCTTGTAAACAAACATCCACGAGGAAAAGAGAGTGACCAAGGGTAAAAGAACCAGATTTGAGAGGAAAGAGCAGGGAGCTTGGTTTGGGGGAGTTTTTACAGCCGAGAAGTTTCCAGAGGAATGATTTTCAGAAGCTGCTATAGGGTGGTGGTTACAGAGAGCTGGGGGAGATGGGGAAAAGATTTCTTTTGTCCTGTGCATGGATTGGATTCCCATTTGACATGGTTTCCTCTACATATGGAGTTAAAGACTTGCATTGTTCTCAATTACATTTTTTAGAGGGGCCAACCCATATGGCAAGCTGGTTTCATGTTACAGTGGAAAACTTTTTCATTCAGGGATGGTCCCAGGACTGTCTGAGTTGCAACAATTTGGAGTTGATTAATGGAACTAATATGTAAGTGAACAAATATTTAGAGTGTTCCGCACGGTGCTAAGTTCTATAAAGGAATATGGAAGTGGCTGAACACGTGTTCTACATCCTCTCGTTTGTTACTCTCTGGTTAGATAAGGCTTATCAGCAAACTGGCAAAGAGAAGACTTCAGAGAAAGTGTTTGCCGCTAAGCCGGAGAGACAGGACTTCGGAAGAAGGGAGGTTTTCCTTAAGGAAAAATCAAGTTTGGTGGAGAGACGGGAACGGGGCTTTCAAGGCTGGCAACGCTGCCAGAGCGCCTGCTCACATGGGAAGTGCGGGTATAACACAAGGTGACTGCTAGGAAGCAGGTCTCGAAGGATTTCAGGAATACCTTCCACTTCTCCTGGCCCTTCCACCTGTGAGTGACCGTGGGCGGTAGACCGGGCCTAGTCCTTAGCATGTCACAGATGAAGGAAAGGAAGGACATGAAATTCAGAGGCTGTGAACCACGTGAGGTCATGTAGGGGACAAGCCAGAATTTGCACTTACCACCTGACCCTTGGTGCCACTGTGCCCACGCTGTGGGACAGAGAGGGACTGTTGTAGCAGTCTGGAGAGGGATTGGATGCCATTAGTGCCCCCGAGATACTAAAGGGGCTGTTGGTTCAGCAGTTTTAAATATTTTTTTTTTAAAGATTTTATTTATTTATTTGAGAGAGAGAATGAGATAGAGAGAGAGCATGAGAAGGGAGAGGGTCAGAGGGAGAAGCAGACTCCCTGCTGAGCAGGGAGCCCGATGCGGGACTCGATCCCGGGACTCCAGGATCATGACCTGAGGCGACGGCAGTCACTTAACAAACTGAGCCACCCAGGCGCCCGTTGGTTCAGCAGTTTTAAAGGAGACCGATGTCACAGTGACATCACACGAGAGGTTTGCTTTTCTGTCGCGTACAAGTTCAAGCCGGCAGGCAGTCCAGGAAACCGGGCATAGACAGCTTTAATCCACACGGTCACCGTGCAGCTGCTAAGCCCCAGGAGGCTGGTCTACATGGCAGCATCAGTCTGGGGTCTTGGTTTAAGGAATGGGAAGTGCTCACTAGAGACGGGCTGGGACTGGGGAGAGCAGCATCGGGGTGTTCCTGCCCCTAGAGCCTCTGCAGCTTTGTCACAGCTGGTGCACTCCCCGCCAGTGACCACAGGTCCCGGTAAGTGACCTTTGTACACATTCCCTTCGACGCCCAGTTGTCACCCGCTCTCCTCGGCCAAGCACGGTGGCCAAGCATGGGGAGGACCCCCCGTCTCGTGCTGCCCTATCCTTTATAGCTTTCCTCCACCCTGACCACATCTTTCTCCGCCATCCCCTTACTAAACGGTTCCGGCTTGTACCCTCTGCGTCCTGCCGGGACCCTGACTGGTAGCCAACGAGGGATTTCGGTTTCTTTGGCCTTGCTTCACCAGCCTTACCCCCTCTCCATGGTATACCTGACTCGCCACAGCCTGGCCCACGTGAAGGGGAAAAGGACAAATGGAGAGTGTCTTAGTTTTCTATCGCTGCTATAACCAATCACCATAAACATAGTAGCTTAAGAGGACACATCTTTAGCTTACAATTTTGCAGGTTAGAAGTCTGACACGGGTCTCACTCGGCTAAAATCAAGGTGCTGCATGGCTGTGTTCTTTCCTGGAGGCGGTGGAAAATAATCCCTTTCCTTGCTTTTTCCAGTTTCTGGGATCCACTTAACGTTCTTCTCTATATTAAAAGCCAGGAACATCAGACCAACTCCTTCTCGTGCCAGTACCTCGCTGACTTTCTCTCTCTCTCTCTTCTGCCTTCCTCTTTCACTTTTTTTTAAAGATTTTATTTATTTATCTGACAGAGAGAGACACAGCGAGAACGGGAACACAAGCAGGGGGAGTGGGAGAGGGAGAAGCAGGCTTCCCGCGGAGTGGGGACCCCGATGCGGGGCTCGATCCCAGGACCCTGGGATCATGACCCGAGCCAAAGGCAGATGCTTAATGACTGAGCCACCCAGGCGCCCCTTCCTCTTCCACTTTTAAGGACTCTTACGATTACACTGGACCCACCTGGATAGTTCAGGCTAATTGCCCCATTTCAAGGTCAGCTGATTCAAACAGTAATTCTATCTGCAACCTTCATTTCCCTTTGCCATGTAACATAACATAGTCACAGGCTATGGAGGTTAGGACATGGATATCTTCTGAGAGCCATTATTCTTGCCTCCCACGGAGGTTGAACAGCTTCCTTTTAAAGTTGTGTCCTTGAAGTTGCACACAACACTCTCACGAATATCCTCCCAGCCAGAATTCAGTCACATGGTCGCACTGAACTGCAAGGGAATTTGAGAAATAGTTTCTCCAACTAGGCAGCCACGTGCCTGTTTAGAACATGGAGGAATTCTATTCCCAAAAGACAGAAGGAAGAAAGTAGATATTGGACAGCAATTCTTTTGGTTCCCCTTCATCTTGCCACCTTGGTGCTGTGGGCTAATGGCACTTAACTCCTGGCACCGAGCTGCCCTTCACCTGAGATTGGCTTCTAATTTAGGAGAAGATAGAATTGTTTCCTTAATGGACCACACTGGCTACCTCATAGTGATGTTTCCTGATCTTCATAATGATTTTCTGATGAGACTAGCTGGTTTGCCAATGTCTCCATCTGACCTCTGGTAACAGGGCTTCCTCACATTTACTGACACGCTGTCCACCATCTTGCTCTCCCTTTTACAGTTACAGTCATACGTCCCGTCTGCTGCCCTGTTACTGAGTGTCGCCTGTGTCAGTCCCTATAAGCCCAGCCGCTACTCTCGGTCTCAACCTAGGCTATCTGCTGCCCTTCACTCAACCGCTGCTCTGAGACACATGGAGTTCAGTCTAGACTTCTCTATGCTGGTCCCTCACACACCTCAAGAGACTTCCCAGTGCCGGGCAGATGTAGTGTTCACTCAACTCAAGTTTAGGAAACTGTTAGAATAATATATAATAATATATAGAATAATAGAAGCAAAGAAAATGTATTCATGTTGATGCTAGGCAGAGCTGTGCGTTCTTCCGTGAAAACTGATGGAGCCTTCTCAATGCAGACTACATGGATCTGAAACCAAGAGAGAGGGAAAATCTATCTGACACTGTTCAGAATTATATCAAAATGCCTCAGAGGCAAAATTTTACTTCCTATACCTGACTTTGGGCTCCGGTGTCTAAGGAAGTATGTTTTTACTAGGTAACACACTAGTTGCACCACTGAATTGGAATACATACCAATACCCAGCTCTTTCAGAGTCCTCATGTTAACGGATAAACAGGCCAAAGAAAGTGGTGATGGGGGGGAATTATCATTTTGATTGGGGTAATTGATCTCAACTCTTAAAGAGAAATAGAGTTTTTGTTACACAGTGGCCACAGGGAGGGGTATGACTGCAGTCTAGACAATCCGGTCCTGCCAAGTCCAAGCACAAAATAATCTAATGTCCTGCACTTGCAGGACCTTCAAAGACAGAATGCCCAGGAAAGAAGGTTTGGGTCACTCTAGCTGGTAAAGAGATGTTTGCTGAAGGTGGAGGGAAGATGGAATGACTAGGAAGGCAAGATCATTAATCCCAATGCAGCCTCTTGAAGAGTTAACAGAAATGAAGCCTGCAATCCCAATCTGTGTTCTTAGTGTGATGTTTTGTATGTATTTGTATTTTTTATTATAAAATATAAAAATATATTAATTTCCTTTTCAGTTCCCTTCTTTCCCCCACAACTCTATACTCGATATATGTTGGTGGTAAATTTTATCATTTGGATTGTAAGTTGCGGGACATCGGAGACCAAATCCTAACAGAAATGGAAAAGGGAGAGAGCACAGCTGGATGCCGTCAGCGAGTGATGGGACTCTGGGTTGGTTTCCTTGAAGACAGGGTGGATGTGCTTCCAGAAGGCTGAGTGGATGCAACGTTGCCTTTGGTGGAAGGGTTTGTTTTTGTTTTAGGATCAGATGTGGGATGAATGTATCATGATATCAGGAAAAGGTGGACTATGATGGAAATTTGTAATTTTTTATCGCTTGCCATCAAAACACTTCCCACCTTGGAAGATTCCACGATAGGTGGAGACAAAACTCTGCTCCCACTACCAGAGCTAAAGGGGGCAGATGTTCTGTCTTCTCTCTGGCAGCCAGGGCACATGAAGAGGTCAGGCAGTTGGATTTTTCTCCTGGGGATTTTTGAGTCATGGGAGAGGGACACGAGATGCAAGACAGTTGAGAGTTAACTGGATGGTGCTGAGTGTCCAGTAGGGCGAGCATTAGCATCCTCACCTGAGTGCTCCTGGGATGTGATCTTCGATATATTCCCAGATGCATAACTGTCCTTGGTTACATTTTCCCCAGTCATTTCTTCAACTTTATGTGCTATGAGATTACCTTTAAAGAAATTCCTTTCGGGCGCCTGGGTGGCTCAGTTGGTTAAGCGACTGCCTCCGGCTCAGATCCTGGAGTCCCGGGATCGAATCCCACATCGGGCTCCCGTCCCACATCAGGCTCCCTGCTCAGCAGGGAGTCTGCTTCTCCCTCTGACCTTCTTCCCTCTCATGCTATCTCTCATTCTCTCTCTCTCTCTCAAATAAATAAATAAAATCTTAAAAAAAAAGAAATTCCTTTCCTGCATAATAAGCTGTTATTGTTTGCATATGTCAGTGTTTGCATCCAAGAACCAGACTGGTAAAATCATAATATTTAATTGGTTTTTTATTATTTGGGTTATTTGCATTTTTAATATAAGCAGTGCTGCAATGAATTATTCACAAAGCTTTTCTCCCCCTGCATTTAAGATTATTTTCTTAACATACAGGTTCAACTGGGTCTCAGGATAGATCTTGCTACACATTTTCAGAAGACTTTGCAATGTATAAAAGATACTGTTTCACCAAATCTTTGCCTTGGTCACTTCTTGAACAACGGATACAACAAGTAATAGAAGTTAGAAATGATTTATCTGAGGAAGATTTTTCACATAGGTGCATTTTTTAAAGACACCCAAAGCTTATCATTTTACACACCAAAGTTTAGAAAGCATAACCACTTCTTAATGACAACCTTTGCAAAGTGCATCACATCCTCCCTGACCTCATCAAACTGCGATCCCCGATCCCTGAGGCCCAGAGGAGATGATGGGTTTATCTCACCCTTGGACATGATTCTCCAGATTACTGCCCTTTCCTTAGGGCTGGGGAATTTTTCTACCCCGGGTGACCTCAACAGCCTCCTGGTCAGAGGACAGAAACTGCTCCCCCCTTTAGCCCTTTCCACACTCCTTAGCTGTTACTTGTGTAGTCTCCTACGACTGCAAAGCTAGAACAGTTGAATGTTGCTATTGCAAACAGATAATCATGCTCATCAAGTCTATCAATCGTGCACGAGTGGAAGTCAATATCCTGGTGGGAAGGCTGGAGTGTCTTCCACCCTCTACTCTACTGGAGTACACAACTTAGATTTTGTGACAGTCTATGTTTCAACTCTGGTTCAGTTGGTGTCATTTGTTGGTAGAAGTTTCCAGGTGTCTAAGTGCTGGATAGAGAGAGCATTGCAATCATGCCATTTCAAGAGAAATTTCTGATGGGCTTTCTGGTAGAAAAATTTCATTTCATTCTTCAGGATCTCCAGGGAAACTGCAATTTTCCTAAACAACGTATGTTTTAAGAAATTCCCTATTTATGTGTAATCCTAAAGCCCCTTCGTTGAATTTTTAGACTCATTTTTTACGAGTCAGTCCTTAAGGGAGATGGCTCCAGCGGCTTTCCTCTTTCATACATCAGTGTTGGTGTCCATTATTTCTTATTCAAAAATGTGGGGCCGAATTCCCTTAAAATAATCCCTCTGAAGGATGGCTTTCACAAACAGAAGCAATGGTGCTCGGTTATATATCATACATGCAAAAAAAGTTAATGCGAAATCATAGACCGATTTTGAAATGAGACAATCTGATCTCTCACACTAAACAATAACGGAATTGCTGGTCTTTCAAAAATCGGTAGCACATTTTACAGCAAAACTGCTTACAGACAATTTATGAAAAGTACTTCAATATTTATCTTTTTGAATATTGTTCCAGTGCCGTTTGGGGCAAACAGAACCCTTTGTTTGAGAGAATGAATATAGAGGGAAGTGGGTGTAAAAACAAGTTACATTTTGAATTGTATGCATTTTATTCAGAATAATTGTTTTATAGCTAAAGCAAATCCAAATAAAAACACAGGGCAATCTAGCACATGCCATCCAGATTTATTCCATCATAGTGTTAGAGACATTGATATATTTTAGCTTAATTTCTTTAAATTTATTTTTATTTTGTTTCATTGTGATAAGAACATTTAAGATGAGATCTACTTTCTGAACACACTTGTTGACTTACATACAATGTATAGCAGAACTCTAGAATTTATTCATTTTGCTTCACCGGAACTTTATGCCCATCGATTAGTAGCGCATTTCCGCCCTGCAAGCCCCCCCACCCCACCCCACTGGCAACTGATTTCACACTTAGGTTCACTTGATTGAAGTGATGATTAGTAAACAGAATACTTATTTATTTTGTACTTATCATATGTAACAAATTATTTTTACAGTATGAAAGGGAAAGGAAGGGAAGAGGAAAGGTTTCTGAAGCCAGAGATGATGTCTCTACTTCCCCCTTTCTATTCCATGTGGAACAGCATTTCCTTGGCCCAGCTCAGATCTTTGGCTAGGAGTGAGCTCCGGAGACGGAGGAGGTGGGGCTGACCATTTCTGTTTCCCAAGTTCAGCGTAGCTCCTCAGGCTTCCTCATCAGAAAAGAAGGCATGGGTGACTTTGCACTTTACCTCTGCCTAAGTATAGCAAGTAGCATATTTATTTTCTTGCTCATCAATCTCGTTTTTAACAGCAACAACTTGATCTTCCAACAGTTTCAGTTGGTCAGCTTTTTCTTGTCTACTCAGGTTCAGATCTTGTATCTTCTTTTCTAAATCTGAAACAAGAAAATGAAGTAAAGGATAGATTTGGTTTTGGTGGATTCTTCCTGGATACCCACCTTATATGAAACACAGGGATTTCTGTGCCTCTTAAAGACATATTTAGCTTTGCGTTTTGATTCAACAGACAAAACATTTATTGTCACCAGGCTCCTCAAGGTTTTCACACAAACCAGAGCAGACAAACTGATGTTTTTGATTGGACTTGGTGAATACTTCCACAGGTTTGCTCTTGCTGTTTTAACTTCACTTTTTAACATGTGTTCATCACTTTAGGGGACCTCAGTCTTTCAGTAAAAAAAACACTGACATTTTCGTTTCTTCATTCTGCTCTGCTGATATTCAAGCCCCTGAACAGGAAAAGCAAAGTGATGCCTTTCACTCTTACCCATCCATCCTTCCTGCCTTCCTTCCCTCCTTCCATCCATCCACGCATCCATCCATTTATCCATACTTCATTCAAAAAATACCTGGGAATTATAGTAAACCCCAGCAAGGAGCCCATAGTGGATAGAAGAGGTAGAGAGGGCCACAGTTAACAGTAAGAAACTGCCCTTAGGTTGAAGCGGAACTTCTTAAAGAAGGAAGGTAAATGTCCCACTTCACCTGGACAGGTCACACCTGGATCATCAGGAGGGAGTTGTCAAACCAGCCTGGAGTGTATGTTTAGAGGAAGGAATCAGATTGCTGAAGAAATATGAAACTATCCAGTGAACAAAAGATGAATTAACTGATGATGTTTTATATAGAGAAAGAAGAAGATTAAGGGGCATGTCCTGTAGTTATTTTCAAGTATTTGAGGCCTATGAAAGCAGAGGAAATGTGTTTTGTCCTCCTGAGGAAATAGAATAAAACCAGCAGGTGAAACCTCCATGAAGGAAGACTTTGATTATAAAGAACTTTCTAGCAGTCACAGCTGTTCAAAGAAAGAGCTGCTATGGGAGGTGGTGAGCATTCCCCCTCTGGAAACTTAAATATAGATCATTTGGGACTGAAAAGGAGACTCAGCACTGGAAGTGTGTTTGTACTAACAAGAAAAAAGACCCCTGCACTTCTTCCTTAGCAGTTAATGAGGCTGTGCTGGTCCCTCTTCATTTGCCTGCCCACATCCATCCTCCGTCCTGCTCTGTCCTGGAAAGCCAGCCTCAGTGGATGACATCATCTGGCTCCCGGGATCTTCGGAGCTCGTTCACACTTGGCCACTGGACAGTTCAGAGAAGTGACCAGGGGCGGGGGCGGGGTGGGGAGAGTGAACAGGCTGTCCCTGTGGAGCCGAAGGGTTCTGGCAGTTTTTACATCTCTCCCCTCAGCCTGCAAGGTGGTCCCTTGCCTTTGGCTCTAGCATTCCGAGAGTGCCCTCAGAGCACCAGCCCTCCCGTGTCCCCCGCTCCTTCGGGCCCAGGGATGCTGATGGCTTCTCACTGCAGCCAGTCACGCAACACGTCCACACTCTCAGTGGGCTCTCGGAACTCCTGTGTGTTTTTAAGAGTTCCTCCCATGAAGAAGCAGAGGCTATTTGCCCTCTCCCCTCAAACCAGGTCCAGCTGGGCCTGTTGTGTTGACCAACAGAAAGTAAGAGAAATCAGTGCACAGGCCCTCAAGGGCCTTACTCGGCTCATTGAGGAACCGAGACGCAGGCAAGCTGTAAAGCACGCTGGGCTGGAAGAGCCCGTAGAAAGAGGGCCAGCATCTCAGTCAAGCCCGGCCCCAGGCGCACCAGTCAGCTGACCCATCAGCTGGGAGCAGCACAGACCTGCAGAAGAACCACCCAGACAACCCACAGAAAAATCATGCATGGTTGTTGTTCTAACCCCCAAATATGGGGAGTGCTTTGTTGCGCAATGAATAGATAACCGAGCCAACTCTGACTGTAACTATGTGATCCAGAATTATCTCCAAGCGTGCTGCCTGGTTCTCGCTGGGACCCTGACTGGTACAAAGTTCTGTGGAGGGACCCTGGCTACAGACTGGGGACATTTCTCCACTCTCTCCACTTTGACCCTGCCAAGGTAAGGAAGGGCTCCTTTCTGGTGTCCCCTGGGCACTTCTTCCTACCAGGTGGAACTAGAGCGCAACCCTTGTGGGTCAGAGCCTTCTCGAGCAGCAGAGTCAGGACGGTGGCCAAGCCAATATCTTATTTTCCTACCTTGTTGAGCTGTGAAAACAGGTTTAAAAAGAGAGCCAAAAAAGTGGAGAGCATGATTTTAGACCTCACTTAGAAGGAAGGCCCCTAACTTCTCTTCTGACCTAATTTCAAAAAACTGTGGAAGTGGTCTACGGGAAAAAGTGGAAACAATTTGGGCCTCGACATAAAACACAAGACAGAAAATATTCTCTGATTTTAGACCTCACTTAGAAGGAAGGCCCCTAACTTCTCTTCTGACCTAATTTCAAAAAACTGTGGAAGTGGTCTACGGGAAAAAGTGGAAACAATTTGGGCCTCGACATAAAACACAAGACAGAAAATATTCTCTGATTTTAGACCTCACTTAGAAGGAAGGCCCCTAACTTCTCTTCTGACCTAATTTCAAAAAAGTGTGGAAGTAGTCTACGGGAATAAGTAGAAACAATTTGGGCCTCGACATAAAACACAAGACAGAAAATATTCTCCCCATGTTTCTGCTCCTATGGTTACAGCAACTGATTTTCACAGTTATTACCTGTGGAGAGTAAACAAACAAACAACAACATTCTGTCTTTTTGAATCTTTCCTAGTAATACCTTTTTTAAAAGTATTAGGAAAATACTTAAAATGACAGTAATGTAAATTATATAAATGTAAACGATGTAAATTATACAAACAATTATATAAATGCAAAAAGCAGTGTTTTCCTCTTCACTCTCCCCCTCGCCAGAGATAAAGAATGTTAACAGTTTGGTATGTATTTTTCCTGACTTTGGCCCACACCAATGTTGCATTTTCATGTCATAGTGGTGATATGAATGGTTCTAAGGCCAAAGACTCATTTTATAACAAAGAAGCATTATAAGTGAGGAGTCTTGGTTGTTTTAATACCTTGAGAATTACTTATATTCCAAATGAATATGACTAACTTTAAAGTTTTGGAGACAATAAATGCAACCAAAAGTAGAACTAGACCATTCATCATTGGATATTTCTTGATGATTTAGAGGTAGTTGCTAAGGGCATGATGACTGCCCAGAAAAATCATGAGCACCCGTTGTGGAGAAAAAAGATTCTAATTAACTTTCTCATTGTGTGTATTCCATGTTTACTATACTTGGTGTGCATCAAAATTTCCGTTTTTGATCAAAATGCTGGTCCAGACTACGGATCCTTCGGGAATGCTACCTACAGATCTATACAAGATGACGAGTGCCTTGGAGTCTAGATCATAGTGACTCCAAAACAGTTATCTGCATGGGAGGAGAAAATAAGCAGCATAGGTTAGGACGGGGTTTCTCAAGTTTCTCAACATCCACACTCTTAGCGCCCTGGGCAAAATAATCATTCATCATGGGACTGTCCTGTGTATTATAGAATGTTTACTAGCGTCCCCGGCCCCCATCCACTCGATGCTAGTTGTACCCCCTAGTTGTGACAAGCCGAAATGTCTTCAGACACTTTTGTCCCCGGGGAAGGAGATAAAATCACCCCTGGTTGAGAACCAGGGGGTTAGGAAAAGGGCATTTCCAGTTGACTGAAGGCAATGGGAGTTTGTTCTGATGAAGGCAGAGTGGAGACTCCCTGATACCCTTTGAAGTAAAACCATGCAAGTGGCTTGTTACATCTCAGTCCCCAAGGCACTGACCCAATTCCTACTTCCTCAACTCAGTGGGCTCATAGGTAATTGAACTGTGCCAATGATAAGCTGGTATAAATACTACCAGGAAGGTGAAGTATTAAGTAATTGTCAAATTGGTGGAGCATGTAATAGAATCGATAGAACTCCCATATGATCCAGCAATCCCCTCTCTGGGTATATATCTGAAGGAAATGAAATCCATATCTCAAAGAAATATCTGTGTTCCCATGTTCATTGCAGCATTCACGATAAACAACGTATGGAAATAACCTGAGTGCCCATCAATGGATAAAGAAAATGTGTGTGGGGGGGTGTATAAAATTCAACCATAAAAAAAGAAGGAAATCCTGCCATTTGCAACATAGGTGAATCTGGAGGATGTTACGCTAAGTGAAAATAAGCCAGAGAGAGAAAGACAAATACAATATGATCTCGCTTGTATATGGAATCTAAAAAAAAAAAGAAAAAAGAAAAAAAAAAAAAACCTAGAACTCACAGAAGCAGAGAGAAGAACAGTGGCTGCCGGGGTCCAGCTGGTGGGAGAAATGGGGAGAGGCTGGGCAAAGGGACAGACTTCCAGTTTTAAGAAGAAAAGTTTCTGGAGATCGAATGTTCAGTGTGGTGCTGACTAGTCAACAATGTTGTATTGCATTGTGTATGTGAGTCGATCTTAAGCATTCTCACCATAAAAAGAAAACAGTAACTATGTGAGCAGGTGGATGTGTTGATTAACTTAATCGTGGTAATCATATCACAACATATATTGTCACGTTGTACACTTTAAATATATACAATTTCACCTGTCACCTAGACCTCGGTAAAGCTGGAAGAAGAGAAGAGATACCTGCTATTCTTCTTATCTTGGCCTCTGTATCTATGGCCAGTTTTTCTGCTGCATCTTTTAGCTGCTCCACTTTTTCTAATGTCACCTTTGTCAGTCCTGTAGCACTGGTCTTATGTTGAAGAACAGCGCATTGGTTTTTCAGCTCTGCAAATGCCTGTAACAGAGCAACACCACCCTCCCGTCACCAGAAAATATTTACAAAGCATGTACCCATGCATGATATTTGCCTGATACCGTTCATAAAAGGAGGAAGAGGAAAACCATGATCCAGTCAATAGGCTTGAGTTGCCCTGATATTTCCAGACTTTTATTTGCATTTTTTTTCTTTGTAGGCTGAAAAAATTCTCAGCTTTAGTTAATTAAAAATAAAATTGCTTTGTTATAAAGTAGCAATCATGATTCTGTGTGAAGGCGGTTATTTATGGGGCACCAATCGTTTGTCCTCAACGACTTAAGGTGAGAGATACAGAGGACAGAAGGGACGCAATCCTGCCTGTGACAAACCTCTGGGTCAGCTGGGTGGGTCAGGGGCCAGTGCAGGGTGAAGGGCAGAGGGAGCTGTGAAGCTTTAGAAGCAGGGATGCATTTTTTGGCGGGCAAGAATGTAACAGAGCCGTGAGGCGGGCAGGGAAGTACACGTGTTAGCATGAAGAGCTCCCTCGGCATGAGAATGGAAACCTGGGGGGTCAGCCTGGGTGGCTGACAGTCTAGAATGTGGAACAGCTAGGTGAAGCCCAGGAAGGGAAATGGGGTTAGGATGGAGCAGAAGTACCTCTCCCAACCTCCCTTCCCTAGGAAATGTGCTCAACTCCCAAGTCCGTGGGAAATTAGCCAGCACATCAGGAATGAAAAGCAAGAGAATGGACCAATTGTAAAAACACTTTCACATTTTTTCTTGTGTGTAAGTGACTCTATTAATGCAACCAACCAGAGATATCCTGCTGAGAAAATGAGTTGATAGTTTCTTTCAGCAACCTAGATGAATAGGGTATTTTCCACAACTGTTTAATTAACTCTGACTTTTTTAACTTGACCTGTTCTCTTTGGCAGGTGACTTTCACTTCTTTGTTTTCATGATAAGTTATGTGATTGTATTAGAGTAAAGGGTAAATACACCCAAGATAGACCAATGGCACAAAGTGTGAACGTTTGGAAGGAAGGAAACATTTGACGAGCACACTGCCAGTAGTCCTAGGAAGAGGAGATTCGGGGAGGAAACACCCCATCCTAATTTGGTCAAAGGACTTCTGTCTTCCCTGGAGACAGTCCTCCACTACAGAAGAGCCTTCATGCCTATCGGGATCCCTACTACCACATGCCACTGAGCACGGTCCAGCACTAAGGCGAACCGCTGATAAATGGCACAAGGAGCTGAGGCTAAAGCATTATCCTTCAAAGAGGCTCTGTCTGTCTGCTCTTGGTGGCACTGGTGGGGCTAATGACCTGCTCAAGGCCCCCAGCCTGGCGTTGGGCCAATGCGGCCTGAGCTGTCACACGGGTGGCTTGCTCTCGATTCCTTTGCAACTTGGTGTGCAGCTGGAAAAGCCCGTCCTCCAGCACTGACTGCTGCTTTGCTAAGTCCAGCTCATTCTCAGTGTCCTTGGCTCCATTTTCAGCCTGTTGTTGATTTAAAGAGCAGAGAGGAGAAGGTCTCTTTATGTAACAAACAAGAAAACAAATGATGTAATTACCCCTCAGAAAATAAGCTAGGTGGGAAGGGAAAGTGAATCATTCCTTCAATTTTTTCGGTTCCATTAAAAACAACATTGTAATAAATATTTCAGACATCCACATGGTTATAAAAGCAACTATGACATGTATCCATGCTCTCAGTGGCCAGTTTAAGAATAAAGCACCTCAGTTAAGGCTCTCCTCACACCCGTTCCCTCCCCATAAAGGTAACCACTATCCTGAACCTAATATTTGTCATTCCACGTACTTCTACACACTTTTTCCTATATCCTATGCAGTATGTCTAACATATGCAGTATTTTTTTAACTTTATACAAATATATGCTACTGCGTATTTCTGCAACTTGAATTTTAATTCAAAATTATACTTGTACAGTTCTTCCTGACAAATTTGCATAGCTTTTATTTATTCAGTTTTAGCAATTTAAAGCATTGCATTGTTTGAACATACAATTTATATTTTTATTCTCCAGCTGATGCAGGTGGCTTCTCATTTTTCCTCCTTACAAACAATAATGAACATATTATATTTGTTTCTTATTTCTGTGGCTCCATTTGTCCCATCTAGAGTCAAATCTGACTAATCATCTGTTATCTCTTATATCTTGTTCTTGGGTCATACTTTTATACCTTTTTTGATTTTTGTACGCATAATGAACATTCTGATTTTGTATTTCTACGTCCAGCAACTGACATATCCGCAGTCTCTTGTTTACTCTTTCCGGTGCCTCTTGCTTGAGGCAATTTGTTCTTTTATGGGTTTTGAGAGACATTTTTGAACCTTTTTAAGGTGCATTCCTTGGGAGGGGATTTCTGCTGGCCTCTGTCAGGCATCTGAGGGCACTCTCAGCCCACATCCACTTTAAGTGACATTTTTTAGCTTGGGTTGTCGGGGCCATACGGGTAGTGTGAATTCTAACCTCGAACTCGTGTAAGAGCCAGCTTATGGTTAGCAATTCTTTGTGAAGACCTTCCTCCCCCACAGCAAGAGTCTTTACTGGCACTGCCCCTCCGTGTGTGTGTGTGTGTGTGTGTGTGTGTGTGTGTGTAGTTGTGTGCACATGCATGCGTGTGGTGGGCATGCAGTAGTAGATAGTAGTAGTTGAACACTTCACTGAGGATTTTGCCTTTCCATGCAGGGGTCATATTCACTCCTTGTGTGGGCTTTGTTTTCTGTCTCTTATGCATGGCGAGCATTAAAGCCAACAGCTCTCCTACACCAGCAATTGGTGGATACCTTCTGCCTGCCATCAGGTTCATCCTTTATTACCTCTCTGGATTCATACTTCCCTGTCACTGTTGGCCTCTGAAGATTTCCTCCATGTCTTATTAATTCAGCTATGTATTACAATTTTCAAAAAATATCCCAGCCAACATTTGGGGTTTTTTTCTACTAGGAGGGTTCCGTAAGAGGCCTGGTCTACCATATTTGTAAAACAAAACAAAACAAAACAAAACAAAACAAAAAACCCACCTTCTTGTGCCCTTGGACATATTTTTTCTAGAGCACAAATCTACAGACATTTTCTGTAAAGGACCAGAGAGTAAATGTTTTATACTCTGTGGCCCATAAAGTCTCTATTGCAACCACTCAACTCTGTGCCACTGTGGCACAAAAGCAGCCACAGACAATACGTGGCTGGATTCCAATAAAACTTTGTGATTTTAGATGAAAAAAAAAACAAAACAACAGTGTGCCCATTTGGCCCACGCACTGTATTTGGCCATCCCCCATTCTAGCGTCTATGCCTCGAAGGGGAAAACCTGGAGGCCTTCTTTGGTTTTTTTGCTACCCTATATTTGAAAGCTGTTCACATCTAAGCTTTTTATTTCCTGGTGCACTACTTCCTGTTCTATCACTTTCTGCTTTTCTTTTCAAAATGCGTCTTGCATTTAGGTCTGTACAACCTGGCTGAAGAACAGAGACTGGGGAGCTGGCATTCTGTGGGGAAGGCGATGGACTAGAGGATGGAGCCTTGGAGGGAGACACTTCACACGGCTTGGGGCTAGGTCCCGTCCTGTCCTCCAGCTGCCAGACTTCCTCTCCCGGATCCATGATGGGGGTTAAACCATGGCCAGGCTCCCACCGAGCTCTGGATGGAACACTTTCTTTGGGGCAAGATATCCTTTTAGTCCTAAGATAGTCTGATGAGATTTCATGCCAAACCTGGCAGTTACAAAAACCTGGCAACAATGAACTTTATTTCTTTGCCTTGTGAGCTTTAACAAGTCTATTACTTTCCCTAGAATCAGAAGGGATAAACTCCCGCCTCAAATCTACCTTTAATTAGCTGTGTGACCGTAGGCAAGTCACTTAACCTCCCTGAGTCTCAGTTTCCTCATTTACAAGCTGGTGGTAGCAGCTGCTTCATCCCCCAGGAGGGGTCAGCAATGATGAAGTGATGCCGTGAGAACCTTGTAGAACATCAGTTAAATGCATCACAGCACCACCGTTTCATTTTATCCTATAATCCCATCAGGCAGGTCAGGCAAGCATGACATTGGCACACATCAAAACCAGGCTGTCTCCACATTCAAAATCTTTTTCAGGTTAGTTTCCAAGAAGATAAATACCTGCAGTATGTTCTTTTTAATTTTCGTTATCTCTGCCGTCAGCTGTGTGATGGTAGAATTTACCCGTCCTTGGGTGACTTGAACTTGTTGCAATTTATTCAGCGTTTTGTCAAGATTTAATAGAACATTTGCTGCTTTTCTAAGGTAGGATATTAACATGTCTGATTAGATAAATACACAATTATTCATTTGTTTCACCTTGGGAGTCCATTCGACTCCATGAAAAACTTGGCTGAATTATTTATAAAGTAAATTTAAATTGCTCTTAAGCAAGGCCAAGTGCGGAAATCTTTATTTTGAGAAATAGGTAGGTCGAAATGCCAATAACAACACATATATATGATGCATATCAAGTAGATTCAGATTTCACCAGGTAAGGAACTCAAAGATATAGGTCTTATTTATTCTTAATTTGCCCTAACCAGAGAGGCTTGAGGACCGTCACTGGCAAGCTTTGAACAAAATAACAATCCTCGGCCAATTTCAGTTCCTTAATTTCTCCCACTTCAGCCACACTCTAAATCCTCGCCAGAGCGGGGGTGGGAGAGTTAAGGGGCCCCACAGACAGCAAAGAGAACTAAAAGCCCTCTGTTTCTAGGCTGTGTTTATTCAGGTTTATTTAAGCTCCACTGACATTCTAGCTGCCAGGGGCCCCATCAGAGGTTAAAATCACAAGCATACCAAGTGGTTGTCTATTTTACAGAAATAAGCTCACCTCAAGTCAACACTCACCAGATACTTGGATCTGTGGGCTCAAAACCACCTTTGGAAGAATGTACCCAAGTGAATGAACTATCAGATAGACCTTTGCAGAAGCAGCATTAGAAATGTGTGCGGAAGAGCAAAACTAGCTAAATTGCAAAACAGCCCTGCCCCACGCAACACTACTTCTCCTCCCAGTGGAGTCTCTCTCTCTCACTTTTTAAAAAGCCTATTTTTTTAAAGAGCTGTTTTAGATTCATAGCAAAAATGAGCAGAAGGTGCAGAGAGTTCCCTATACCCGCTGTGTCCACACACGCACAGCCTCCCCAGTTATCAACATCCCTGCCAGAGGATGAATCTACATCAACACATAATTGACACCAAAGTCCCGAGTGTACATTAGGGTTCACTCTTGATGTTGTTCACTTGGTGAGTTGGGACAAATGTATAATGACATGTATTCATCATTCTAGAATCACACAGAGTATTTTTACTGTCCTAAAAGTTCTCTCTGCTCCACCTATTCATCCCTCCCCTCAACCCCTGGCAACTACTGATCTTTTTTACTGACTCCACGGTTTTGCCTTTTCCAGAATATCCTATGGTTGAACCATATAATAAGTAGGCTCCCCTTTGTTTACTTCTTTCCCTACAGTTACAGAAGGGGTTCAGGAGCCTTCCCTTCTCATAACACCCCCCGATATCTTTGTATTTATTCTTTTCCTTTAAATTTTCAATGTAACTGCTTTTAGAGTAAATTGGGAAAATACCTAAAATACCTAAAAATAGAAGAGGAAGAAGAAGAGAAGGAAGAGGAGAAGACGGAGGAAGGAGAGGAGGGGGTAGCAACACACAAAAAGAGAAAAAAACATATCAGGAAGGGGAAAATTTACCACTAATCTTTTTACGATACCAGCATATTCTAGCATCTTTGTCCTACAAATTTTTTTCTTTCCATGATGGAGATCCTGTTCTATATATAATCTGTTACCTTTTTTTTTTTTTAAAAGCATTAACATTACACTCGAAGAATTCCCTGCATGTTATAAAGAATCCTTCCTCAGCATCATTTTTGACAGCTGTGTGATCGTACAGCAGTTTCTTATTCTTCCTGGTTGTAAGTATTAAAACCGGAAGGGGTTGGGCCTACAGGGGAGTCGGTGCACTTCATTTATGCAACTGGCTGGGGAGACAGCAAAGAAAGCTCAGGTCTCAACTGCTGGGCGTCCTGACATGATGGTGTTGCCACCATCCAACTGAGCCCACAACGCTGACCCGCCGCACCCCATGCTCCTAAAAACACCAACATGCCTCTTCCCATTTGCTTGGCTAAGTCGACAAGGGCAAAAGGAAGCACGAGTTAAGGAACTCTGTGTATCATATCTATAGTTTTTTTTTAAGGTTTTATTTTTTATTTATTTATGAGAGACAGACAGAGGGAGAGAGAGAGAGAGGCAGAAGGAGAAGCAGGCTCCCAAGGAGCACGGAGCCCGATGTGGGACTCGATCCCAGGACTCCGGGATCATGACCTGAGCCGAAGGCAGACGCTTAACCATCTGAGCCACCCAGGCACCCACATATCTATAGTTTTACTCCCGTGTTATTCCTGGGGCACTAGTGTTCGTTTCTTCTACTCCTCACCATCATATCTTTTTAGTGTAGTCTTTTTTTTTTTTCTCAAAGATCTTATTTATTTGAGAGAGAGAAAGAGCGAGAGAGCACAAGAGGGGGGAGGGTCAGAGGGAGAAACAGGCTTCCCGCTGAACAGGGAGCCCGATGTGGGACTCGATCCCGGGACCCTGGGATCATGACCTGAGCCGAAGGCAGACGCCTAATGACTGAGGCACCCAGGCGCCCCATTAGTGTAGTTTTTCTTAAAAAAATTTAGATCTTCCAAGTACTATTATGGTACATTTAGAAAGTACCAGACATAGGTCAGCAAGAAAGGGAAAAGACACTGATATTCCCACCACTTGTTAAGATATTGGCATAGAGCTAGTATATGGCACTGATTTGTTTGAAGAGTAACAGGTCACTGGAAAGGCATTCCAAGTCTATAGCGAATGGGAAACAAGCATTCCTGCCCCCTGCCTCCCAATCCCCCAGCTTCCTGAGGCTCCTGCAAATAGCTTAGCCCTCACCCTGGGCACTGAGCTACTGGAGGGTAATTTCATTCAAACATTAAATAGCTCCTCACCCAGATATTTTTCAGATGGCCTTTTAGGAGTTGGCCTGGGCGAGCAAGATGAGAATATTAATACTGTACTTACTCAGCATCTTTTGTTTTCACCAAAACCCTCTGGGCTTCCTCTGCTGCTTTCTTTAGCCTGTCCCCATCTGGTCCGTAGCCCTCATAGAGCTGCATCAGCTTCCGTATTTTGTCAAGTTCATGGGTTAAATTCTGCGATATCATTGGTAGGTGGATGTCAAGTACGCGATTTGCAACCTTCTCTATGTCCTCCGGAGGCACGTTTTCCTCTTAAATAAGGAGGTGGTTTTAGGTCATTGTGTCTCCTTAGTAAACACTGTATCTTGTAAATACAACCACAATGAACTCTAAGTCAAATGTACGTGCAACTGATTATGTGTCCCTAGCACACCGGGATTAGACTGTCTACGTCCGTAGATTCTTCTTCATCCTCAGTTTTCCCTTCTCTCTGAAAGAAACACTGTTCGTGTAGTGTTGAATACACGCTGCACAAATGCTTGGTGGAAAACTGAAAAACTACAGACTTGGAATATTGTATATGTTCTGCGAAATGTCCTCCTAAGAACCAGTTAAGTCAAAAAGCAATTAAAATGGTTAAATGCCTGTTACGAAGATTTGAATACAATGAATGAGACATTGGACTCAGCACCAGGTTTGGACTCAACAAAACTTGATTCTAATCCTCCGTGACATCAAAAAGGCTCACAGTTGTTGCTCATCTGTATAACGGGGCCACTCTACCCGACGCTACCACTCAAAGTCCTATTTTGAGACGGGAACTTGACAACAGAGAGTAAAGTACTGGATGAATAACGTGTTATCAGGAAATTGTTAAATACACCCATGCCCTGCTTTTCAGGAAAATAAAATTGGCCTTCCTGAGAACTGAAGCGGAAGATGGACTGTTAGGGTCCGGGGTGCTAACACTCTGTGACTCTCTGGCTCCTTACTGAGGCATAATGCTAAAGCCTGTGTGGGCAGTGGGAGGGCTGACCATCCAGTGGGGGAATATAAGCCATTCCATAGGAATACTGCTCACATGAGAACAGAAATCATAAATAGAAGACGAAATGATCGGGATCCAGAGGGAGGAAGAAATATTTCAGGAAGAACCTCAAAAAGGCACATAAACTGAGCCTGGGGGACAGCAGAGGTTATACCTGTGGAAATGTGACGTGAAGGCAGGGGTAAAGGCATTCTAAATTGAGCGACCCACAGATGCCAAAGCTTGGGTGCAGCACAAAGCAGTCCTCGGATCAGTGTTGGTGAGAGAGTCGAGTCTAAATGCAAGGGGGTGCCAATCCCGAAAGGCTGGGAGCAGAGCACGGGAGCCTCTAAATGTGAGGCCAAGGACCTTGGCTTCTTCAGGAGGCAGTGGGCACCACAAACACCTTTTAGCATTTGACGGACATGACATGAGTATATATCCTTTTGGTGATCATTTTCGCTCTAGCTGTTTTGTTTAAAATAAAAGGAGTATTTTACTGCCTGTCATGTTTTTGAAAAAAAAAGTAACAAGATTTTTTGTGAGTAAGTCAAAACCATACTTGAAACAAAATGTACTGCTCTCAGAAGTTGGCTCTTGAAAGAAATGGTATTTCATTTTATAAAAAAGGTTCTAATAAAAAGTGAATTTAATTTAGCCACATATTTGTCATTGAACATTTATTGGCCTTTGTTATGAGATCATAAATTCAAAATTTTTCTATGGGACTTTCAGGAGAAGTGACACATAACTTTGTTAATGGGGAATTCAGACCCCAAGGAAAATATTATGATGGTCAAGAAGAGTGGAGTAGTGTAGCCACCATACAATTTAATAATACTTTTATTTGGGCTTTATGGAAAGGATAGAGGAAAAGGAATTGGTGAGTGAAGGGTACTGCTTCCTGGTGATCAAGGATCTTGGGGCCCATAAAATTTCTTTTATGGAATAGGATTTTTCCCTTTGCCTAGGCTAATTTTTGTTGTAATAATGGACACAGTTTTGTTTTTGTTTTAACTCCTTGGGGTAATTAAAGTAAACTTCTTTATTAGAGATGTATTCAGCAGCAATGAGAAATGAGACCAGTAAGGGAATAGGCTCTATGACCCAGTGAATGAGGTGGAAAGCAGTAGAACTTGCCTTCTGAGCCATCAGTGAGGCCCAGAAGTGTATCATGCCATTTTGCACAACTGGTCTAGCAGTTTGGTTTTGGTTTGGTTTTGGTGCCTGAATTGACCTGTATCCGCAGAAATAGCTAAGGTGTTCCTTAATCCAACCAGTTCCTGGATCTGTGTCTAATCAATACTAACTCACTGAAAATTCGCTTTTGAACAAACAAAACGTCCAGTAGACGGATCCCACCTCATTCATTTTTACTGATTATTTTGGTCATTTTTATTGGTTATTTGTACTGCCTCATTTTGTTCTTATTTTGAAAATCAAGACTAGAACTGTTCATACGGTATCTAGAGATATGGAGGTGGGAAAAACAATTGGCCATAGGGGTCTCTTACAAATATTAAACAGGTTCACAAAGTGTTTGCAAAGATGGTAACAGACATCCCAATTGTCAGCTGATTCATGTGAGGAGTATTAAGTTACTGAATCTGGAAGACGGTGATGGAGAAGAAAGCCTCTTAAGATTAATTCCATATAATGTTGTACCCAAGCTGCATTATTTGCAGAGAGTGAGGTTTCAGGTCAATTTCCAGCTGTACTATTTGATTTTTATCTTCAACTAATAATTCTCTGTAGTTTAAAATAAACTTCTAAAAAATAAAATCAAAGTGAACTTCTCCCATAATAAGGTATAATGAGGGATAATAACATCATAATTATAATAATAGATGGATCAAATTGTACCTTTTGGTCAATCACAGAGAACCAATATGAAACTTGGAAAATATTCCATAATAGTTATAACCGATATTTTAGATACCACCTCACTATAGTATTTGGTATACTAACCAAAATCTGGCATGCCTTGATCTCACACAGTCTGTCAGCAGAGAAAATCATGGAATCATAACATTAGGAAATCTGATAGAATCATCATGTTAGACTTTTTTCTTAAAAAAACCCCACATAACTTTAAGCACCAAGTTCACTTGTTTGAAATTTTAACTAAATTCTAGGACTTTTTACTAAATTTATCTTATACAGATAGCCATACACACACACACACACACACACACACACACACACACACACACATATTGGTACAGAGTTAATATTTGGGGATTATTTTCATTAAGAAATCTTAAATCAAGGGGTACATCATGTTTCTGATTTAGGCATTTCATTTCCACTTATATAATTTGAAATTGGTTATGCTGTTTGAGTATACTTAAAAAAAAAAGAAAAAGAAACAAAACTAGTTCCAATATATTTTTCTAATTACCTGACAAAAACATTTTCAGCTTTTTGATTAAAAGACTCATCTTCTCTTCTTCAGATTCACTTTGATTTTTCATATTCCTCAGTTTCTCACTTAGCTGTAAGGCATTGTTTTTGGAGACTTCTGCCAGTTTACTTACATTTTTGAGCTGGAATAAGAAAAAAATAACAATGAGGAAAAAACACAATGAGGCACATTGTATGATGTTTAATCACTTAGCTGGACCAAATAAAACTCACTAAAAACAAAATAGGACTATAGAGAATTAAAAGATCATTTTAAGGGATTCATTTACGAGGTGATACTATTTGTTTTCATTATCATTTTTCTTAATGTGAATTTATCTTGTGGCGCCTGGCTGGCTCAGTCGGTGCAGCAGGTGACTCTTGGTCTCAGGGTTGTGAGTTTGAGCCCCACTTTGGGTGTAGAGATTACTTAAAAAATAAAATCTTTAAAAAAATAATGTGACTTTATCTTTTAAAACCTTTTTTTTAATGCTTTATTTATTTATTCATGGGAGTCAGAGAGAGAGAGGGGCAGAGGCAGAGAGAGAAGCAGGCTCCCCGCCTAGCAGGGAGCCCGATGCGGGACTCGATCTCAGGACCCTGGGATCATGACCTGAGCCGAAGGCAGACGCTTAACCATCTGAGCCACCCAGGCGGCCTCTTTTAAAACCTTTATTAGTGATCAAAAGTATTATTTGAAAATAGTTTTGACCTAGTGCTAATGACTTTTCCTTATACAAATGTAAAACACAAATTCTGTTTTAATGAGACTTTAGCATTCCTATCACATCAGCAAATTACTTGGGACTACGTAGAGTGGTCATTATGTTTAATAAGTTAAGAGTATTTTCTTTTATGTAAGTTAAAATAATTACTCTTCTTGACATTCCTCAAATTCAAATAATGTACTTTTTCTGAAAGCTAAAAAGAAAGCATTCCTCCTTTTAATAAACGAGTTTGAACTCGGAGCAAGCTACAAAGATAAATTCCAAACATCTTGTACACTTGGTGGGGGAATGATAGATCTAAAACTTGCCCTCTAGAAGTACAAATTCTTAATTATGTGATTTGAGAAAATTCCTGGGCTTTTCTTGAGATTCTAACAAATTAGAGAAAAGAAAAAAAAAAAACCCAGAAAGCAATAGGGTAATATCACCAAATTGAGCTGTATGGAATAAATTAATTGTGACAGAAGTAGGGCTAATTAGGATCAGACACAATTAGGAAAAAAAAAAAATCTCCCTTTATTTCCCCACAAAAGGAGCCAGCTTAATGTGAGCCATACGGATTTTGTGGAAAAGGATTTAATTGCATTCATTGGCAAATGATGAAACGAAAAAGAAATATTTACATGATTAAAAATATGTATCTTCATTTTTTGGAGAGTTGTCCCTTAATTTTCGAGAACTTTGAAAACCTTAAAGTGGTGAACAGTTGCTGAGAGAGATCTTCAAAGTTCCCATGACAAAAAAATATAACTAGGTGAGGTGATGGATGTTAACCAAACTTCTTGTGCTAATCATTTTGCAATATATACATCTGCCAAATTATGTATGCCTGAAACTAATAAAATGTTCTATGTTAATTATATCTCTCCCAATTAAAAAAAGAATAAAATGGTTAGCAGTAAGTAAGAACACATGGAAGTAAAATGAGAATTCCAGAAATAAATACTCTGGACAGGAAAACACAAAATTATAGGGATGAAATCTGTGTTGATTAGTCGATGCTATATTCAGAGAGAAAGAGATTGCTAAATTACTTCACTCTTAAAACATCTCTCTGCAACCCATCCTCTGTCACCACTGGCTCCTGAGAATTCTCTTACAATCTTTTCTGGCACTCTTTCCCCCATCTAATCAAGAGGGAAATAGCACACCATTTTATCAACATGAAAAACCCCACCCCTACCCTTCCCAGTTGTTCATTTACGTGCTGATGAAGCCAAATTCTGCTAGAACATACGTCAGGGACTTTTTTTCTTTTTTTAAGTAAAAGCTTAACACAGGGCTTCTTTAAATGGTGTGAGGTTTCTGGGTTTTTTTGAGAAGGGGCGGTAAGGTGTAGTCGTTTAAAATTATGTTGAACAAGTCAGGATTGTTTTAACCACCAGGATGCAGGACCAGGATTTGTCTTTGTTATGTTCACTGCTGGGTCCCCAACATCTAGATAAATGTCTTGCACATAGTAGGCACTGAATGAATATTTGTTCAAAGAAGGAAGAATAACATACAAGTGAAAACTAGGTGGCAATGCAGAATTATGACAATGTAAATAAAAATTTTCAACATTCAGGATGTATAGGGATATCCACCCACTGGGCTAATCAGAGGCTTGCACCAGAACTTGGATTTGGGAGCATGTGGAGCAAGGGCTTGGAACCAGCTGGGGCTCAGGCTCATGTGGGTGAGGCTCAAGGAGGAAACTGCTGTTCTGTGTGTGTCCATGTGCATGCAAGCTCGTGTGTGCACGTGTGTGTGTGTGTGTGTGCCTGAGATATGCACCGTATCTTAGCTGTGGTTCTCAGCCCATTCCCAAGCTTGGCCTTCTATCCTCCTGTTGATTCTGAGACTGTTTTTTTCAGGAGTTGGTTTCTGTTGCTTACAAACAGGAATACTGCCTGCTATAATATTTAACATATATTTTTTGTGTGTAGATACATTTTCATTTAAATAATTTTTACTTAAATTCAATTAATTAACATATAATGTATTAATGGTTTCAGAGGTATAGGCCTGTGATTCATCAGTCTTATATAATACCTGGTGCTCGTATTATTGGTAAAGAAATTTAGCTTTTTAAGAGATTTTTCTTCTTCATCAAAGACTCTATGTATATTGTCAAAAACGGAGCAAACTAGGGCACACATCATCATCTTGTATACAAGATGAATCCAGTGTATTCACAGAATACCTAAAATTGTATTCATCATTTCCAGGTGAATACATAATGTATACACAAAAAAAAACCCTAAGGAAAACTAGGCAATTAAAAATTATTCTCATATATCAACATGATCAGAAGAATAAATGAAAACATTTCAAGTTATTAGAGACTTAATCATCAGGTACTTAAATATTAAAACCACTGTATCATGTCTAAAAACACAGGAAGGAGTACAAGACCTAAGGGTGTATTCCTATTAAAATATTTTCTAACATTAAATTAAATTTTAACATTAGAATTTGTATATCGAGTAGAATTTCAAATATACTCTTGAATTTGTACAAATTAGTCTTTACTTTGAGAGATCTAAAGTTTTCAAACCTTTAAGGCTAATAGTCTCCCATTTCTATGTAGTGTTTGCTATAAAAGAAACATCTACATGAGTCTATGTCCTACAAACACAAACTTTGATTTCTTTCTCCTCTCTCTCTCTCTTTCCACACACACACACACAAATATACATTTACACACATATATGTGATACATATATAATAGAAAATGTCAATATTCACATGTACTTCTAAATGTACATTTACATCCACATCTGTATTTTTTAATCCTATGTTTCCAAGCATAAGAACACCTAATATCTAGAATCTGTCCTTTCGCCTCAAAGCTAAATGGCAGTTTTAAACATTTCAGACAGTTTGCTTTTTTCTTCCTATTGCTACAGCTTTACAAATAAAAGAAGAGAAGACATATTTACCCGGAGCTTCCAACCCTGAACCTGGTTGCTCAAATTATGAATCACAGACTCTGCTTCCTGAGCTTGCTGGAGGGCATCACTGGAGAGGGGCAGGGGGCCACGACAGCTGGGGCCATCACCGGACGAGAGCACGCACAGCATGTCCCCTGGTTCTCCACACACCTCACAGGAGAAAGGATTCATGTTGAAAAGCGACGTGTGGGCAGAGTTTTGCTAATGCCATCCAGGTTCACTGAGGCAAAGCACTGCTCTATGCATATGTGTTTCTTCAACAGTGGTTCATGCTTAGCGCATGGATGCAGCCCCGTGAAATGTTTCTAGGTAACTAAATACCTAAATTTTTTGTTGTCAGCGTCGTGTCAATTGATGCCATTTTTACGCTTAGAGTTTTTGGAGAAAACAGTCAAATATCTAGCATTTCTTGC